>NC_071466.1:24116202-24437452 GCF_028500815.1 Rissa tridactyla
GCCAACCACCAGCCAGCCCAGGCAGCAGCCAGTGCTATGGATGGCCTTTACTGGGACAAATACTGAAACCTTCATTCTCTGTATTGCTCTCTATTCTTATCTTTTTGCATTGCATATTTCTAGTAGATCAGACATGTCAAGTTATATGCTATTTGTAGAAACCATGTCTTAGTTAATTCAAAGCTTTTAAACAAAATTAATGAAGAAAAATAAAAATCCCATCCCGTTTTATACCCTTTTTCTGTCCTTCACAAGCATTTTTTTCTGTCTTTCATTAACCGTGTTATCACACCACTGCTGATTATTTAAAATACAAAGCTTCGTGCCAGTTGAAGCAAATATGTAGTGAGGATGTCCCTGCTCATTGCAGGGGAGGTTGGACTAGATGACCTTTAAAGGTCCTTTCCAACCCAAACTATTCTATGATTCTAAGATATAGCAATATGAAAGCAGCTACCTTTCTTAATACTGCAACTTTAAAACCTCCTTGTTTTGCCTATTGTCAAAAGCCATTGGTATGCTCTCCATGCAGGCCTGAAGAGTGCCAAAACAGAGTGCAAATGTAATGCTTCTGCTTATCAGTTACCTGGCAGGCATCTGTGACATTTAGTTACCAGAATTTGGATTTGGCCAGCCAGCTGCTGCTGTGGTCCCTGTCTGTGCGGTATTTCCTATATAGAGAGTCAATTTCTTCTGACTCCCAATGGATTTGCAGCTGTGAAGGTCACACAGCTGACAGTGTTGCTTTTATTTCCTTTTTTTCTTTCATGACTTGAAATCTCAGAGGATGCCACTCCTGACCGAGGAAAAGCAAAGCTTTTGAGATCTCAAGACAACTTTCAGATGTTATTTTTCTTGGGACTCTACTGCAGTATCACTTACAGGCTGTAGAAGGTCCCTGCCCCAAAGCATCCATATAATGAGATCCAGTGGATGAAGGCATAGATGGGAGCAACCTAAGGAGTCACAGACATTGTCATGCCTTGTCCTGGTATCACAGCTGAAAGGGATTGGAAACTGAAATGTGATGTGGTTGTTTTCTTAAATATATCTTTTAGATGCTTCTAGATTCTGGGCTAGTTGGGGTTTTTTAATATGTAAGTTGAAATCAGGGCTACACGTCAGAAGGAAAACATTACAGTTCTAAAATTAAAACTATAAAAAATTTTCAGGAATAATCTGAAAAGTTGGAGAAAAATAATTTCATTTTAAGCCACTACAACTAAAGCAGGAGCTGCCACAGTAGTCTCACTAATAAATTGGTAGTCGGGTTGCCTCCATATCTGAGTTACAATTGGGTCACAAAAAACCTGACTTTTTGACAGCCTTTGGTACTGACCCAACGCCTCGACTGTAATACCAGTTCTTCCTACCTTTCCTTCTTCTATTTTTCAGTCCCAGGCAAAGCGTCCTTTGATTTTTTTTACATTAGTGAAAACAGCATGTTTTTTATCAGTAATAGCAACAATAATAAAATCTATTTACACCCCTGGAATGTAAGAATAAGTCTATTGGCTCACAGTAAATATCCAGCTAGCTCTTAGAAGCTAGTGTTTAAGGAAGAGTGTAAAAACAGGACATGCATTGGGCCTTCCAAGTTTCAGCAGTCCAGAGAATCTCCTCATCAAGAAGTTGCAACAGTAGTTATTTTGGTTGTCAGTGGTGTTATCTTCTACAAACTCATGGAGTGAACTCATCATTCAGCATCCAAAATCCTCTATGGCTTGAGTTCCACCATTTGGCCATGTGCTATATGAAAAGGACATAATTTTGACCGTTTGGAATTGAACAGTGTTGAACATAACTAATTAATTTTGTAGTTGTGATTTCTGAATTATGAGAAATGGTGAATAACACTCCCTGCTTACTCTCTTCCTGTCACTCAGACTTTGTAGACCAATATGATATCACCCTCCCCAAGTTGTCTCTCTTCTACTTTGAAGACTCTTGCATGATATATTCATTCCTAATAGAGATACCTTTCCTTTGATCTCTTCTGCTTCCCTTCCTTGACTTCCATATCCTTGTTGTGACAGAGGGCCTTGAAGAGCTTACTATGTTCAAGGTATAGGTGCATTGTGGATTTATTTGGCAATGTAATGAGGCTTTTTGTGTTTCTTTCCTAAGAATCCCTAATTTTCCATAGTTTCTCTGCCTTTCTGTGAAAGAAAGAAAAAAGGGAGTGTTTTGGGAGTCTCCAAGAACTCTGCTATAGTGAACACTGACACAAATGGCACATTACAATAATACCATCTTGATGGATGGTGGGATGATGCGCTGTCTGAACTAATGATTAGAAGAGTTGCATTTCCCAATTTAATGAGACACAATGATGTAAGCAGATTTGACAGTTCTTTCCTGAGAGGTTGCCTGCCCCTTGTTGAAAGGATTGCTTGCCTAATGTTTTAGAAGAGAGAGAGACGTCATTTACGTGGGCGTTTTCTTGCTCTGCAGGCAGCCAATTATTGCCTATCACATCTCACACAGCTGCTGTTTTGTACACACAAGCCCAGGCAGATGTCACATCCTATTTTCACAACTCCAACCAACCAATGAAGGCAAACATGGAAAACACAATATTCCGGGATTTGCAGGTGGAGTCTGCATTACCACCAATTATAATATTCTCCCCTATGTTATGGAGAAATATAGCATTAATAGTAACGTAAGCATGTAGCTAACGTCCTACTGAGGAACAAGGTAAGGATTACATTTGCAAATTCCTATCACTTTGAAGTTTTAGCCATATGTGGCGAAATAGGGGTTTATTTCCGAATACTGAATGTAGAAATGGGCTCAGATTAATATGTTAAACTATTCTTAAAGCTTAAAAAGTACCAATTCAGATTTCTGATCTGGGGGTATCTTGGCTTGTAATCACTGCTCTGTAGTCTGTAATCAAGTGCCTGCCACAAATACTTTCTTAAGGCCTTGATTATGTATCATCAGATACTCTCCAGCTTTGACTGTGGGTGGTGAAGTTCTTCCCGTGTGTGCAGTGCCAATAAATAAAGTTTCTGCAATAGCATCTCTCAGTGTTGAAGACATTTTTCTCAAAGTTCATAGAAATAAACAACCAGTTGCACTACGAACAATCTGCGCCAATTGTCTGGTAATTGACAAGAATCTCAAATCCCTTTCTTTTCCATAGTGAGCCCTTCAGCCTGAAACGAATGCCCAGAGCTCAACTTCTATCACCAAACTTCCTAAGCAGCTCTCTGAGGGTTTTTTTAGCTCAGCATTTGTGTGGGTCCAAGAGCGCTGATCCCGCTGTGCCTCAAAGACAGCCTCTGCCTCACCGGACCTGCACTCGCACAAAGGTTTGCAGGTGTTACCACGTCTAGCATCACTGCTGGAACAGGCAGTGGCATTTTTTCTGGAAACCGAAGGAATTGGGGAAATCAAAATAGCAGCCCCCTGCGTGTACCCTGTCCCACACAGTCAGATGGGGAACACTGACTCAAGTGCAGCACTTGCAGATACAGAGGCTCGGCACTAAAAGGGATCTGGATGGATCACGGCCTTACCGACTGAGTGCACACACACTGAGAAGCCAGTTTGCCCATGAACTTGAACTTTTGATTGTTCCAGAGGGACATCAATAAAATAAGATTGGTTTAAGCTGTAATATACCCCAGCTTGTACTGACTAAAGTACTCTCTCTGGAGGGCACTGGGATCCATTTAATATATGGGAACATCTGCCATACCTCAGATGGAGTAGCTAAACCGTTTTCTATTTTGAACCTCAACGGAAGTACAACCACCTATAGTGAAGAAAATCACTTTATGATTGCACGCATAAGAAAAGTCCATTAATACATGTCCTTAGTGTCATGAGTGACGGAACGGTTTTCCCAGGCAAGACTCAAAATGTTTCTATCAATTTTTTTACAGACATTTTTATAGGTAATATTCACATATTGTGATTTGATCAGGAAATGAAAGTTGGCACACAGATGGATGTTTAGGCATTATCAAGATAGCATCAGCATACAGGGATTTTGTTTCATTTTTTTCAACAATATATATTCCTTCTATGCAGGGATTTTGCCAAGTAGCACCAATGATTCCCATGGCAAAATTATATTAAAAGGGAGACAAATTACTTTATTGTCTGGCCCCAGTGTCTGAGTGGAATAAAGAAGGCATTACTTCAATAGTTATTACTGATAACAATCATGTATTATATAAAGCTCTCTCTACTGAGAAAATATGATTTGAAGCTTGTTTTTAAATACAGCAAAACAGGGAAGATCATTCAATCCTACCTGCAGTCATTTGCAGCGCCAATGTATCTAAGGAAGATGTGTGATTGAATTATATCTGTAGTGCTGTCTACTCTGATTTCATAAACTCCCCTCTTCCCAGTTCTAAGGGGATATATGTGTTCATTACCTTTAGATATTTTTGTTCTATGAAAACTTGTATTACAGGATTACAACACTTCGGGTTGTAAATACACCCTGTAAAAAATACAGGGTGAAAGTCTCCACACCTCTGACCTAACTTGTCTTTTTGATTACAAACCTTTTTTTTCTTTAATACTAGTTCAGGGTACCTCTAAAAATCAGCTGGAAATCCGGTTGGTTCTCAGGACTTAGGATGGTACCAGCTTTTGAACAGTCTTTTTGCTCTCTTACATGGTCTATTCAAACCATGCTGGTGATTTTTATAGCTTGTGTCATAATGATCTATTGCATCTTCATTAAAGCAAGTAATAGGCAGATCTTTGTGAAATTAGTTGAATCATATTGTCATAACCCTGGAGTAACTCAGTGATGAATCAGGTTACGTGTTTGTGTTATACAGGATGAATAACTGCACAGCAGTGATTTATAACTGTCCTCTGAAGCGGCCGTGTGTGGTGGGAAGATGCAGCTCTGATCATCAGGAGCCCTGAGACTGGGACAGGCAGAAGAATCACAGATGTTCTTCTCCCTTTCTGACTACTGACAGACACCTCACAAATTCTTATTTTTACTAGATTACTTAGGTCTTACATGGATTACTAGAGGTATACAGGGTAAAACCATATTAGCTGTTGTTATTGTCATAGTTAATCCCATGGGATTTGATCTTCAACTGGTGTCAATCTGCCCAAGCTCATCAAAGAAATTAAGAAATATTCACTGATAGCAGCTAAGGAGCAGAAGTGTGTTAATAATATAAATAACTTCTTGTGGAAACTATTATGTGACTATCCCAAGCTATTTCCATGCCACAGGCATGAATTAAGTTGGAAGAAATTAATGTTGCAAATTAAAAGGCAACACTGGCACGTTTTGCATTACGTGAAGATTTTTTTTACATCCGGTGGAAAGTAGAAATTGTTTGGACTCCTGAACCTGTTAACTGGAGACATATGAATCCTGTCTGTCAGACAAAAGCATATAGGTTGTCCCAGGGAGAAGAAATTGTCCAGAGTTCATCATTCTCAGTGGAAGGGCATACTGCAATGACACAACCAGAGCACTTGAGAGCTCGAGCTAGAAAAAAGCACCTGGTCCTTCAGTAGTAGTTACAGAAAGATGTCCTGGAGCAAGTCATCCCCATTGAAGTGAAGAGTGTGAGGTACATCGCTGAGGGGATAAACACTGTCATCTATAGACATATTGCACTGGTTTTATACCACAGACAATATCACACACTGTCAAAACCAGCATCTGGTTTGCATCACACAGGAGTGTTTCCAGGACTGTCCCCTTAAGGTGATGGAAAAGAGTAGATAGAATTGCTTCAAATCTCTCTGAAGTGAGAATGAAACGCAATGACATTCATGAGGCTATGGCAAAGTAAGGCAACTGGTTAGGTCAGAACTTGAAGAAGGGCAGGACTTGTCACGCCAAAGCTCAGCAAGTGTATTGACAGTCATGTCAGATAGTAAACCTTGAGAATATGGTCTAGTAACCATATTAAGTTATTACTGCAGAAGGGGGCACAGACTCAGTGACAATGCCTCATTTCTTGGCTTTTCTTTCTGCGATAACAGCCTCAATCAAACACATTTTGTCTCTTGGCATCACTGTGTCCTTTGGTAGCTGGCACCCTGCTAAGCTATGGGTGAAGTTGACAGACGCAGCCAAAGACCTTCGAGGTGGCGTGAAACTGTTGAACATTCATCAACTGATGACTATTCCCACTACAGACTCTCTCTGCTTTTACTGAGCTTTAAAACACAGTCTTCACTGTGAGAAATGCCTGCAATACAAATAATTACTTTTTTTTTATTTAAAAGAAATGAACCGTGAAATTCAGTAAATGTTCATTGTATTGGATAATTATATATATGGACATTTACGGATATATATTATCTTTTCATATGGATGAGATGGAACACTAGTTTTCTGAAGATAATACAGCAACATGATTTTTCTGAAAGTGTGCTTGCATATGATAAGGTATATTCTGCTCTTGATACAGCTTTCCATTAGGATGAAAGGCAGTCATGCATTCACATTTACTGGAAGGACGCCTGTCATATTTGATGCTGCTGTTAAAAATGACACCTTTAAAAAAGTCTGCATCTTTTTGGAACAAAAACATGGTTTGAAACAAAAGCCTGTGGACAAAAAAAGTCCCTAATTGTGCTTTACTGCTGCCATCTTCTGACATGCAGGTTAAATTGCAGGCTTTTGAAAAAATGAAGTTATCCCAGACTATTTTTTCCTGTTGTGCTTTCCAGTAAATGTCTTTACATCGGTGATAAAACAGAGTAGAATTACAGATACGTGCCTTTGACTGGCACAGAATATTTAGCAAAGGGAACCGTGGCTGCATGAAATACACTCATACGCTCCAGAGACTCCAAGATGCAAAAGGCAGGACCTGTATTTCATTCTGAATCTTCAATAGGAGTCTAATGCCCTCTTTTTTAATTCTTTTTGTTAATCATCACGACCTGAAGTTAGCTTCTTGGTGAAAGGGTTGGTCTGTTGAACACATTTCTAAAAGAAACTGTGAATTCTAGTTCTAATTCTAATCAACAACACTCAAAAGCTTTTTCTCCATTGGGAGCATAACTACACTGTAAAACCCACTCACCAAACAGAGAAGGATTTAAAAGAGGAGAAGAAAAAAAACTGAAGAAAAACTGAAGCCCTCCTACCACAGGGAGAGTGAAAGTCCATGGATTAACTATACATATTTACTAGTTTCCTAGTAGTATTGACTGTGTAGGGCTCAGATACTGTGATAAGGGATGATATGAAGTCTTAAGGCAGGTATGGTTGGTGTGAACTTCATATGAATGGCATTACATTGAAGTATCCTTCACAATTAGACACTGCAGCAATATAGATGAAGGCTTTCACTGTATCCATTTCGCTCAGTATCCATGTCCTACTCAGACATTTGGATTCTTGGTACTTTGGCTCTAAGAAGATGTCAGGTGATGAATTCAGCAAAAATCTGGGCCAGAGGCTGTGGCATTTGTTGTAAAGTGCCAGATTTGGGTCATGACCAACCCTCAGCCCAGAACACTCACACTCCCCTCCTCAAGTGATGCTTGATTGCAGCCACTTCGTATATACCTGCCTGGCAGTGAGCTCAATTAATGCAAGGTTCAGTGCAGTCTGCACTAACAGTTGCCTTTGAATTAATTTGTGCTGGAGCCTTGGAAAGAGTAGCATCGGATTAATCTGAGCTTCTCAGCAAAGCAAAGCCCAAGGCACATTCAACCGCAGCTGTGACCAGAAACTTGTAGAGCAGCTGATTTCCCAAAAACCTCTACAACATAATGTTTGCCCTTGCAAAGGTAGATGGAGATAAGTGGGGGTGGTTTAGTTTTCATTTTTTAAATAATTACTTCCAGTTCTCAATAAAGTTATTCCAGTCTCAGCAATGAGACGAGGCAGCACGTCAAACATCCAGCAGGCTCCAGTCAGCCCTCTCGATGATGTGGAGGAAGACAGCACTGGCCCACTTCTAATTGCTCTTCAGTCCTCTTCTCCACAACAAAACCCAGTCTTCCACTGATTTGATGCTATTGGGGATCATGATGTGTTTACTGGGAGTTTGGTTTGCACAAATTAGTTTCTCAGAGGACGCTGGTAAATGATGTGTTGTCGTATGATACCAACTATGAGCTGTGGCTGGTTTACAGCAAGTGGTCCAGCCTGGAGCCTCCCGGGGAATGTGGTTAAAGGGGGATGCTTCATCTGCACACCTGATTACAGCAAGCACTGTTCAGTATCACTCGTCATACCCGTCAGCCAGGTTATTTTGGGGACTGTTCTGACACTTCTGCTTCGGTGTATTTTTAAGGCTCTCTTATATCCTATTTTTTTACCATGTGTTCCTTCCTCCTTACCTCTTCTGCCTTTCTCCTCTGACACATCAAATGCTTACTCTCCTTTGTGTTCACATTTAGCATCTGTATAAACAGAAAAGGAAATTTGGTAGATAAAAAGTCTATGCACATTTGATTATTTCCCACCCTTTTTATGTCATAAACTGCGTGGAGTAAATAATCCCTTATGAATTGGTTCAGCCCTTGTCAGACGCCAATCCTGCTTGGAAACAGTGGGTTTAGAGTTTCATATGTTCTTAATTTTAGGGTAGAGATTTTGCAGGCCAAGGGCTTAGTTTTGCTGGAGATATCTCTTAACTCCTTTGTTTAGCAGAAATCAGTGTCTACTTTCTTTTCTTTCCACACCAGTAAAATCTCTAGTGAAGTAATAATCCCACGTGATTTACTGGTACCTTGGACTGGTGCCAGCTTTGTTTTAATCCCAGCTGCTGTTTTATCCCCCGGGTATTTCAGTCTGTAGTAAAGCGCACAGCACAGACCCCAGAATCACATGTGAGCACAGATTTTAATATTTGTATTCAGTCCCTTTGTTTTGTCCCTCATGGCAGAGCTCTGCTGGTCCTCAAACTTGACCAATTTGATTACATTTAAACTATATTTAAACAGATGCATCCCCTGGGTAAAACTTTTTCCCTGATTAGTCTGGATGGGAAGCATCTGTTTTCCCTCTGGTAATGAGAGTTCCTAAAATCAAAGCACAAAGACAGGCACTGGTCATGTCATGTAGCACGTTGTTCAGCAGTGGAACTTGAATTTGGGCAGGTTGACCCAAAGATATTAGCGCAACTATCCTGAAAATGCAAAAAACCCAGTCACACACCTACAAAGACGGTGATCTCAAGCTGCAGCAATGCTTTTATCCTTAGTGATGGGGAATGGATCAGCACTGTGGTAAACGTCACAATCCTAAACACGTGAAATGCATAAAACCAACAGTATTATTAGCTGAGAGCTACTGCCACTGTATCCACAGCAGCTTTGTGCTCCCTTCTGTCCCCTTCCCTGGCCAGGGCTGGTCCTGCTCTCTCTCGGGATCCACTCCCTCCACGTGTAGTGGGGAAATGTGCCCAGCTTCTCTACACCGCAGTGAGGATGGGCAGGGGATGCAGCCAGATCCCACTCACCTCTTCCTGCCAACACTGTGCCTTGCAGGACTCTCTGACACTCCTTTGAGGAAAGGCTGGAGAAGAAGAGTCGAGGTGACATGTCCTAGAGCCACAGGAAAAGTGGGAAGAGAAGGGAAGAATTAGGGGTGTCCTGTCCTTCAAGAGGGGGTGTAGAGGAGGAAAAGAGGATCCTGGTGCATGGGTAGTGCCCTGTGCTAGGTTTGCCACTATGGGGTGATGTTGCCCTGGGGCAGGTCTTCTGCTGAGGGAAGTGGATGAGTCGAGCAAGAAGAATGCCAGCAAGAAGAGTGCCAGCAAGAAGAATGGCTGTGGGTTTCATCTTGGAGGGAACCAGTTGGCTTATTCCAGAGATGCATGTGGGATTAAAATTATACCTATGCATGTGGCGTGAACTGGGGTCTGTCACGGGGCTGTGCAGATGTACTCTGAACCTACACAATCCAGTGAAGAGAGCACTGGACTGCATTACGCTTCTCCTTTTGACTCCAACCTGTCCTTTCAAAATCACTTTTCCTCTTCATCTCTGGAAATAGACAAGTCTTCTCTCTTGCAGTGATTTTGTGACCCACAGAATTGGCTCTTTCTTCCTCAGACTCTCCTGCTGTCAGGTGTGCACCCAGACCAGACGGGCCAATTACCCCAGCTCAGCCCAGTTAGTTAGCTGATAGGCCTGTGTGCTCCAAGCTGGTCCATGAGGACATGGGGAGGGAAAGAGGTAGCCCTGCTGCTGTGCACCAGCAGCTCTGTTGCTTAAGAGGCACTTGAGGTAAGCAGTCCACTAACATCTTGATGCCCTAGTGACATCCTAAGGGCATGGACCCCATGTGGCCTCCTGTGCATGGCTCAAGCATCAGGAGGGAGGTTCTGGAGGGACCAGAGCAGTGTTTCCCTGCCACCAAGAAAAACTCAAAGATTTATAGATAAAAAGAGTCTTGCAAACTATAGGCTTGATTGTAAACTAAATCCCTTGCTGGATCTTGTAGCTAGGAAACTGTGAGCTGGGGATTCTCCAGGGCAGATGGCTTCAAGGACTGATTGCTCCCAGGAGGGGTGGGCATCAGGAGAAGAATCCCCAATGTGAAATTTCACCTGTTTTTCATTTTCCTTAATTGCCAGGTGTGTTTTGCTGTTGTGACTTAGTTCAAGCAGGCCTACATCCACGTCCCTGTGATTCCTTAGAGGCCTTCTTCACTTACAAGCTATTATTTCCTGCTATTTGTTTCCTGTCATAGTTCTTTTGGTCTCCTCTCACATCCATTTCCCTGCAGCGTTGAAGCAGCCAGTGAAGAGACAAGGTTAGCACAAACCTTGATAATGCGCAAAACGTGGGAACCAACCAGTAATGCCTGCTCTGGCAGGAGAGTGAGTTGCAAGAAAATTTTCTACACAAAACTGTCATTTCAATAACAGAGAACGACTCCAGAGTGACTCCTGAGCAAAGACTTCAAAGCTCTTGAGGTGAGGCAGCATCACGCTCACTTGAGGAGAGAGAAAGCCTGAGGGGAAGGAGGTGAGCTGTTTGCATGCATTTGGTAGGCAGCTCAGCCTGAGTCCTTCCCATCTCCTCAAAATACAAGATTGCGAAACTCTAGGTTATGCCCGCTGGCTCAAGCACAGCGTGCTGGAGACAAACAATTTTTGGAAAAAAACACCATGTTTTGTCCTTGCTGGAAGAGTTTTAAAGCAGCAGCAACTCCCATAAAATCATAATGGGAAACAAAAATAGTTTTAGTCAACTTATAAGTGAACATATCCTCTCTCTCTTTGTCCATAATGCTATTTACAGAGTGTCCCTGTGGGTTGCATATTAGCAGGTGAAGCTTTCAGCTTGTCCAACAGACATAATTGTACCGGGCATCTTTGTGCACCTTTCCCTAAGATCCAGCATGCTGGATGCTCTCCTGTTTTGCTACTTGTCCTCAACCTTCTGTCCTCCTACAGCCATGCCTAGCTGAATGAAAACATCCAAAAATAAAAAAAAATCCAACCCTTTTGGATTCAAAAAAGAATAATAATCCAGCAGCACCAGGCTCTGAGGAACATGGGGAGAGTTACCACTGTGCAAACACATCCACAGACACAAACACTGTAAGCACCTGATTAAATGCCTGCCACAAGCAGGTCAGAGCCAGATGTTGCTGTGCTAGTGATGGCGGATGTCAGCTCCTCTACCCCATCTGGATCAGATATCACACATTTTTGTAGATTCTAAGTAAACCAAGATTATTTGGGAGAAAAAAGTAATAAGCTGTACATAAAGAAAACTATACCACAACGAACATTCTTTCCTGGTTCTTAAGATGAGATCTGATGTGAAAATCTGAGTGGGGAGTCAGAGCCGTGAACCAGAGCAGATCTGCTGGGGACTGCCAGTTCTCCCATGACCAGGTCACTGAGGGCTGGATCCAGGAAGGCAGCGTCGGTGCCCCTGCCTGCAGCGTCCCCACACACAGGACTGTCTGCCTTGGAGGTCTCCCTGTGTGAGCTGATGGTTCCCTCTGGTTTAGCTACTGCTGAAGTCCTCAGGATGCAGAAACCAGGTGGACTGGCAGCCATGGACCAGACCCCACCCCATGCTTGGGGCACAGAGGCACTGCATGTGGGTTTTGTCCACACCAAGGAACTATCACTCTACTCCAGATGAGATCCTGAGACGAACCAAGCACCTGTAACTCCATTTACTGATATCCATCACCTCTCAGAAACAGGCACCACGGCTGAGAAGCCGTACATTAAACAGACACCCATTACATGACTCATGCACAGAATCACGTTAATTTAATCAGATGCTAAGAAAAAAAAGCCAGAAATTATGCAAGGTTATTGTCCGTGCCTTTCAGAGCGGCGCACTGAGCCTATGCTCCCTGGCACTTAGGGCTGCACACAACTTTCAGATCAGGGGACAGATGGATTATGTAGATGAGGACAAATCAAATACCATGTAGCTGAAGGAAGACACAGACAGAATTTACCCTGGAGCTGCTAGAATTAATGGACCAATGACAATCATCATGGAAAACTCACGAAGCAAGGTTTCGAGCTGAGAGAATCCGAAATGTATGGCGAAAACAGCCACAGGGCTGCAGGCATGTCATCTGTTTGCTGGAAAACAGACACAGAATTCGAAATTTTTGTGATTCCTTAAAATCAGCCTCCCTTTTATGTCACTAAAATAGTATTTGGATACTGAGTACACGATGATTTGTGGGAACCCCTGTTCAAATATATGCTTATGTATGTATTTACCTTTATGTTAGAATGAATCAGTAGAGTGTGAATACCTTCTGAAATGCTCTGCAAGGCTGCTGCCCTGGATCAGGCATTAGGACAGAAGAAGTAGCAGTGCTTAAATGAAAGGGAACATGGATGTCCATCACATCCTGGGAGGAATGAATGTTTACATGCAATCTCTGACAGATGGGGATATTAATGCTTTCATTTTGTGGACAAACAAGACAGATATTAGATGATCACTACATATTACACAGTAGTAAAACCTCTCTGATGAGGATAAAATTCTGGTCTTTTAGGGAGGAAGTCTCTTTTTTCTAGTTCAAGTGGAAAGCCTTTGTGAAAGGGTTGGTTTGCAGAGGGGAGGCAGTAACAACGCTGGCAGCACTCACTTCGGAGGAAGGACCCAAGAGTGAATTACAGGAGGAGCAGCAGAGAGAGCACATCATAAGATACTGGTATTCATTTATTATTTTTTTTAAATAACTCTGAGTTTAGAGACAAGGGTTGGGAAGAGCAATAAAGCTTCATCATTGTCCCAAAGCTACTTGAGATTTTTTTTTTTTTGATGCAACAAAATCCTGAAACACATCCACACAAGCACATGTTGTTAAATTAATCACTGTCATGAACTGTGCCTTGGTCATCCTTCTTTCTCGTTCCCCATCATTCCCAACTTCCTATCTGAATACAGCTTGCTTCATGTTTAAATGACAAACGGCAGAAAATGGAATATGTATGTGAGGAGAGTTTATAGCCAGGATGTTTATTACTGTACTCAATGTCAGTTTATTTACCCGTTCTGACCTCCTCTCCCAGCGTTATCGATCCTGCCAGAATGACTGACAACAAGTGGGTCTGGAGCCCTGCTGTGACGTGGGAGAAATATGGCAAACTTACAGCCTCTGTAGCAAAAGGGAAGCCCTTTCCCAGGGCTTTTTAAGGATCTTCAATTTCCCCCTTCAATTCCAGGCAGGAACGTGCAGAAGAGAAAACAAATACCAGGGAAGGTCATGGATACTGGGAAGAGAAATCTTAAGAAAATGCTAAGAGGGAAAGACAAGGAGAAAAAGTGCTTCTGGAGGTCATTGTTCACATGCAACTATTGCTACTGCCATGGCCAAGACACCAGCAGTCCCAGGAAGTTTATAGGATTTCATGTAGCTGCTCCAGAGTAATAAAGTATTCTTAACGGCAACGCTGCAAGCTGATCAGTTTGGTGGTGCTTCTCCTGCCTCTCTGGCAGTCACAGTTGAGGTAAATGAAGACAAACCAGTCTCTGAGCTGACCTTTGTCAACCTGGTTGTATTTGTGTGCTTTGAAAAGACTTCAAATCAGGTCAGGATTAGTAGCAGTTGCTGGGATTTCAAAAAACACTCTGTTAGCAATGACATACCAGGGAAAACAAAAAAATTGGCTTGTGCTCTTGCTTGTGCTTTTATTTCTATATAAAAACAAAGCATAAGAGGATTGAGACTGCTTCTTATGGCTCTAAAAGAAAGATATATGTAAAATGTCAACTTTAGCTTTCCCTATTTTTGCCGAAGAATTTGTGGGACGTCGCAGACAGCGGTTGCCCACCTCTTAGGTAAGATGGCAGAATTATCCAATCATTTACAAGAGTCTATTTTCTCCTACATATTTCTGGGCATTTCAATGAAACAGAAAAAAATTCCCCAAAGGACATTAATGAAAAATCGTTACTCCTCTCAGCAAAGCAGTTTTTGTATATATCTGTATTACTCCAGTTATCCAGCAAGTCTATTAGGACAAGCCCTGGAGTTATTATAAAAAGAAAGCAAGAGAATATTATTGGATAAAGAGGGGAAAACCTTTTAGGCCTGCTTCATGCAGCATAACAAGGGAAGAAAGCAAACATAACTCCCTTTTCCCCTTGACAGGACACCCTTAGATGGAGCTCAAGACATAAACTAGAGATGAGACATGGGGGAAAAAATGGGTCAGAGCCCGAGATGAGAAGGAAAAAAAAAAAAAAAAGGTAATTTCCATTATGGTCTGTATTTAGATCTCTGTTGTCTTCACACTTATATATGACTGACACAGTCAGTGGCCTATTTACAACTATTGACAAAACGAGACATGGACCCATAACTGATGCACTGAGGTTGCTCCGAGTGAAATTCAACAGGGTGTTGATCTTGCTGACAAATGGCAAGTCAGGCTGAATATTAAATGAAACGTTCATTAAAAAACTCCCAAAGCAAACAGTAAATGCTCTATACATCTAGGCTGAATGTGATCAGAACATGACAGCTGAAAGGACCACTACACAAAAGACACGCTGTAAAATGCTGTGTAGCAATTGACTAACAAAAGCTTGCATGCAGAAGGCACAAAAGAAGAGAATTCGGAGGAAATCATAGATTTCAATGTAAAATCTCTCTTCATGCATTTTGACTTTGAGAATTATATCCCAAAACATCAAGTTAATGCACTCACCCCGGTGGACCTACTTCCATGGCTTCCCTGCACCTCCTGTGCCAGGATACAGAGGGCCAAATTCTGCCTGTGGGTACAGGGTTGGGTTACATCACTGTAATACTGCCATGGTCTATGGTGCGCCTTTATAATGGAAATCAACAGATAATGGCCAGGCTACCCTTATTTCTCCACTGTTTTTTTTTGTTTTTCAGGCAAGTCTACAGCCCCTGAGCCCCGCACGTGGCAGTCTGTCCACAGCAGGCTCACTCCAGCTCTTCACTGCTCCAAAACCAAATGACCCAGGACCTGATGGGCGAAAGAAAAATCCCAGGCAAGTGCAGCACTTCTGAGAAGCCTGTGGTCATGATAGAAAAAAAAAAAAGAAAAAGACAATGTGGTCTGGGGAATATTGGAAAAGAATGAGTTAATTCGAGACTTCCCAACTTAATTGGGCCCACCGTGGACATTAAGTAAAATCTGTGCTCCTTCAAGCCAAGGAGGGGTAGTGCCTGGGATGCCACCAGAGAGCTCTATTCTGTTGCATTTGCATTATGATTGATTCCTAAGTATAACCCACTGATTCAAGCAGACTCTTCTTGGAGGGACATAGCACTTGGGCAGACTTACTAGCAGAGAACTGGTAAATAGTTTTATTTCCCCCACGCAACGGCTTCCCCTTCCCATCCTCCCACCTCCTGCTCCTACATTGCATCCTTGGCAATGCAAACACTGCCTGCTCCATGGCAGGGCGGCTTCCCCCCAGCAAGATGGGAGAAGCCATAGCTCTGCACAGCAGCCAGGCAGAGAGGTCACCACATTGGGGCCCATCACTTGGCCACCCTTGCAAACCCCCCCACTGGAGGCTTTCCCGCCCATGAGGTGCTCTTGGCAGGGGGGTGGGCATGAAGTGTGATCTGCCCCTGAGAATGTGTTTGGCCCCCTCTGCACACCTGGGCTATCTATTCCTCTGCGTGGCTTGCAAAGTACAAACAGTCAGGCGGGATCATGGCAAATCAACCCACCCACATCAGGCCAGACATCGCAAGGGACAACAGGAGAATGTCATGAGTCATTCTAGGCTGTTCCTCAACAGCAGCTAGAAGATAATGGCAGCTGTATAAATTTAAAAAAAGAATGAGGGAAAATTCAGCTTGGAAGACTCATCCTTTTCCCAGGCCTGTGCTCAATATGGGGAGAAAAGAGTAATTCCTGATCCTAAACACAAAAGACACTGCGTGGGACTACTACCTGTGTACAAACCGCAGGAGTGGGAATGTAGCCACCAAGCAGGAGGAAGAGCTCCAAACTAAGAAGGGTTTACCTAGATGAGCGGGTTTTTTCCCCCATTCAAAAATTCTTTTTCCCCATTGTGAAATCTATTATTATTTCTTTCACGCCTCTTCCTGCAGCCTCTGCTCGACAAGCCTTTGAACTCCTTCTCCCCCCACTCTGGTGGGGTTTCTTCCCCTGCGTACGCCCCTTGGGGCTGCAGAGGGATCAGAGCGAGCCTGGGTGCAGGATTGGAGTGGGGCTCTGGCAGCAGCAGGAGAAGACAGCGCCATTGGAGTGTGCACCAGGGACCAGACGCGCTTAGCGAGGCGAGGAGACGGCAGCTTGCATGCAGAAGTGGGTCTGCCCACATCTGCCGTCCCTCCTGCCGCGCCGGCTGCTGAGGGTCAGCGCCTGGGGTTCGGCTCCTGGGCTCACCGGCTGCAGGGGAGGAAGGAAACGCTGCCATAACCCTTCCCTGGCACCTCCTCTTGGGCTAGGGGTGCAGCCTGCACTCTGCGGGGACACTTATTAAACAACCCTGTTACTGCTTGAACGTTGGGCACATCAGCCACAAGTCAAAACAGTTTTATAGGAAAGGATATTTTTCTGTCTTTGAGAAGGGGGAGATGGTGTGCTTTGAGAAGGTGGCTTGTGTGCTCTTCTTCCTCGGCTCAGAGACAGGAGCAGGAGCAGAGCTCGGCTCTGGAGCAGCTAGGGGGTGCCAGCAGAGTGGCAGGGCAGTGTGACAGGGCGATGTGACAGGGCGATGTGACAGGGCAATGTGACAGGGCAGCGGCACATTTCACCCTCATGGCATCAGTGAGCAGCTGGGTGACCCTGCTCTGCCAGCAGGACGGAGGCAGCACAAGGATGGTGTCAGAGCTACAAAATCCCCGATTCCCAAAGGCCCTGGCAAAGCCCCGGAGTGGTGGTTTCAGGGGGAGCAGAGTGGAAACAGCACAGACAGCCGTAGAAATCCCCACTGCAAGCCTGTGGGCTATACAAGTTTTTCAAGAATTATCTGAAATTCTCTCACAAATGCACTTGAAATGCATCATAATTTAAAAACAGATGAGAGCACCAGTAGACGGGTAGATGTGGGACAAACCAGACTTGTGTAGGTGCAGGTCTAAGGGTTACCACTCCAAGTGGTTACATGAGGCATGGTTATGCCAGGAGCTAGAGTCATTTCCCCCAGGTTGTCCAGGCTGAGAGTTCCTGTGCAGCTCCTGTGCCCAGCAGCGATTCTCCACAGGCCACATCCAGCCAGATTTCTAATGTTGGTAAAGTGCCCTTATCATACAACAGGGTCCTAATACCTCTTTTTTGTAGTCTTTGTATCTAATGCAGTTGCTCTTCAATGACTTGCAAGCTGGGCGAATGGAAGCTTTAAGGATAAAGGAAAAACAAGGTAGTTTGGTGAGAATGAGAAACGAAAGTCATGGCTGACAAGGAAAGCAAGCAGTGGATATCTCAGTTCCCAGGGTCCCTGGTGGGGCAGGTCGTGTCAGGTTTAATGGGGACATGCATTTTTATGTGATGTCAGCCTTTTTGACCTAGGGTATGTAGCTTTGGCCTTTTCCCAGATGATAGTTTCAGGGTCTTCCACATGTTTTGTGGGGGGTTTCTGGGGTGTCCAGGAGAACTGAGATCTGCTGTAGAAAAAACTGGAATGTCTCAGGCGATGTTTGTGATCTCTGACTGGTATTTGGGTTACGGGTGATCAATCAGTAGATGAGAAAGAAAAAATTAGACGGAGTCCTACTAACTTGGATGGTTGCCGGCAGCTGTCTTGAACGTGCAGCCCACATGCCAGGAAGCGCTTGGACAGACAGTGGTACCTTGTAAAACCAGCAATGAAACCTTTAACTCAAGCCCTCTTACATCAGCCATACTCTGAAGGGAAAATAGAAGCCCAAGATACAGAATATACAGAAGCCCAAGAATAACGTATGTGGTGGAAGGATGTTGAAAACCATCCCCTCACCTGGCTGAGCAAAGCCTTCACCTATGCTCTTAGGGATGCCAAAGACTGGTGACAATTTGTCCACAAAGAGGGGTCTCTGGAGAGGTATGGCAATGTTTTACATCATCTACAGTTGGCACTGATGTTAAGGAAAAGAGCCATCAGGGAAAAGTTCCCAAATGAGTGTGCTGATTCCTCTTTAGCTGTCTCCTATAGAGCGATTGCAGAGCTTCTGGGCGCTGGAGAACGGCTCACATCTCTCGAACTGCACCTAATTTGATCACAAACCTAATTTGCAGCAGCAGCAGCAGAAGCTGTCCACGTTTCCCCTCATTCATGGGGCTCAGATGTGACTGCCATTAATAGGCCATGCACATAGTTACCCAAACCGCTTGTGAGGGGTGAGAGCGAAGTGAAACATCGGAGGAGACACTGGTCAGCGTGGGACGCCCGGCTGCTTCCTCACGGATGAGTTGGCCCATGACGGCGGCACGAGCTGACAGGAAAGCACAGCACTGGAGATTAATTGCTTCTAATGAGCAGCAGTGCAGCCCTCAGAAAAGGATGAACCCAGGACTGCCTCAGAAATTACAGCTCTTTAACCCTCTGTGGTGTGAGTCCCCTCGCTGCAAGCTTTTTGGGCACCACATCCCCGCGCCTGAAAAGGAGAGAGGATTTCCACAGAGGTCTGTTGCCCACAGCAAAGCGGGAGGCGGGATCCCAGCCCAGCTCGCTTGGGAGGAACAGCCACAGCACCATGTAAAACACTGGTCCTGTCACGAGCTCCCAAACCCAGCGGGAATGTGTATAAATCCCCCCTTTCAGGCCAGCCTTATTTTCTAATCCTGATGCGAGCTCCCTGTTCCCTGAGCACTTACTCTGCACTGTTCCAGCGGCTCTGCCAGCCAGGGCTGCTCGCACACCAGCGTAAATCAAGGGTAGCTCCATGGACCGAAAAAAGTGCATGCTGGATTTACACCTCCGTGAAGGAGCCTGGGCTTGGGTATCTGCCATCTGGAAGAGCAAGTGACTCTCTCTCTCTTTCCTCCCTTTTTTTTCTTTTCCCTTTATGTAGCTCTTCCTTTGTCAGTACATCTTCCATAAAAAAAAAAAAAAAAACAAACCAAAAAAAAAAAAGAAAAAAAAAGAAAAAAAAACCCCAAACCCAGAAACAGAGCATTACCACTTTGGAGCAGCTATCTGGGGTAGCCATGAAAATAGCAGCAAACGCTGAGTAGCTTGGGGTTTAGATCAGGTCAGTGGCTCAAGGTCAGCCACCATTTCTCTTTTAGGTAATTTCTGCAGGGTTCATCAAGTTTGCCATGGGGTCCATCAGGGTTCAGGGATCAGCACACAAAAGTCCACACACTATTCCTGTGCCATCGTCCCATTGGGAAAACTTCCTCTAAGCTTCCAGTGGAAGTGGGGAGAGGAGACAGCACAACTTCATACACGCAGGAGGAAGCCTGCAGCCCCGCAGGTATCAGGGCCACCCCAGGTACCCCCACCCCTGGCACGTGTGTTCAGGCCAGGCTCGGCTGCCCCAGAGCTGCCGCCCTGCCACTGTGCCGAGCAGAGACCCCGCTGGGACGGGGGCTCCCGGGCTGGGGGGACCAGTCCTCTCGGTGGCCATCCGCACTGGGGCGAAATGGAGGGAGAGAAGTAAACGAGCTGTAAATTTTCACAAAGTGAATACTTGTAGTTTCAGGGGGAAAAGGAAGACCCAAGTGACTTGATCATTTGAGCTAAACCCAGGGAACTGTCTTAGCTGGAAAAAAAGAGACTGGGGAAGAAAAAAGTCAGCCATTGAGTTGTGACAGTTTGGTGGAAAATCACTACGGCTTTTCCGGGCTGTTTGCATGTCAGAACTGACCTACTTTTTTATATGCTAAAGAGGTGGGGGTGTTACTGAGCTGCAGAAGAACCGAGCTAGCCCAGGCTGAGCAGAACCGTAACTTGGGGCAATTTTTTGTATTTAAGTCAACCTGGACTGAACTTGTTGGGAAACTGTAGTTGGTGGATCTTGCTTTGTCTTTAGGGGTATGGGCAGAGGATCTTTTCCAGAGAGCAGAGCACAACTGGGTGATGACGGGGAGCCCTGCGGAGGGAGGCTACGCGCTGCGCGACCCACCCGACAGCTGGTTCTGGGCAGATGTCGGTCAGTTAGAGACCGCTGACAACAGAGCCCACTAGTTAGGGCACTGAATCGCTAACCATAGAAAAGAGATCAATCCGCCTTCTGACATGAAAAAAACTGAAGGTCTGTGCCGCGCTGTTTATTTGGACACATTCACCTTTCCGATCAAAGACGCAAGGCTAAGAAATGTTTTTCTAGAAACCCTCAAGCTACAACCGTTCCCAACAACTTTGCCCAGTTCAGCAGTTACTCCATAAAACTTCCCTAAGGATTTCAATCTTGGATAAGAGACTTGGGATTGTTGTTAATGTTTTTCTGAAAACATGAGAGGATGCTTTATTCTACCTGATTGGTTTTGTGCTCTGAGACCACAGTCCATGGAATGGCAGGAACTGTAGTTTAGCTATGCCTTAATGGTTTCTACTGAACATACCCTAAATCACATAAGCTAAAAAAGTATTCCATTTGGAACATTTGTTGTTAAAATAATTTAAGTTGCATTTAAATAATGAAACATGTAAAAATACATCTTTTACTTATTTTACATATTTTTTTTAACAAATATAGTAATCACGTTCATACATAGATGAGAAAAATATTTTAATCAATTTTGATGCTTCGGTGTTGAAGTAATTCAACTCCAACCTGTAATATATATTTTTATAAAGTAATATAATTTTAAATTATTCTTTACTCAAATAAAATTCCTTATAAAAATAATTTTTAAAAATAGCCAAAGTCCTTCCTCTAGTGATAAAAGCTGCATACTTTGACTACATCAGTTTACACGGTGGTGTCTTTTTGTGTAAGAAACAGCTGCTCTAGAGCATCCTAAGCTCATCCTTATTTTAGAAGGTGGTAGTAAAACCAGACTATTGCATATCGTAAGTTTCCTTAAATAATGTATCTTATAATACAGTCTCCAAGAAAAAAACAGGAAAACCTTACATGCAAGAGGAGCTGTGTAACTGAGATTTGCTTGTTTTGGTTTGGTTTTTTTTCTCCACATATTACTGATAAAGAATGTGCATTTAAGAAACTACAGGCTAACGTGTGGACACGGGAAAATGTCCTCCTACAATAAACGAGAAGTCTCTCATTAGCAAACTGCTTGAGTGCTACTATAAGGCATTAGTGCAGCTGGCACAGTTCCTGAGAATAGAATTATTCATTGCCATGGTTACCCATGCTAGAAATATTACCCTCTGCAATCATTGTAAACAAAGATCCTTTCACAACGGTGTAAAAATTAGAGCGCTTTAAGCAATTAAAGGAAATTACACATTGTACAGAAGTTGAAGTTGTGCCTTGTAAGCACTGTAGCTTTTCTAACTCTGGAGGGGTTTGAAAACCCTCTGCAAAGGTCTGATCCTCACCCAGACTAAAGGACTTGTGAAGCTCTCATCCGCCGCCTCCGAGAGCAGGGTCAGAGCCTGATGAGAGCCACAGCACCTCAGCAGCATGTGGGCCCTTCCACGGGTGGTAGGTCCTTACTGAAAGTACGCTGTTAAAACCACACAGCAGGGTCTGATAACAGCTGCAGCAGAGGAAGATGAGAGGTAGGAAGTTATCGCACGTGTTGCTGATGGAGCTCTCCCGATAAGGAGTATTGTGGAGTTAATTTGCGTCAGACCTTTGAGTCATAAGGGAGAATGGTCCCTGGGGCTAGCGCAAGCTTGGAGAGAAACAGCAGCCACAAACTGGGCTCCTCTCCTGCACCCACACTTGGACAGCTGGGACAGAAGGGACTCCAGTGAGTGACATTTGTGCTGTGCGAACGCCCGGCAAAGAGTTGGGCTGGTTCACACGCAGGCAGGCAGCGGGTGAGGGGGAGACGCAGGACTAAAACACAGGTGTCCTTTGGTCCTGCAAGTGCCTTCTCCACTTGAACACATTTCCTCGGGGTGGACTCGGTTTCTCCAGATGCCC
Source organism: Rissa tridactyla (assembly GCF_028500815.1). NCBI lineage: Eukaryota > Metazoa > Chordata > Aves > Charadriiformes > Laridae > Rissa > Rissa tridactyla. The sequence goes on from NC_071466.1 coordinate 24,138,617, forward strand.
ATGCCTTCTGTCTGGTCTATCGGCACTGTAAAACCACAGGGGCTGTAAAACCACAGCGCTGTAAAACCACAGGGGCTCCAGCACAGCACCAGCCTGGAGAGGCTCTCATCCAGCTGAGGGTCCGCAGCAGAGCACAAAGACATCTTAAATAAATCATTTGCTCTTCACGATCGAGAGCTTGCTGGGCTGGTGCCTCACCTTTCACAAAGGAAATGATCTCTTTGTGAGAGTACCTAACAGAAATAAGAAGGGTGAGCTGGGACTTGGGAGAAAAGCAGCTGCGCTCACGTGCGCTGCCAGCAGCAGCAGCAGCTTCATCATACCCACTGTGAGGAGGTACATGGAGCTCATTCAGGCCGTTATGCACCAGTTTGTGGCAGAACAAGCTGGTGCTGCTGCTTAGACAGAAATCCCTCCACCCTTCCCACCACCTCTCAGCCCCAAGCCACCACGCACAGCATGAGGATTTGCCCCTTCTCTTCCTGTTGGGACAGCGCATGGTCCTAAAAGTTCTCCAGGTTCACTGGGCTCCAGGCAGGCACCCGTGCACGCCTGCTGTGGGGCAGAGCATGGTGTGGGGCTAAGGAGGGACAGTGCCTGCAGTGCCATGACCTGTGACACTTCTACTAGAAAACACCCGTCTTGTTCAGGCTGGAGAAAAGGAGGCTTAGGGGGATCTCATCGATGTGTCTAAATACCTGAAGGGAGGATGGTCAGTGGTGCCCAGCAACAGGACCAGAGGCAACGGGCACAAACTGAAACACAGGAGGTTCCCTCTGAACATCGGGAAACACTTTTCCACTGTGAGGGTGTCCAAGCACTGCAACAGGTTGCCCAGGGAGGTCTCCCTCCTCAAAAGCCACCTGGACGTGGTCCTGGGAAACTCACTCTGGGTGGCCCTGTTTGAGCAGTGGAGTTGTACCAGATGACCTCCAGAGGTGCCTTTCCACCTCAAGCCCTCTGTGATTCTGTGGCTCTGTAAGGGACAGCCCAAGGAGACCCAAGAGGAGGCCTTGCTGAGGCGGCGGCAACACTCACGCAGGTACAGCCTGGTCTGGGCTGGGGAGCCCTCAGGACACTGCTCTATGACCAAAACCAGTCACTGAAATAGGACCCACAGCAAAATCTTGTTAAATTAACTAACTAACATGTCTCCCATGGGTTGCAACATCTAATGAGCAGACCTTGGCACAGGGCAATTTACCAGAGAGTTAAGGCAGCAGCTTTCCCCTGCTGAGATGCTGCTGGAGGTGGCTCCTCAACTCCCTGGCCGTGGCAGCACCCAGCTCTCCAACACCGACCCTTGAAACACAGGAGGAGAATAAACCCAGCCAGGAGACAGTTAAAAACTACCAGAGCACGAAGCACTATGTGATTTGGAAACAAATTCTGTTTCCCAGTACCTCCATTTCATAACACCGCTCTCCTGCTGCCGGCGGGACAGGAAGGGAAGGCGAAAGCCACAGCGGCAGAGCCCGGCCAGCTCTGCCCAGCGCAGGAGGGAAGCTGCGTTGGGTCAGTATCACCCCCAGTCCTGGCTGCTGGCTGAACGCCTGGAGACCCCTTTTGGCTCCAGACCAATATCCCTAAAAAAACTTGACTTTTTCGTTTGTAAATGCATGAGTCATGTGTGAGTAATGAGGCCGTTTCAAACAACCTCATGGCATAATACACCTCATCGGGATGTTCTCCTTCTCTTACCTTTCCTTCTTTATGAGCCTGCCCAATTAAAAATTTATTACCTAGCACCTAAAATTTCCTCAGCGTTTCCCTTATATCTCATAAAATGTGCTTTTTTTTCTTTCTGTCTTTTAGTGAAGCTTAATGAATGTGTGGAACTCATAGCCACAGGAGATTACTGAAGCAAAGAACCTCAAACGATTCACTAAAAGTGAATATTTATGCAAGTGGGAATAATTTCCTCAGCAGTAACAAGCCATACAATCAATTTTCATCAAAACAGAGACATATCGCTACCTGAAGTTACAAAGGTACCTCTTCTGCCAAAGATGCTCCATAATTATCCACAATAGCATCTCCATGTGTCTTTGTAAATCTCCTCTGCTGTCAGCTGTGGACAGCAATAGACTACTTGATCAGGTGGTCACCAGTTCAACCAATATATCAGTTCCTACATCACCCTTTTCCAGAGCCATAGCCCCACATCGCTCTGCAAAGCTCAATGCCTGGCTCATCAAATCCCAAGGACAGCTGCCTTCTGGCTGCGTGGTGGGAGCAATGAATAACTATTGCTGCCATCCCTAATGGAAAACTGGAAGTGAGGGAGGAGGCAGACCATCCCTTTGTGACTGGTATTACTTCCTACTCTGGTGTTTCTTCAATTAGTTCCATGAAAGTGGAGAGTCTGTAGCTGTCAGCAGATCAAAGCTGTGCAGGACGCTGGTCACCAGAAAGGCCAGGTCTAAGGACAGATGTATCAAGAAGTTCAAGTCATTTTAGCCCCCACATCTCTCTCTCCTGCTCCTGGCAGGAGAAAGATTCACACTGTAGGGCTTCAGCTGAGGAAGGGCTATACACCCTTCTCCCACTGCTCCACGATGCTGCCAATTCTTCTTGACGCACTTCCTCTCTGGCTCTTTAATCCCACATCTGCAGAGCTCCGGGGGCACCAGCACCATAGCCAGGGGGAGGAAGAGGCAGCTCCACGCCCCTCGTCAGCCAAAGCCTCACCCTGGATATTTACCACTACCATTCCCATGCAAAAAAAGACGGGAAAGAGTGTTTTTCCTCCCCTCTTCTTGTTCAATTTATGGCCACATCTGCCCTTGGTGAATCTGGGCAGGATGGGGAGAATGAGGGAGTGCTGCTGTTGCACTCACGTCTGAAATTGCTTCACGGGCAGTGGGGTAAAAATTGAAGGATTTGACCACATAAAACCTTTCCTGTAGAAGGATCACGATACCTATTTAGAGGTGGGAAAAGAAAAGAGGTGGAGTTTTGCACTGAAGGTCACAGAGGGCATCTGTGAAAGGATATCACAGCCTGACTCCAATTCCCTGCCCTGTTCTGCAGCCGCTCTCCTCCTTCCCGAGCCATGTTAAACAGCCCCGTAACAGCAGCAGGGAGCCTCGAGAAGCCCTGCGGAAAAGCCCTAGGGAGGAAAGAGTAAAGTTCAGTGATGCAGAACAAGACAAGGAAACAAGCAACCTGCAAACCTCAACAAAGTGGTCCTTACTTTTGCTCGACAGCCGGGGCAGGGGCTGTCACTGGCCCACCAGAGCGTCAGTGATCCTGGCTGCACGGGGACACTTCTGCAGCGGGGAGGTCTGAAACTGCCACGGGAGCTGCACGTCGGTCACCGTTCGTACATCTCGTGCTCCTGCACGTCATCCAACTGGAGAAAAACAGGTGTGACAAGATAACACTGAAATGAAATCCCAAGGGGGAAAGAGAAATTGGGGAGCCTGTTAAGAAGCCTGCTGCCGTCTGGAAGGCAGGAAGAAGCACGCCTCTGTGAGAAAGCGGCATCTCTGGGGGAAGCCTGGGTGCTTGCAGCTGGCACGGCGAGATGAAAGGATGGGGACTAGCTGATGGGCCTGCCCTGCCCTGGAAGTCGGATCAGGGGGTGAAGGGAGGGTTGGTTTTCATTTTCATGTGACTTCAGAGTATGTAGCAGAATCTAAAACAATCACCTCGTGCTGATTGTTGTCCTTGGCAGGAAGAGCAACTTTGTGGCCCAAAGGGTTTAATTGAAGATACAAGGGGGGAAAGGAGAGCACATTGGGCTCTTGATTTGCTAATAGGAATCTTTTGTGCTGTTTATTGGTTCAGAGCCATCTCCTAGGTCTTAACCCTTTCTTTACTCCTTAGTTGCCATGAAAACGTGTGGTCTTCCTTGACTATGCATTTTATTTTTCAGAGGTAAGAACCGTTCTTTTTGAGCTTTCACTAAGCTGCCATCGTTGGTGCTAAATCTGGGGCATGGAGAGGGAAGAGGAGACCTATGCCATGGTAACAGATGCCTTTGAATTTGTAACTGGTTTTCTAGTAACTGATATTTTCTGTAATTCAGCCCAGCGAACACCAGCTTCACACTGGCCTTCTCTTATGGAAACCAAGTACAAAAGGCTTTTGCTTTTGGTGAGTCATGTAAATCCTCCGATGAAGCCTATTCTAACAGAAGGGTAGTAAAAGGCTGTGCTATAAATAGCGCTGTGTGTTTGCCTGCGCTGAGGCAGAAATGCAAGGTTTCATAGCTCGGATTGAGGGTCCCAGTCGTTTCAGAGCCAGGGGCTGACATTTGCCTTTATGCTTGTGCTCTGATGTCTGTTTTGTTTTCCGATACAGTCATTTATTTTAAATCGGTCTGAATACATGTTACATCTTGAGAGAGAATTAAGATCCAGCATAGACAAGTTAACTGAACTGTGTAATCTGGTCCAACTGTTTTTTCATAAAACTTGCAGATTTATGGGGTTTTCTATCAGACCCTAGGGAAAAAAAACAACAACCAACCAACCAACAGGCAAATTCAACATCACGTAGTGATGATAGACATAAATATTCTAAGTCCCCAAGAAAGCAGCAATAGGCAGCTCTGTGAAGGATGCAAGCACCATTTCTGCAGTTGCTGCAACGGAGCATTTCTTACTGATTTGAACGAAGCTGTTCAGATGCAGCAGCTGCGTAATCAGACCCTAAATGTGGCATGATAATGACTGGATATGGTCTAATTGGAAGGATCAAAAGCTTAATTTGTTAACAAGGAGGAAAAAAAAAAAGACATCTATAAGCAAAAGAGTAGCAGGACTGATTTCTTCACTGTTAAGTGCTGCATTTTTGTACGACTTGTAACCTGCCAGTAAACAAAATCTATTAGTGAAGAATGTGAAGAGTAGAAACTCAGAGAAAGATGTAGATGTAATATATCCCTACTGTAAAGATAGACAAAAACTAGTTCAGTTCTTACCTGTCTCTATATTTCCTTAAGAAATACTCAGAACAATCCATTTGGTTTTTGTAACCATCATTTTTCTCATCCTCTACAATGTTTTAGTAGAACGGATGTTTTCTTCATGGCCACTTTAGACTGTGGCCAGCATCTTCACAGCCATAATCAAGAGCAGGTTTTTCACTACTCATATTTACTAAGACACATTTGCCTTTAGTTATTCAAACCTATTTTGTTGCAAAATTAGGTTGCGTTTTCTATCTTTACAGGTGAACACATGGAGCTGGGCAGGAACGGAACAGATTTGCTTTACGTGACATACAGATGTAGCATAATTTCTGTCCTTAAAATACTGTTCGGTCATAGGATTTGTGTTTACTTTGCATTCTGCATGTCACCCTGCATGTTCCCAGCTCCATGCAAGGAGCTCAGCACCATTTGTTCCCACGCTGAGGTAGCCTACAGCTGACTATGTTCTTGAAGCACCTTGAGCCACATAACTGCCCTGGAGGCAACCGTCTCCCTGTGAAGCAGGAGGACATCGCTGCCCGCAAGGCTTCTGGCTGCCCTAAGTTTAGCTGCCTCAACCTCTCCCACCACATCCACGACGCTGCCGCTCTTCCACCCAGTCAGCCTCTGCTCATTTGGCATCTTCACCCAGAGGATCTTCACTCAAGTCTCCCCTCTGCACAAGGGACCTATGAATTTCAAGTCACACCAACAGGGAAGGCTGATGTGGCTGGAGGAAGAGCCCGTCTGTGACTCCCACTGTGACACACGGGAGAGCAGACCCAGCCACACGATGCCTTTGAGCCTGCCCAGTGCAGGTGCTTAAGTGATAGTGAAGTTTTATCATAAACCTCAGACCACAAGTTCCGAGCAACACCACAGCTGGGTACAGCTGATTTTGTGGATCAGACTTTAAAACGTGGTACTTGCAGCCTTCTGTAAATCAGGTCACAACTGCCTGGAAAGTAAGTAGTGTAAAAGGGACTCGGATCTCCCTGATCTGGACCAGTGCTTTGTCGGAAGGCACAAGCCCTCCCTCCCCTCTGGTGGCAACCCTTGGCTCTAGGTCATCTAACCTGGGATTCACGTGGGAGTGCTGCATAAAGCCACTTAGTGAAGAGTCTTTGCATAAGGACGCAGCATCAGCATGGGTTGTTTGTTAGTACCTGCGGGCAGTTACACTTCAAAAGAATCCTTGCATTTGTCTTGTTCTATTTAGAATAGTAGCTATGGGACTCCATCTGTATCTTTAAAAATATTCATTTAAGCTGGAGAAAAAACACACATTGGTCAAGGACAAGTCTCCTTCATTAGTCAGAACAGACCTCCTGTTCCCAGGGTCTGACCGAGAATCTGAGCCAAGTGCTAAGGGTCTTTGCAGAGCAAAAGGAGTGATGTGTCATCAGAGATGAAGCAGGTTCCTAGTCCTCAGCTGCCACAGCAGCATCCACGGCTGCTGCAATCACCCTCTGCAGAGCCTTTGAGTCTCCTTCCCATCCCCCTCAGGGCACTGTGGAATGGTTTTAATTGGAAGCAGATGTGCAACGTGGTAGGTAGGAGAAGGCGTCTGCTCAATGTGAGCTCCTAGTAAATAACTCCTGTATGATCACTTTGAAAGGGAAAAATACCATGATTCAAGGGAAAGGATTTAAAATGAGACTAGCACTCACTCATGGTCAGTTGGTCCATTAGTCTTGCCAATATACCTTACCAATTATTAGGAGTCAAGAATATTCTCTTCTCTTTCTTGCTTGCTAGATTTGCAAACTGGATGGAGCATTCATCTTCAATGAATGGGTCACAGGGAGATTTCCAGGTCATCACTCCCATTGCAAAAACATTTCCAGTAAGGTGGCCATGAAAACCATAGAGATGTACTGTCAGGGATGTCTTAAGACCCAGTTAAGATCTGGGTCTTAACTGGTAAGTGACTTTTAGTTCAATATCAGAAACTCAGCCTCTTCATCTTGATTTCAAAAAGAATATTTGGGCCAAGACTCCTGGTTTTAACAGACTTTTCAATTTTTTCTGTCACAGTGGATCTGCCAGGCTACCGTAGTCTGGTTTTGTGGAACATGTTAACAGCTGCATCACAAGGATCTACAGTTATCAAGATTCACGAGCTCGCTGTACTTTTGCCCTGCACTTCATTGCAACTCCTTTGCCCCCCAAAATCCTAGTAGCTATACATTGACACAAGTAAGGTAATCACCAGGCAATCTTCTGCAGCAGGAAATAATTTAAACCACAACTCATCTGCTTCCAGGTGCATGCGATAAAAGACATGAACATGCAATAGGGGATATAGGCTGAGAAGGCCTGAATGGAAAATTGCTTGTGCATTAAATCACTGGTAAAACATTTCTTTAAAACACTTATTTCCTCATTCCAGCTACTGGAAAGAGCAGTTATGCTTTTGTGAACACAGGATCAATTTATAGTGTGTCACCACGTCCTGCTCCTTACTTGCATAATGAGCTTACCATACCTTTTGTTTTGTTGTTCCTTGAAAACTTTTGAGCAGACTTTATTCCAGTTTTTATTCCGGCTGATTTGGTATCTTCCATGGACAAGTAGTAACATGGGAGAGCCCTTAGCAAGGCAGTGCTACATAGCTAAGTGAAGTAAATAAACTTAAGGATTAAAACTAGACAGATGCAAATGCTTTATGCATCTTCTAGATGCCAGAAATTAGAGAAAGTTGCAAAACAGAGGTTCTAATAAATGTCACTTCACAGTCATAGACGTCAAGTCCCAGTTTTAAAGGTGGGAAATGTAGCTTACAGCAAAATGCATGTTCTAGCTGTCACACCAAAACTGCAACTACAAAGTCAATTTATGCCAAGAAAACTAGCTTCCCCGCTGGCTTCCAACCAGGAGAACCAGGAAGCAAAGCTGATTTGAAAAACAGAATGAAACTCAGTCCATTTCCATTGTCTAAGTGGTTTAAAGGGAGAAAAATAAAAGAAAAAAAAATATGCTGATGAAACAGAAGACCAGAAGACCAAAACTCTCATTTATGAAAGCCCTCCCCTAAATAACAAATTTAGTCTAGTTATTCTATGATGTTATTAGTAAAACCGCTAAAGGCACTTCTACATAAAAAATGAAAGTGCACACATGCCCAAGTATTCTCTTTTATGCTATTTTGGGGACACAATTCTCTAATGTCTTGCTTTCAAAAGCCTGGTATTTTCCAGTGCACTGAACAGATCGGCTCTATCTCTAGCTTGAACATCAAAAAGTAACCTTCACGTTCATCAATGAAAAGTGACAACTGATTTTATTAACTGTATTCATTATAACACATAATATGACAGTGGGAATATTTTTCACTGTAAGATTTTTGAATGGAAGAAAAGTGCAGTTAGTCTGAGTTCCTTACATTCATTAGAAGCAAGACTATTGAAACCATCAACATTTACAATGACACAGAAGCAAACACCAGAATCAGTGCCAATAAATACACAGAGTACCAAAATAAATATTTACAGAATTAAAAATATAATAAACACTGATTAGTATATCCTTGTGAACTGCCAGGGAAGAAAGACATCTATTGCTATCAGTTAGGTTGTAAATACGTTAAGAATACAGTGATTTGAGGAGACACATACTCATCGAAGTTTGTAGAGGTGGAAAGGGGCAGAGTGTGTCTAACAGTCTGTTATAAAAACACCCCCCAGAGTGTTGTGAGCTTTCACTAAGAAAAAGTCGGTGCACACAGACTCGTCAGATTATTAGCAAACTGTTTAGATAAGACGAGCGAGGAGTTTTGGTTTACCCGCTCGTTATCTTCAATAGGTCATATGCTACCTTACTGGAGGTGGCTGACACAAAAAATACGAGGGAAAATTGTAATTAACAGTGATCTGTCAGCTATAACACGTCTTACAGGAACAGGTTAAGTGACTTCTAACAGGACACATCTGTCCCTTCAGCACATAGGAAGCCCCGAGAGCATCAGTTTGTCAGATGCAGCGTGGAGCAGTCCCTGATACATTTTCCTCAGGCACACCATGATATTTAAGCAGAACTGGGCTGTGATAAAAGACTGAAGCCATGCTGTGTTTTCTGGACTTATTGAATGTGCATTTTCCACCATCCACATTCATACCTCAACCCCCATTTCAACAGGGCCACAAGCCTCAACACCAGAGCTTTTCAGAGACACTCTGCTGACAAACGCAGCAAGGAAAACTCAGATGGGGCCAAATTATGGGATCTTCACTCAATAACAACCGACACCACTAACAGATCCACTGATTTCAGAGGGAATACTGGTGAACTGAGAGATTGTCCAGCTGTTGCAGTCTGTCCCATGGCAGAGGATTTACTTCAATTTTACACAAAGGTGACAGCTTTAGTCTTGCTCCCTCTTCTGAAAAGCAGGATAATATTGCTTGTATCAAGCCACGTGCTGCAGAAAGAAAGTTACTTGCACTCTACCTAGGACTTGGTGTGTCTTACATTCCCTCCCCGCTTGCCCTTGGGGTGCAAGGGTGCAGCCAGTGCTCACCACCCTGCCAAGGGCTTGGGTCTTTGCATCCCCCTGGCAAAATGAGGATGGAAGAGCAGTGAGATGCCACGGGTCAGTGCTGGGCTACAGAGGATTTGCGGAAGTCTCTGTGCTAAAAATTGCCTTCAGAAACGGAAGGCACTGAGCACTCCTCAAGTGTTACCATAGAATGGTTTTGGTTGGAAGGGACCTTAAAGACCATTGAGTTCCAACCCCCCTGCCCTGGGCAGGGACACCTCCCACTAGACCAGGCTGCTCAAAGCCCCATCCAGCCTGGCCTTGAACACTTCCAGGGATGGGGCATCCACAATTTTCCTGGGCAAGTGTTGATGAGAGCAGTCACAATGTAGTCCACCACCAGGAGCACTGGCTTCAGCACACCCAGACTCACACAGTTTGCCTCCTAACTCAGTGTAACACAGCCTTTGGAGCATCAATGCAAGAAAAAAAAGGAGCTGGATTTTATAGACATAAGTTTAACACTCTTTTTCCACAAGGACCAGAGGTCCAGCCTTTGTTTTCATCCCATCTCCCAGCCACCCTATCAACCCTCCCAGCCCAGCCCAGCCCCACCACCCTGGCTTTTCCTGCGGCTGTCTAACCTGGCAGCCACCTCCACATGGTGACACCCCAGAACCCTGTGCTGGGACCACACGGCAGGGTCAGACAGCAGATTCTCCCACTGACAGTGCCTTGTACCCCCAGTCCATGGGGTGCAGGTGAGTTAGGGCAGACTTTCCCCTTTGCTGCCATTAACCAAGAAACATCACCAGATGTGTAGCTTTTACATTTTAAGGTCAGGCTTAATTCAAAGCAGATGTAGCCAATTTTCTTTTACGAGCACATTATGTTCAAAGCTTCCAAGGCATCTGCATAAAAAGCCCATGGAAACAACCTGATACTGAAATAGCAACTGTTTTGATGCAACATCATCCAAAATAATAAAAAATCTGTTAAAGTTCTTACTGTTCAGTCCCTACACACTGTTCTCCCTAAAAACAGATTTAAGATGTGGCTGTGAAACAATTAAAGGGAGGCATCATTAGTTACCATATCAATAAACAAGAACAATGACACAGTAAGCAGGGGATTTAGCACTTTGGAAAGGATCTGGTCCTGGTTTTGCCATCACAAGTTAAATTAAGGAAGGCAGTGATTGTTTAGCTGTAATTTAAACATGCTGAGCGCTGGAGTTATGTGCGGGAGTGGCTGCTTGTTAAGATGGAAAAACAATGGAAAGACAAGTTTTGCATTCAGATCAGTGAAAATACTACTACGATAATATAAAAGACTGCACAAACACCTGAATAATGTTCATCTTTAAAAAAAGGGAAGACTTATTTAAGAACCACTTCCTATTTCCTTCAAGATTAAGAGATTAAGGACCTTCTCCAGTTCTTACTGCAATCAGCGGAAGCTTTGACACGGAACAAACTGGGGACTTGGAAAGAGATTGTCACATTTTCTCGGCATTTTCTAGCTTTGTGGCCACAGCTGGATTAGCTTCTATTTCAGAGCATTGCTTGGATGTGATGTTACAGTAGGCAAAGCAATCTTCTTTTAGCCACTGCTACAAGAAACCTTTCAGCCTAGCAGTTTAAACTCCTTGCCCTGCGAAGTACATAACCTTTTCCTCTCTCCACTGCGACTTTGGTTCTATTTATTTAAATATATACAGATAGGAAAAAGAAAAGCAGTTCTTACCAAAGATAAAGAAAATTTGGGTACAGTCTCCACAACAAACAGGTTCTGGGCTTTCCCAGAGGAGTGTCATGCTTCCCTGCTAGATTTGATAGACGGGCCACAACAGGAAAGCGGAGAGATATATTCTCCTCTATGCAAAATATCACTCAAGAAAATATCACTCCATATCTTCACCCACGTGTATGAGATCACACAGCACAGATCTCAGTTTTAAATATCTTTGCATCTTGTTCTGAAGGTGAATTCATTTTTTCCAGACCAAGTAGGAGCAAAGCCCCCTTGAAGAACACACTGGCAGCAGCTCCTCTTTTCCAGTGCTGGAGGGCTAGGTCAAAGATCTGTTTCCCAAGCTACTGCAGTATGGCTGAGAGGGAACGAGAGACTGAGAGAAAACAAAAATGTGGTCCCAGGCAATAGCACTCACTGTTTTGGATGGAAAAGCTCTCTAAGGCAGGAAGAGCTTTAGTAACCTGCTTTTGCAGGAATAAAGGCCCCCAGGATGTGGCTTGAGTGGTTATAGCTCTTATTCCTTCGCATATGGCAACTTCTTCCATTTCTCTGTACATGAAATGGACGTAGGAAACACCAAATCAATGCTGACCGTTCCTAGCCAAAATGCTCATGGGGAAGACAACATGTGAGCTAATGATGAGCTAAAAAATTCCCGTGAGTCAGATTAAAAAAAAACTGTCCCCTGGACACAAACAGCAAGAGAGATTCAGATACGTCCCGCTGACAGTAAACAGCACATGGACGAATGACAAGGGAATCCCATCATCCCATCCCTCTCACTCCTCAATGGAAGGGAGGGAAGTTCAGCAGGGACCAGTCCCAGGCCACTGAAGACAACTGACAGTTTATTCTCAGCATTGAATCTCAGAAGAGCCAGTTGTTGTGCAATTCTGCCTGGACATGTGGGGTTATGTCATCACAATGAAAACATAAACAAAGCAAAAACAACAACAAAAAAGGAAAAGCCAAAATAACGTAAAAAAAAATAAAATTAAAAACCTGCGGAAGCTGTCACACGTAAACTCTGCCAAGACTCATTTCTGCAGCGTCTTTGAGTCGGTGTCAATTTGTTTTTCCAAGGCCGGAGCCTCAGCCTTTCATATCAATAACTATGAAAATACATTTTCAGGCCACCTTGCTTAGAGTCCCCATTGTGGCTGTTAGATAACCATCTGCCTTGTAAGTGGCTATTGTTACTCTGAACTGTCTCTTTCATACCATTATCTTGCTGAAAAGCCTTTTCTGAGAGTAGTCCATTAGAACAGGGGGGGAAAAATAACCTCTGAGCACGGCCATGTAGCAGAATCAATGGCTCCCTCTGATCTGCAAGCTCACTCAGTACTACAAATTTAAGAAACAACAAGGTTTTGCTTTGCTAAGCAAAGCCTGTTAATTTGGCTCATCTGCACTTATAGCATCTTACCGAAAATGCCATCTGTATCAGACGTTTTGAAGACTTTGGTGCAATACTCGCTTAGCTTAGATAAATAATTTAGTAAGATTCATTAAAAAATAATCAGCGAATTAATTTTTGTAGTGTACATCTAGGCATGTAACTTTTAAAATTCAGTCCTCTACTGCCCTGAATGGCAGTGAGGATACTCACAGTGGATGAAGAAAATGCTGGCGATTGATGGAATAAGACTGAACACAGATTTTTTCTTATTCTAGTCATGGAATTTCTTCTGAAATCTACTACGTGTGCTTGAGTCCTATTACTGGCAAGAGCAAAATGCATACGCACTACAGGGAAAATAAGACCCTTTATATCTGTTGCAGGCCACACATATAGTACAGGAAACGCAACTGCTATCATGACAAAAGAAGTCCACAAAAACATCATTTCATGCTACCGAAAGGAAATCTTTTGTGCCGATATATAGGACAGGAATGTATACCACTGAAATCACTGTCGATAGCTATAAAACACTACGCAATATATAGAAATATCCTAAGAACATACGAAATTTACCAGTAGTGACCTGAAAGTGCAAAGAGTACATATATAACTAAATGCCAAGTCCTGACCTATAAAATCCTTTATGAATGACATATAAGCTGATAATTACAAAGCATCATTCAGACCACAAAATAACAAATAAAACAAATAAAGAAAAGTATTCTTTAAGAAAATCAAAATGACGACAGCATTGGGAATGTTATCTTTGGGACTCAGAACACCATTTCTACCTCGATACCTACCAAAGCCAAGGAAAATATATGGGTAACATAAATAAGAATGCAAACCACCACAGAACGCCTCAGGACTATTACCTCTTTATGTCTCAGCCTTTAAATCCAGCAAGCCATTAACTGTTTGTTCTTAGGCCTCTCACAGTATTTTACAGGGATCTTTCCGGAATTAAATATAGGTCTAAAGAAAGCCTTTGAACCTCCTTCCAATGATTGTTCTAGGCATTGTGTGGTTATACAAATATATTTCTACGAAAATTGAGAGCCCTAGCAAATATTAAATTTTCTATTACCTTTCGAAATAAAAAACATAGATGGCTTAAAGACAAAAGTGAGTTTTATAAATACAAAGTTAATTTGAGCATTAAATTGTATTTTTACTCTCACACAACCGTTACCCTGAATCAACGTCAGTATGTCGCAGGGATTCAAAATACTGACGCCCTACTACAAGCTACTTTCCCATTTTCCTTTTAAGGATATGATTGTCCTTAAAATATGTACATAGCAAGCAGCCAAACGAACCGCCAAGAGATTTGCAAATTGTACGTACACTGGGTATGCCACAGAAAGCTCGAGAGAGCAGCCAGGGAGCACCTGGCCTCAGAAGGAGCCCGGCCACTAGCCCGGGGCTCCCCGCTCCGCACCAGGGGGTCCCAGCGAGGAGGGAGCCCCCAGCCAGCATGCAGGGGACGGAAGGAAAAACGGGGTGGAAAACAAAGGAGAGAGAGAAAAATGATGGGAAGCCAAAGCATTTTAATGATGATTCGTGTTAGTCGTTAGGTGAGAGGGAGCTAGTCTAGTGTCACTCGATCGGTTTCTCAATACAGACGTGCCACGATGCAAACAAAATGCACAGGATGAATAATTTGCCACACACAAGTCCTGTAAGAGATGGTAGCTGCTCTCTTCTAGTGGTTTTAGAGATGCACCACTCCCACTACCTGTACTCAGTGCTTCCAGTTTTTATGGTACTATCCCGAGCTCACCACGTCCTCCCTCCCTCTCAACTTCCAGTGCCCTACAGAATCTCTCTGCACAATTTCTCCTTACAACAAAATGGGGAATTATGAATTTTCTGCAGAGTTGGCATGCAAGGAAAGATGTGTCCCTTACTGTCAAAAGAAAACGGAAGAACAGAAAAAAGGAATGTTGGGTTTAGGGCTGAGGACCAGGATAATATTCCATGCTCTGTACATTCATCCTTTCCTGGGTATTTCAGCTTGAACTTTCTAAAACGCACAAGCAGAGTCGGGCCAAATGCAAATCCCTTTCCGAGGCAAAGGAAATCACCGCCAGCATGCCAGGCGGCAGCTCCGCAGCACGTCCCCTCGGCCCGTGTGTGGGAACGTGCACGCGTGGCCACCAGTGCACCACTGCGAGCGTGCAGGGGGTGCGCACCATCACCCGGGGGCAGGGACCCCAGGAGGAGGCGCGTTCTGACTACACCATGCATATGTACAGCACCTCTGCGTGAGCAGGCATGTAGAGAACCACACACGTACGCGTTAGAGAGAAAACATATAAAATAATCTTCTTTGAAGTGTATTAAGGTTTCTTCCTCAAACCACGAAAACAGGGACTGGTCGGGAAAGCTCACGCTTTCTCCCTGTTCACTGGGGCATTGCAGTTCGGTATTAAATCCTGCTGTAATTTCAGAACTAGATGCCAATTTTACCCTTGTTACTATAAGGTCATTTCCCCAGTGAACCACACATATACATATATACAATTCTTATTACAGTTATTTCCTGGCTTTTTTATCGTTTCTCTATAACCTTAATATCCTTCAAGTGTATATTCTGTATATTTATTTTCCTTTCTTTCTTTCAATTTAAGAGACAATAAAACCAACTGCTATGTAAGATCAGACCCATTACCTTCAATGACGTGAATTTAGGATTCTCTACATAATATAGACATGTATATTTTTAAAATGTATATTATTTTTCAGATACACTGGAGCATATATTTTATATTAACTGTGGTCTGATGATTAAATACTTATATCAAAATATTTTGTAAATAGATAACATTTACCTTTAGACTTCAGTGATTTTTGGAGCTTTTTCAGTGTATCATAAAAATATGTCCTCAGGCACATTAAAACCATATTAAATTTCTTTGAAATGTTGTCAATGCCCATGTACAGTAGCCACTGTTCAAAAATGTCCTGGCTATTAATACATTTCTCATAAGACCCAAGCTCATCAGACCATTTTATGTACTAGCTTACTGTATTTCTTTTTCTCTCTTAAAGTAAAATTATTCTCACATTATTAAGAATGAAAATAAAAAGCAACAAGAACCCAAGCTTTCTTTAAATAGTCAAAAACTAATTTTATATATTTTAAAAAATAATAATTAAAAAACACCTTTCTTTCCTGGGTTCCTTCTCTGTAAGGTTTAAGCCCAGAGCAACTTTGTCTAAACCCCTGAAAATAGAGGTTTGCAGCGGCAGTGCTGTCAGAACCTCAGCTCTGACCCATGGAATGTGCCACTGGAATAAAATCAGCACTTCAGACTTACTTATCTGGGGATGCGTGAGCCTATACAAAACAGAGTGTTGCTCTAATTTAAGGTACTTACACAAAGTTCCATTATTTTAGAACTGTAAAATTATCTACCTATAAAAACTAACTCTTGCTTAAACTCTAAATAATACAGACGGGTGATTTTTTTCTTTTTATAAAAAATCTGTAGCATTGAGTAAATCTGCTAAAATATGTATATATTTACACATGGCGAGTAAGTTATTGTATAAATGTGAACAGTGTGTATATATTGGCATTTAGTAAAACGTTTCCCTGAACCTGATTGTATGCATTATCGGACAAGTATTGATGTAAACATCTGAACCTAGGTCAGGTGTCTCTGTTACCCACTTACATTAGACCGGATCAAAACCAACCAGACAGACAGACAAACAAAAATATGTTTTCCTGTTAGACAAGTCCACCTAACTCCTTAGTTAGCTACTGCACGCAAGTCAATCAAGTCTGCCGCTGAGCAGTGCTCTCCTTCCTACAGCAGGTAAAATACCTGTTAGGTTGGTTGTTTTTTGCTTGGCATTTTTTCCAACATCTTGTAGAGGAAACACCATTATCGGAGCCAGGCGCCCACCCTCCACTCCTCCCCCAGAAATGATTAAAAGATAAGCGTATTGGAGAACCTCTCCTGTCGCTCCTTTAACTCTGTTCCCTTGAAGAACTGATGGCACTGCTTTGCATGAGGAAGGGTGCTTGTTTAGGTTCATAATCCAAGTCCTGCTTCCAAAAAGGCATGTAAAAATTAACCTCCCCAATGCTTAGTGCTGCAGAAAAACGATACAAATGTAAAAAAAGGTGCTCGAAAAGACGTCGACTTTTTATATTCAGCCATACAGTCTAGTAAGAAGGGATTCAGAAGTGCAGGCCCATGGAGTACAGCCTTTCAGGTGCCTTTTCCAGGTGATGTAAAACTAATTAATTATTTGTGGTCTCCCATGCAGACTTTCACACACTGACCTTGCTGTCCTCCTTTGTCTCCACCTCTTATTCAACTACTTTTTGGCACTGTCCTGGTACGTGGCAGCTTTCACCGTTGTCCCTGCTAAGCCCCTGTTACTGACCCGGCGTACCAGGACTTTAGAGACGGGGATTTTTGTTCTGTGCATCTCACTTTTGGCCAGGTGATGGTGTGCGACATGATGGCTGTTACTGGTGTCTGCTGCGTGGCTGGCAGTATGTGACGAAAGGTGTTTAATGCTGATGGGTATCTTGGAGTCCTTCAATGTGCTTGAGGGTGTTTTCAGTGAGCACGTGGTTGTTATTGGAGACACAGGTTTGGAGCGTGGCACACAAGTGACCGCTTCATCCGTAGGCGCCGCTGGCGGGGTCTCATCCGGCTCAGCATAGAGGTCGTAGAGAGCATCCCCACTGTAGCTGTCCCTGGGAATGGTCTCCTTCTGGATGCTTGTGGAACCATCTTCCTCAGGACCCGGGGTGGTAGAATCCCAGTAGCCCTCATCGCTGTTTGGGACGCCTTCGTGCTGCTCCTTCTCCCTGCCCTTCAGCTCCTCTTTGTGGTTGAGGTGAATGGGGATCTGGTGGAGGCCACCACGTTTCACTGCCACCCTGTTCTGGGCCCCCTCAGTACCCTGGTTCTCCTTCAACCCCTCGGGCTTCTTTGTCCCTCCTCCACCTCCTCCTCCTCCTGCTGTCGGGGTCTCCTCTGTCTGCGACAGCATATCCCAGAACTCCTGCAGGCAGGTGTCATCCACCTGGTCCGGGCTGGCCATCTCCTCCCCTCCTCCCTGGTAGGCCACCATGGTGGGGTGCTTCTTGGAGGCACCCAGCTTGCTGGCCCCGGGGGTGATCTTCCCGCAGCCGCCACTCCCGCCGCCCACATCCTCCTCATGGTCCGCAATAATATCTCCACAGCCTGTAAGAGAGTCAAAGCTTTTCAGTGAAGTCACGTCAGCAAACATCAAACAAATACGATCAATCGATTGCTCTGAGGGTGGATCAACAGAGGAAGGGTCAGGGGCGGCTGCCGTCTCTTGACCGCTATCACAGTGAGGTTCAACAGGGGGAATAGTCGTTATTGGAATGTCACCTGTTATGGCCGCATCCTTGGCAGTCCCAACCTCTCTGGCGCCCGGGTCCGGTTGCTCGCGGCTGAGCTCCTCAGGTTGCCTTCCAGCCGCAGCAGGGTCCTCCCCGGGGGGGACACTGCTGTCCCGCGACTCCCCACCTCCCGCTTCGGGCTCCTCGGCCGAGGCGTGGGCCTCGCCGCCTCGCTTCTCCCGCGGCGCTTCCAGCCCCACGTCTGCCGCGCCGCTCGGAGTTTCAGACAAAGGTTTTGGCGTCTCCTCTTTGATGCACTCCAGGCTGGCAGTCAAAGACCCCGGCATAATAAGACCGGACGGGATCTCCGAGGTTTCCCCCCTCTCCTCCTTGCCGTTTTTGTCCTTTTTGTGCCACCGCATGCTGCTGAAGATGCCTTTCAGCCCCTTCTTTTGTCTGCCGCCGGCCCGCTGCTCTGCGCCCTCCGCCTTGCCGTTCTCCGGCCTGCCGTTCTTCCTCAGCAGGGAGAAGAAGCTGTGCGACTTGGCCACCGCGCTGCCGGGGGAGAGGCCGAGCCCGCCGCCCGCCGGGCCCTGCGGCTCCTTGCTCTGCGGGTCGCCGCCGCCGCCCGGTTCCTCCTTCTTGCCGCTCTCCAGCACGGCGTCGGCCAAGCCGTCGTGGGTCCGGCTCCGCACCATCCCCGCTTTGCCGGCGCCCTTCCCCTCCCCGCCTTTGCTCCTCACCCCGAAGATGCTCGGCATGGTGCCCCCGGATTTCCTCCTCTTGAACAGTTTGAAGGCGGTTTTGTTAATCCTCCCCGACGGCTGCTCGGCGGCCGGAGGCTCGGCACAGTCGCAGTGCGAGTCCATGTCTGCCGCTGCCGCCGCCGCTGCTGCCGCCGCCGCCGCCGCCGCGGCCTCCCCTCCGCCGCCGCCGGTGCCCGGTGCGATCCCTCACTGACAGCCCCGCCGCCGCCGCCCGCCCGTCTCCATGGCAACCCGGCGGTGGTGGCGGAGGGAAGCGGGGCGGGGGGATAAGCTGCTTTTCCTCCGCCAGGCCGCCCTCGCCCACTCGGAACCAACCTGAGCCGCCGCCGCAGCTCCGCCGGCAGCGCCCCCGCCGCCACCCCTCCCCAAAACGGCTTATATAAACTTAACCCCTTTCCTCCCGCCGCCGCTCCCCCCACGCGTGGGCAGGGCCGCGCTGCCGCACGGCGCCGGGGGGTGGCACCCCGTGTCGGGGCGGGCTGGGGGGGCTGGGGAGCGGAGAGGGCCACGCCGTCCCCACAGCCGCCGGGTGTCCCTCGCGGGGGGCTGGCGGCGACGGCCAGCCCGCTGTGCTCGCCGGGCTGCAGCCCCGTCGCCGCTTCAAGTCGCCCCTTCTTCCCCTCTCCCACCCAAAACCGGGCCCCGGGGTGCCCCGGGAGGGCGTCGCGGCCCCGCACCCGGCCGGGCAGAGCTCGGCTTGTATTTACAAGAGCGTTTTGGGTCGCCTCTGTGTCCCCCCGGCGCAGTCCCCCCGCGCTTCGGACCTGCGAGACTAAAAGCGCGCCGTGTGAAGCGCAGCGAAGCACCCGCAGCGCCGAGAGATGGCGGGAGAGGGACGGGGGGGCGGAGGGGGGGGGACACGACACAGTCTGCAGGTGACAGTGCGCCACAGGGCAGGGGTGGACGTGTGGAAACATGGGACACCCAGACCGAGCCCGGGAGGTGCGTACCGCCGGGGGCGGGGGCGAAGGGTGCCGACACCGCTCCCCTCCCTTGCTTCCGCCTCTCGCACCTCATCGGGACGACTCGCACCGTCCCCGTGTCCCTGTTTCTCCCCAGTGCCTGAGGCCACATGTCACCACCGCCGGTGACCAGAGGGGAGCAGTGGCACAAGCTGGGGCACAGCCCAGCCCTCGCTCCGCTCGCCTCCCCTGCCGTGGCGGGGGGAGCATGGCAGCAGCCCCCACGCAAGCCTTTTCCCAGACCGCCGCATCCACTGCACTCAGTCATGGCACCCAAATCATGCCCGTGGCGCACTGCCACCGGAGATGATGGCCAGCAGCACAGCCACGTCGGGGTGGCTGGCGGCACCCTGGTCACAAACCCCCTCAGTGGCTGCAAACCTATCCCAGATGCAAAGTTAGGATAGGATAGGATAGGATAGGATAGGATAGGATAGGATAGGATAGGATAGAATATAACAGAACAGAACAGAACAGAATAGAATTAGAATAGAATAGAATAGAATAGAATAGAATAGAATAGAATAGAATAGAATAGAATAGAATAGAATAGAATAGAATAGAATAGAGCAATTCAGCTGGAAGGGACCTACAACGATCATCCAGTCCAACTGCCTGACCCCTTCAGGGCTGACCAAAAGTTAAAGCCTGTTGTTAAGGGTGTTGTCCAAATGCCTCTTAAACACTGACAGCCTTGGGGCATGGACCGCCTCTCGAGGAAGTCTGTTCCAGTGTGTGACCACCCTCTTGGTAAAGAAATGCTTCCTAATGTCCAGTCTGAACCTTCCCTGGAGCAGCTTTGAAGCATTTCCATGCATCCTGTCACTGGATGCCAGGGAGAAGAAGCAATCAGCACCTCCATCTCTGCTTCCCGTCCTCAGGGAATTGGGGAGAGCAATGAGGTTGCCCCTCAGCCTCCTTTTCTCCAAACTGGACAAACCTGGCCATATTAACCTGCCCTGAGCTCCAAACCGGCGAAACACCACCTCTGCCTTGGCTCTCTCTTGAGGCCGGGTTATTTCGGCTTGGGGCCAGTGCTCTGCACTACGACTGCAGAGCAGACCTGCTTTCAGCCAGAGCTGTAATAATGCCTGTGCCCTGGCAGCCCAACTCTGCTGTACAGCATTAGTCTGGGCTCCTCAAAACACAAATGCGTGTCTGGGTTTTAGCTCTAAATGCAAGTGAGAACCACTAAAGAGAAGTCATAACGTGGGCTCTCCAGCTTGGGGCTAGGTTCTGCTCCCTTTGAAGTCAGTACAAGATTTTGCTATTGACTTCACTGGTTGGAAGAATTAGTTGTGGGGGATTTTTTTAACATCATCAGACATTCATTGCATTCTCCCAAGACAGCAGGTTGAATTATCTGTTGTGAATAATTTATCCAGTGAACTTAGTCCTTTTTCTGTTCGTGGAGAAGAAGTGCCATTTGCATTCACAATTACAAGTGTTCAATAAGAGCAATATGAGCACATCATTCAACTTGCAGGGCTCTCCTGCCTTCTGCAAGAGACAGAGGAAAGGACAGATGAGACAGAAGCCAAGATTTTGGGTGGAGGAGGAGGAGTGAGTTACGTTTTACAGAGTGCAGCTCATAAATATGCCCAGCACCCGGAAGCCATGGAGACAGGAGGTCAGACCAGAACCTCAACCCATAGGTGTAAGTTCCTCACCTTGACTGTGCCCCTATCAATTGTGCCACTTCGTGAGTTCCCCCATCACTTGGTAACATTTCTGCTCTTTAGAGCGATGAAGAAAACCTGATAAAAAAGAGAAAATACAAAATGCTCTTGTGCAGATGCACAGAGGCATCCTTTGGAAATTTGAAAGACCAAAACCTGGTCATGTATCTCGGGGAAAAAGTGCACACAAATGCTAATAAGTATCACTTGGCCATATGTCCGAACTTGCAATTTTTGCACTCTCATACTGGCCCTTTGCTACATTTCACCAATCCTTTATATTTTACTGATTCTTCTTACAAGCTTTGAGTCCAAAGGAAAGAGACACAGAGATGCAAAAGGCAGAGGACAGATGACTTAATGCTTCACAGCTGCATGGAACAGACAAGTTATTGTGCCCCCTTTCTTTTTGGTGTGAATGTCTGCATCCATGACGGAAAGGGTGGACTCTCAGCTTGTTTTTCAGTCAACTTAAAATCCAAGTGTTAATGGAGGAAAATGACTTGAGGTCAGCCTGAAATTGCTACTTTAGAAGTGTTTTGACAAATTGAATTTTTTTTCTGCACATTTGGTTTCAACCATTTTTGGACATTTTAAAATATGATTTAAATAACCCCGATGTACCTCTGGAAATGGATAGTCACTCTAAAATGAAATATTAAAGCAATGAATTTTGAAAGAGACAAATGAAACATTCCTTTTTTTTTTCTTTTCTTTTTTATTTTATTATTTTGTTTTAACCTGAATTCATGATGGACTCATGACATGCTTTGGTCAGCCTGCCCTTGCAGGGCTCAACAGGAAGAGCTTTAGACAAAACGGTCACTAACTGAAGAAGAGTAACGCTGGAAGGTGGTTGTATTCATGCAAAATAGCTCTTACATCTAGGGCTGCTTGGACACCTGAGTGCTGTGCGATCAAGGAGGTTGGGACAAAATGTTCTCTGCCACATCTGTCATCCCCATGTCCTCATGTGCAATGGGAGCTTCACACAGCCAGCTGAGTGGCGTTCCCTCGCCCTTTCGGTTCCCCCTGCTTTCGGCCAGGATTTCCCCTGGAAGCAAAAAGGTGTGGTGTCATTTTTTGCAAAACTGTAAAGGGATACAGGATCCGCAGTGTGAACGGCCTTCCAAGGTGAGGGAGGGTGGTTTTTGGGAAAGGATGGTGAGGAGCTGGATGAAATGGAGCCAGAGACATTTTCTTCCATGTGGTCCTTTTTTATTCTTTCTGGGTTTACATTCTAGGAAGCTTGTGCAAAGCCTATGGAAGCAATACCTACTACTTACTGTTTTTTCTCAGAGGTTTAAAACTCAGTCCCCTGAATTGTGGAAGGGATTTCTTTATGGCTTCCCTTCATTTCTGTAGGTCTGAAATGGAAGCCTGCTTCTGACGGTGAAAAATGTCCTAACTCTGTCTTCCTGGCAAGGGGGGAGAAAGGCTGACAGACACCTTGCAAAGTGAAAACAAATGAGGAGCTGTAATTTAAAAGCACAGAGAGACTCCACAGTCAGCTGGGAGCTCCTGATGACCTGCAGACAAGGAGCAGCTGTGTTGGGAGAGCTGTTTCTACTGCATCCCCCCTGACCTGACTTAGTCTGAGGGACATCTGACAGGGTGAAAGAGATCCCATGGCAAGCTACGTGGCACAGCCACACCAGTGGGTTTATTCCAGCTGAAGGGGATATCAAAAAGGGCCTGTGGAAGAAATGCTTTCGAAGGTGGATTTTTTTCATCTTTAGAATGAATATGAATGAAGAAAAACAGGCAAGACACACTATATAACAAAATTATTCAGAAAAGGTCATTTTAAAATTAGCATTTATAAGTGTACACTTTTTTATAGAAATTAAGGACTTTGAGCTGAAAGCTGTCCTCTCCTTGTTCACTGGATGTACTCTATAGCTTTTTTGGGCTGCTTGCTGAAGCTTACTGTCACAGACTGCTGGTCTAGCTCCCAGCCTTGGCTCCACCACTGACCTGTGCTGTGATCCTCAGGCAGCCACTGCTTTGCATCATTTCAGCCAAGGGTGCCTTCTTCAGCGTCCCTCAGCCACCACGGTCCTGCCCCAGCCTCACTCCCTGCAGTGGAGTGGCTGGAGCCCCGGGGCAGCCCCGCAGCCAGGGCCATCAGGAGAACCAGCAGCAGCAATAATTACAAACCAGCCGGCAGAGCCTCACCATGCTTTTCCCCAGTGATCACAGCGGGCAGACGCCCCCGGAGACTGCGGTGTATGGCACGGAATTAATACTGAATAAAAATCTTAGGATTCACCGAGTGTGAATTAGTGGTGGAAGTGACAGCTAGGCAAACCATCTTGTCCCTCATTTTGACAGAAGCCCCAGAGTTTTTTGGTGTTTTGAGGCTGCCTCACGTGCTGAACAAGAGCACCACACACAGGGTGACAGGACAGAGGTGGCTGAAAAATCCGTGCCGGAATTTTTGACTTCGTGCTTCATTTCTAAGTAGCTTCAGTGACTCCAGGGAGCCAGGAGCAGCCCTCTCAACATAGTGCCTAGGACATGCTTGGTTTTAAGCCAGAGTTTACCCATTTTCTGGGGAAGTCCTTCACTTCTTTTTGTTAGCGTTCTCTACAGCTGTGCTTCTACCATCACATATACTATAGTGTATATATAATTCATAGGGCTTGAAGACGCTACATCAATTTAAAACTGGTAGATCTTCCTCATGATAAGCAGTGAATCTAAATTGCAGAAAGTGAATTGCAAGACTTTGACCAGTGCAGTCCCTGCCTCTAGACCCCAGCTGGTCATGGGAGAAAGGCAGCAGGCTTTTAAAAAGCCATAGATAGGTACAATGCCAGGGTCTAGAATTTAAAGATGAGTACAGGGAGGCCCAGAGCAATAACATATTCTTGGGAAAAACAGGCCCGCTACCGGAAAAGTTACTTCAAACAACGCAGTTTCTTCTTACGTGGTTAGGTGTTCTACTGCACAGATAAACTCTTCAATGCATTACAGTATCCAGAAATGGAAGAGATGCTGTTTGCTGGATTATAAAATCAATGGGCTCATTAAGGAAGACATAAGTAATGTCAGATCTCTGCTGATACCTTAAGATCTGCTTAGGGAACCACTGGGACTTAAAAAAGAGAACAGCTAAAAACAGCAAAAAAAAATTTCAGAAAAAGAAATGGGGAATTAAATAATCCCTCTTATTTTCCATATGAGCCTTCTCGCTGTAACACATTAGCAGTGGGAAGTGTCTGCTTGTTCAGGCACTGGGAGGAAAGCATCCGGATTTCTAATATTTGCCACTTGTTTGCATTTGCCTCCAAACAGATCCATGTGCTCTAATACTGCATATTTCCTTCTTCCCTCTCCAGCCCATGGGGCAGCAGCTAGGACCTCCTTGAGGCCATTTGCTGTCTAACTCCTCCCTGTTTTCCCAGGTCAGACCATTTTCACATCTTTTTCTGCAAACCAAACTCTCCCCAGCTGCAGGGGCATAAACAGCATAAATGTGTAGTTCAGCGTGTCCAGAGCCTGGCTCACGCTCACTCTCAGGCAGCTCAAACTTGGGGATGTCTCAGGGAAAAGCTTCCTAAAAGGATCTAAAAAAATGCGATACATGGAAGAAAGAATAGGCAGTGGCAAGTAGAAGATGAGGGATAAAGCGAGTTTCCTACACTCTATCAGACTGTCATCTCCCCACAGGCTTCTTGCCCATCAGACACTGCCCGATTAACATGAAAAACTGTCACTGGGAAAATCTGGTATCAGTGCAATGTACAGATAAGCAAGGATCACCATGACTAGGAGATGCGTATGTCCCTGTGAAGTGTATGTCCAGTCTCCTGGGAAATAATAAACTGTCATTACTTTGTTTTATTGGCTGAAGAACTGCAGCATTGGGAAGTGTACAGTGAGCAGAACAAGACCTGTTTCTCAAAATAGAGGCCTGGACTCTATTGTCAGAAAATTATGTCTGAACCTCACAAGCTTATAGAATTCGAAAGTGCCTGCTGCAGAACTGTGCAATTTAGGTAACCAAAATGTCCTCTAATTCTCCAAGAAGTCACACCAAATGAGAGCTGAGGCACAGATTCTTGAACAGGTAAATGATTGTGCCCTTCTGCAGCATAAATGTGGAGGAAATGAAAAACAGTTACTGACTTTTCACGTATTTAAACACTGGTCCAGTCTAGCCAAAATGTGAAGAAATCCATTTCATGAGCCTGGAAGACTGTGTATTAGACCAGAGACTTGCTAGTGAGGACTTCAGGACGAGGAATACTTCTTGTTCTCGCCGATAATATCCTTGCAGCAACGGCCAACAACGCCTTTGCATGTGAAAGGAATCTTGTGGCCACTGTGAGGTTTTTTTACTTTTATTACTGTCACTCAGCCTCAGCATCCATCCTGGGTGCAATTTTATAGAAAAAAAGCCCAACCGTTCAGCAAGAAATGGATGTTCAGGTTGAACAAACCAATCATGGAGTTTCTAAAATCAATTAAACAATCTGAGCTGAGAAAGGATGAAGTTACAGTATTTCGTTCAAGATTTTTGTAGGGTTTTTTTTCTGTTGAAACAACTTTTCTGTATGAATGGCTTATGTTTTGCTGTTTTAAAGAGCAAGATAGGAAAATAACGGTAACCCTCCTAAAATGAAGCAAAACACGAGTTCGACCCAAATGAAAATTATTGAATGTTTTCCACTTCAGCCAACAGACTGAAAAAATCAATTGCCTGCATACAATCCCTGTGTTAGCCAGCTGTTCTTCCCAATGCAAAACAAAAGGATTACAGAGAAATAAGGAAGCAACTGAGAAACTAAAAGGGGGAAAATATCCGTCATTTGTCTTAAAGCTAAATACAAGTTAAAAATGCAGGCAGTGCATGTAGTCCCCCAAGGGACAGATTGACTTCTAATTAATAATATGTTAGTGCCCTAGCCCTCTGCATTAAAAAAAAAAACCAAAACCAAACCGTCTAGATTAATCCTGCTGTAACATTGTAGCTAGAACCCCTAAGAATAACCCAGACCAATCCCAGATTTATTTGCACTGTAATTACTGGAAATGTGGAGAGTTTATTTTCTTCCATATACTGAACTGAAAAGAGAAATGTTAAAAAAAGTCACATAAATATGGGGGGGTTTTACGTGAATATACGGCCATTCACTTTCTTCTTTGGATGTTGGCAAAATCCCAGACATAATAAAAGCTTTTTTTTTTTATTTAATTTATAATTGTGCTAGTTAAGTTTTTCTACTTCAAAAATAAATGAAAAATAAAATCCTGGCTTTGCAGTCCCAGCAGACCTGACAGACAATAGTACCCACGGGAGGGATGGGTCCTCCCCACTGCCCCTAGTTAAAAGCCCAAACAAGATTGGAAGCAGATTAGGGGCATGATGGGGAATACTGGGGCAGAATGTGTTTTTCAAACAGTTGAGAATGATTTTTGGAGGATGAGGACATTTTTACTGAGAGATAAGTATTCAAAAAACTTTCGTCACATGGGGGATGCCTGAGTTTTTCCTTCACCCTTATACTATGTCCGACCTTTCTGTTGACTTCAGCAGAAATACTTCTGGTTAGTGTTAGTGGATGTAAAAGTCAGAATCGGGCCCTTAATTAAAGATTCTGCCTCCCTAAATGGGATGCCTGGATAGATGTGATCATATTACTTGTGCTTTTTTTAAAAATAAGAAATACATCTCCGATTCACCAGCAAGACTATTGCTAGATTCAGCTGCTGCAGATTTAAAAAAAAAAAGAAGTAATTTCATTACAATTACTGATAGATACATTATTAGTTTGATTCCATGAGTGCTCTGTCTCACTTTCCCGTGATTTCAGTGTGTATGAAGCAGCCAGCCCCTGGGCAGAACACCAGCCGGAGCAGCTGGGTGCCAGCACTCTGGTATCACGTGGAAGTCTTTGGGCTCAGGTGAAAGGACTCGGAGGCCAAATGCGAAAGGGGGAAAAGAAACCTGAGCAGGTGTGAAACAGACAGGCTGTGAGGGAATTACTGAAAAGCTTTGGGACTAAATCTGGGCCTTGGAACATGGCAGGAGAGGAGAGAAATAATTGCGCTTCTTATTATGACAAGTTTCCAAAACTAATGACAGAGTTCACTGTCAGGACTTTTTTCAGGAGCCCCAAAACTGCAACTGCTCCTATATGAGCTGCTTTTAAGCAGATAGATGAATATTTTGTATTTGAAACAGGGTATGTCTCAGCAGCTTCCAAAAGGGCTAAACATAAGATGCTGTACAGAACTAGGCCATGCCTTGCAAACTCAAGAGCGTTTGGCAATTTAAATTACTGCATTCATGGAAAAGTCTTTTTGCTTTGTCATAGAAGATACAGGTAAGAATCCTAACCAGTGAATCCTTGGATGTGAAGGATATGTATTTCACTTCATACATCCCATCAGTTATTATGTACTTATGAATGTTGTCTAGGTTTACCTCTGCTAGAATTAGAAAGTGTGACCTGATGAAATGAGATATCAAGCTTTCAGAAAGTGAAAAGAAACAGTAAAGCTCTAACCCAGCTTCTCATCAGTTAATGAGGCCCCTTCTAAATCCAATAAATGGGCTCATGTAAAGTACAGATTGAAGTTAAATTGAAGCATTTAGAAAACTTTTTTCTTTGTATTCATTATTTCTCCTGCCCATACAAAATAGAAGAGTCCATGTAGTGTAATAACAGTCAAAATCCCAAAGCTCTCATTTGGAATCACTGGTTTCCATCTGTTTCAAACCAAAGGGTAAGTTTTGTCTCCCCGTACTTTAACCAGCTGCAGGGTAAACAGCTGCATCTCATCTAGTTAGCTTAAATCCCCTTTTTCTAATGTGGCAAAAGACAGGGATTCTTAGGGTGCAGTTTATTTGACCTGTTTTACGTGTCAGATTAGGGGTGGATTAGGTAAATCTTACCCTAAAAGCTCTGACCCCAAGTTAAATGTTGATAGAAAACCACAAAATTTTGCTCAAATCAGCCCCTCTCCACATGTTTCAGCATTCATGGATTTTAAGTTATTTCCTCCCTTTCCCAAAAATATCAGCCAACATTTTTCAGCTTTCGGTTTTTCCATTTAGGGAAAATGTCGTTACACAGAAATGAAACATTTTCCATCATCTCTAATGCAGACGTGTGCATTGCCCAATGCGGGTGCACGTGGCGATGCATATTTCTTGCACCAGGGGAGCCACTAAGATGGTCGGGAGTTTGCAGGTCTGGGGCTCCGGTCAAAGATACACCATGGGAAAGGCTTGGTGCAGCCTGGAATTTGGTTGTGTCAGTCCCTCAGAGCTGTGAGAGTTTCTAAAGAAATCTGACCCCGCTTATTCTTTCTAAAAATGATGCCTTGGTACACACCAGTGAACTCGTTAGTTGGAGGCAATCATAGGGACACTGGTAGCTTGTAGAGAAGCACACGATTCATTTCCCACACGGCACTTTCACTGATCTCTTTTTAATACTGGTCTCTGTTGCCCTGCTCTCACTAAAGAGCATTGTGTGGTACACGCGATACAAATAACACCAGAGGGTTTTTTCCAAAGGGCTATTTTTGACAAGAGCGGTTGCTCTGACAGCAGATCGCTTGATCAATTCCAACTGAATGTCAGCTAAAGGACAGCTTTTCAGTTTTCTCTTTTTCCCTTTTTTTTCGTCACTAAGAAAAATGAAGCAGTGGGTGTTGATTTATGACAGTTTTACTAAAATATCTAAAGAGTAGAGTTCAGTTAAAAAATAGATTAGTACCAAGAGGAATAATCACTGGGGCTTCCATTCCTGCACTACTTCTTGCCCAAACAAATCAGGTTTCCAGAGAAGCACCATTTGCACAAGGATCACGTAAGAAATGTAGGATTAGACCCTCTGATTTGGCTGGTGGGGTACTCGGGATGCAGGGCAAGCATCCGCCAGCCCCTTGGGACCTGGAGGGCTCTCCCCAGTGGTGTTTCCACACACAATAGCTGAATTCAGGAATTTAGCACCTACCAAGGACAACTGCAAAATTCCCACCAAGCTCCACGGTGCTGGATCGGGGCCAGAGGAGGCAAACTGGAAACCAGCAGCACAGGTTTGCCTGGTGTCACTGGCTGGTTGGGGGAAGCCCGTTTCTCTTGACTCCTGGCCAGGGTATATCATCCCTTGCTTCCAGCAAAACCCAATGGGAAAACCATGCGCCAATCCAAAAGATGTCATATGTATCAAATGGGACAGTCAAGATCATCCAGTCTTTTTCGTGGAGGTTTTTTCCATGGAGCTTCACAAAAATAGGCTGACAGGTGGTCGCAGAGCTTTGCCTGAACTCATGGATTACCAGGCCAGAAGGAAGCATCCCGTGACTGCCAGATCTGCAGTCTTGGAAGACTCAAGCTGGAGAAAATGACCTGATTTTTTTCAAAAACACGTGCCTCTGGCCAGTCTCTCTTTTTACTTGCTCTGTTCATGACATGAATGTGCACACATATGTGCATATCTAAACACACAGAAGTCCCAAAGCATTTTTTTCAGAGATTCTTCTCCTTTTTACACTCTGGTCTTACTTATACGTGCCTAAGAGTTTACTCTAACTATCTATGTTTGTTTTTTGAAGTGGTATTGTATCTATGAAATA
The DNA here is from genome assembly GCF_028500815.1 of Rissa tridactyla. Lineage (NCBI taxonomy): Eukaryota > Metazoa > Chordata > Aves > Charadriiformes > Laridae > Rissa > Rissa tridactyla. The sequence goes on from NC_071466.1 coordinate 24,168,519, forward strand.
GTGAAGGGGATAAACGGACAACAAACTGCATCCTTCACTAACACTTATCTTGGATCAATTGATAATCCCTTGTCAGGCTGATTGCTGTCAAAGCCAGGACAAGCAAAGGCATTTTTCATTCCCACCATTGCAGCTGTTGTCTTTTTCTGTTAGCCCAATTAAACAAAACGAAAAGGAGTAGCACCATATCAGAGCCAGTTTGCCTTAGGACATAAATTGTCATCTTGTATTTGTCCGTGGCCAACACTGCAAGAATAACAAAGCGATGCCATAAAACTCAACCACTGTGCTGCAAACACAAAGGGACCATTTTTTTCCCCTCCAACTCAACATGGCATCCAGCCATGATGCCCCATGACAGGCGCCGGCCCTCCCTCTGCCCGGCCATCAGCAGGGCTGTGCACAGCCACCCTGTCGCCTGCAGCCAGCCCCGTGCCCGTGCTGCCAGCGGTCGGGGCTCAGCCTGAGCCCAACAGAATTGGACACCTTCCCCCCACCACTCCAGAGCCAAGGGGTTTTGCTGGGTGCCGTCATGAAAGCTGTTTTCCCTCCTCCACCTCTCCTCCACGCTTGGCAGGAGAGAGCGCTACACCTTTTAGCTTGGAAAACAAGAGGGAATCAGTAATTTTCTCCGGCAGCGCTGTTCGCCAAACCCCTCCTGGAAATGAGCTGACGCTGTTATTGTAGAAGTGTAGCTGACTTCTGGCAATAAGTGCCAAAGAAGTGCATCACCCTTGTGGCTCGTTGTCTACATGGCAGGACACCCTGTTGTGTGCTGGATTGTCACATGTAATCTATGCAAATGCAGTCATTAGCTTTAGCAGATGTTTTTTTATCGTGCTGCTTCAAAACTGAAAAGGGATCAGCAGGGATTTTTGTTTTCTTACCAAGATTTTGAGGAACAGGATAAATTGCAACAACCTCTTGTTATTGTGAACCCGCCCCTCCGGGTACATAAGGCTCTGCACCTACTTCCACTCTGCGTAAGAACATTTTACTTACTGCTTTTCATTGTCTTGGTCTAATTTTTAACAAAAATCCTCATAAGAGCCTTAGGAAAGGAGGTTTCCGTTTATTGTCTGCCTGTGACACATGGAGACAAAGAGATACCTTATCGATGTCTCAAAGAGGAGAATCAATGTTAGCAGCAGATTTAAGTTCTTCATTCCCGGTCTTTGCCCCCGGGTAGTGCCCCTCATTACAAAAAGCCCTTTTTGCTCCGCTTCGGCCAGTTCATCTCGATTAGGTGCCTATGATAGATATCGGAGCAGCAGGCAATGTAGTTTGGATGCAGACACTTGGTTTGGGGGGAAAGAGGGTTTAATGGCATGCATGCAGACCATTTTGTGCCTGTTGTCCCATCACCAGGCAGGACCCTGGTGCAGAGAGCAGATATAACCTCCATGTCCCATCCTTGTGCCGTGGTCAGGCCACGAGAGCTCCGGGGGCGTAACCACTGTCTGACCGCCAGAGCTGGCGGCGGGAATTGAGACGGGAGCAAGGACCAAGGCAAGACTGACATCAAAGAGGCGAGAAAGAGGGTGAAGCTGAACTAAGAGGATTTGCTGGGGGCTGTGCCAGGGGGCCCCTGGAGCAGCCATATGGCTGCAGGCAGCGCCGGGCACCACCAGCCTCCGCTGCCCCTGTGACCGTACAAGCAGCTTCTTCTCAGCAGCGCCGCAGTGGCCCTGCTGGGGTGGCATTGGGCTCCCCACCTGCCTTCCCTACGCTCTGCAGCTGCTCACCCGGGGCCACCGAGCCTCAGCAAGGTGCTGGGAGAGGGCTCCGGAGCGGTGGACGAGGGGAGAAGGGAGTGCAGGGCTCGAGCAGCCCAGCAGAACTCTGCTCCTCGTAGCCCCCCCGAGCACGAGCCCACCACCCGTGGGCGCGGAAAAGGGCATTAGGCTGCACTCCAGTAATTAAGTGTGGCTCGTGCATGTATCTCCTGGATGTTTAAAGGTGAGCGAGTTTAATTGAGTTTTAATTAAAGCTGTTGTGAATCGGCTTAAATCTGTGCTCCTTCCGTTCTCTAGGAAGATTTTAACTGCAGATGTAGGATGCTATCTCATGGAGGCAGGAGGGTTTGCGCTGGTTAATTGTTAGAGGCATGTGAAAACCTAAATATGCTGGCCCAAATGCAGATCTCGGAAAGGGCTCAGCTCATTGTCCTTGGAAATCAGGGAGCCCCATTGCTCTGGGAATGGAGTCCCATGGGGACTGGGGATGTTCAGCCTTACAACTGTCTGTCCCAAGTGCAAGGAACACTTTCTCTCTCTGTTTTCTCCAATGTAAATAAATAGTTTTGTGTATCCTAAAGAAAACCGACCCTACCAAAATACTCCATTGCACAAACAAAAAGGAAAGGGTAAGAAAAAGACCAAATTACATCAATTAGCTCCCTTACTGAAAAATTGGAAAGCACTTAGTGATATGAAGGCATATAAAATAAGACAGAACACAGCAGCACAGAAGACTAATGTAAATTTGGTGTGACTCCAGCATCTGACTTGCCTTTTGCACTGCAAATATGGTGAAGCATTTTAAGGGAATGATGGTTTTCTATTAATCATTTATAGTATTGAAAGGGTATTTCTTGTAAGAGTCTTTTATTTTTTTGTACACTGAACATTATTGATGTTCAACTATAATAAAGCATTGCGAAGTATTTGCTCCTAGCTAGGAAGAAAGATTTCCGGAGAAGTTTCTCCTAACATCAAAAGTGAAAAGTCACTTACCCTAAGGAAATACATGAACCTGCTACCAGTTAAGAAAGTATAGTATTCTCAAGAGGTTTCTGAAAGCTTAAGAATCTTAGCATCAGATGGTAAATTATTATCTTGGAATAAGGTGTTTGTGCATAATTTGTCATGTTTCTTTTATACTTGATAAGAATTAAAGAGAAGAAGAATGACACAGGACTCTCAAAACAGCAGGAAGCAATGATCAAACACTTCCATCTGCCTTCATTTCACGCTGTTTTTCACTCTCCTTGTTTGAAAGAGAAAAGCGGTTCAGTGTGTTTCTCTTTACTGAGTGCTTCCTGCTATAAGCCGTAGCTGGACAATCATAAAATCATAGAATCATAGAATTGTCAGGGTTGGAAGGGACCTTAAAGATCATCTAGTTCCAGCCCCCCTGCCATGGGCAGGGACATCTCCCACTAGATCAGGTTGTTCAGAGCCCCGTCCAGCCTGGCCTTAAAAACTTCCAGGGATGGGGCTTCCACCACCTCTCTGGGCAACCTGTTCCAGTGTCTCACCACCCTCATGGTAAAGAACTTCTTCCTAACGTCCAGTCTGAATCGACCCATCTCTAGTTTTAATCCATTCCCTCTAGTCCTACCATCATACTACCAGGCTAAATTACAAAGGCAGGGCTTGAAAATGTAGTTATTTTTATACCACATCTGTAACACCAGGATCAAGCAGAACCCTGGGGACCTGGTTGTGTAAGACAGAGCTATCAGAGATGTAGAAAACTGCACTTGCCAGTAATTTACGTCAACATATTTTCAAGTAAGAAGTACAGATCTAGACAATGTATAAACCATAACTCGAGTGCCTATATTTGCATTTAAGCACCTTAATAAACAGCTAAATGAAAGCACTGAAAATCAAAGTTGTAATACAAAAATACCAGCTGACTTAACTCAGAGCTCAGCCAGGCCCTGCAAAGCCCAAGCCAAAGAGAAGTAGAGCAGCGAGGCTACACATGCCGGTGGGAGGATGCTGGAAAGGGTGGCTGGATGCGCTCTGGCCAGCCCTGGGTCAACTCAGGACACGGTTCCCAAAATCCTCGTTCCCCACTGCTCCCATTCACTGTGGCTGGAGAGCCTCAGGTAAATATGGGGTTGGAGGTACCACACAGAGCCAGGATAGTATTTCCCTTTCCTGTGGGTCTCGTGAGGGCTGCAGGAGAAGCGAACACCTCTAATCCCAGCCCCTCAGCCCTCTCCAAGGGCAGATGAGCACCTCCAGAGGTACCAGCCCAGGGAAAAGGAGAGCCATGGACAGCGTGGAGGGAGATGCCAACTGCATCCTTCCTAGTAAGGTGCATTGTGCCCAAGTTACATACAACGCCTCTGGGAGCCTCCTGGGCCATGTTTGACACACCTCACACTTCTCAATTTTGGGTCTTTTCCTCAGGTCGATACTTTCTGTCAGTAACAGAGTAAAAATGGGTTTATCACACACAAAAAAAAAATTGGGTATTACTGAATTATAGAAAGTACTGACCTCATACGTATCTGTCATGGTTTAACCCCAGTCAGCAACTAGGACCGCTCAGTCACCCCACGGCGGGATGGGGAAGAGAATCAGAAGGCTAGAAGTGAGAAAACTTGTGGGTTGAGACAAAGACAGTTTAATAAGTAAAGCAAAAACTGTGCACACAAGCAAAGCAAATCAAGGACTTCATTCACTGTTCCCATCTGAAGGCAGGTGTTCAGCTATCTCCAGGAAAGCAGGGCTCCATCCCACATAACGGTTACTTGGGAAGACAAATGCCATAACTCTGAACATTCAACCCTTTCCTTCTTCTTCCCCCAGCTTTATATACTGTGCATGATGTCTATGGCATGGGATATCCCTTTGGGTCAGTTGGGATCAGCTGTCCTGGCTGTGTCTCCTCCCAACTTTTTGTGCACTCCCAGCCCACTCGCTGGTGGGATGGTACGAGGAGCAGAAAAGGCCTTGACTGCTCAGCAACAACCAAAAACATAAGTGTGCTATCAACATCCCTCTCATTCCGAATCCAGAACATAGCCCCACACAAGCTGTTAGCAAGAAAGTTAACTCCATCCCAGCTGAAACCATGGCAGTATCACATCATTTTTTCCCTTAATGTGTGCAAAGACATCACTATTAGAGATATACAGGCTCCATATAGTAAACAGTGATTGCTGAAAAGGTATTTTTCCTGTCTCTGTGCTCATTTGAGCAATTTTCTGTAAAAACTCGACTGGGAATTTCCTAAAGAGACTAAAACTACCAGACCAGTTTAATCCCTGCTTGCTTTATCTGCATTTCTAATTCTCAAAATGATTTAATTAATAACCAGTATTACAGCACATGTGGATTACTGTCCTACTAAGACAGCAATTTTTTTAGCAGGATTAAAAAAGAAAATAATTGCAAAACTCCTTTGCTCTAGCCCAGTCCCCGGCCATTCAACTGGACAAATGGAGGCTCACGTGTTCGTGAAACTGTCTTATTTCTAAGCACATTTCTTGAGTTTTTTCACCAGGGAAATGCAGACTTTTGAAACTCTTCCTGTTGCTCCTCTAGAACACAAAGTGTATTATGAACCACTGTTATCAAAATAGAAATGACTGATTTTTTTTTCTTTTTACATAAATATACAAATAACTTTATTGAACCCTGGGACAGAAACAGTAATCTCTCCTGACATCTTGCAAAGCACCAGAAGCTGGTGTATGCTGGGTTTGGTCCATGTGACTGGATACAGCCCCACACTCCCGGAGGCTCTACAGGACCCACCTTGCCATCAATGTTTTCACTTTTACAAATCTTAGCCACTGGTTTTATTTGCAGCAAACAATGGAAGACTTAGTTCTGCTCTGGGGAGAAACAGCTCTCAGACAACTCTCATATTTAACATGATATCCTTTCAATTTTTTGCTACAGTCTCCTTGAAAGCTGAGCAAAGCCATAGATTGTAGCATGAAAGATAACCGCAGTAGCCATCTTCCCCATTTCAGTAGCAGAGCAGTCACTAGTCTGAAATAAAAAATACCCAAATTCTGCTTCATTAGGGTGGTACCTGATCACTGGAGTCATGGAAAGTGGGACTAGAGTGCTGTTGGCTTGGTGGTCCACTGGGGATAAACTGGTAAAGAAGCTGGAGGTAACGAAGAAGGTCCTGGGGAGACTGAGTCAGTGTCACTCATGAGACCTCCATGGGCTCTGGTGGTTCTGCACCAAACTGAGATGAGAGAGCGGAGAGCAAATGAGCTAAGAAATTAAGGCATTTTTAAAAAGCAGCAAACAATGAGGACAGAAAAATTATAAGGCCATGCCACACGGAAAATACAGTATGCAGAAGTAACACCTTGTCTTGTGTCTTTAATATCAAATCATAGAATAGTTTGGGTTGGGGGGACCTTTAAAGGTGATCTATTCCAACCCCCCTGCAATAAGCAGGGACATCTTCAACTAGATCAGGTTGCTCAGAGCGTCATCCAACCTGGCCTTGAATCCCAGGGATGGGGCATCTACCACCTCTCTGGGCAACCTGTACCAGTGTCTCACCACCCTCATTGTAAAGAATTTCTTCCTTATATCTAGTCCAAATCTACCCGTTTAGTTTAAAACCATTACGCCTTGTCCTATCACAGGACATATAACATATAACATAGACTTCAGCTGGGAAATACCCTGGGCCACTGTAGCCCAAGCTGACACACACAGAAGCGATGCCCCAGGAGGCCACGTCATCGGCACAGACAGACCCTGCCCAAGCCTCAGTGCCTGCAGTTTTGTGATGGTGTCAGCGTATCGGCTGTGTTGAAAAGCAATCTACTGCAAAGCAAAGCTGGAAACGCGGCTGGAGCGCAGGCAACACAGACTGGCAGAGCAGGTGGCAATCCTAAATAATGTCTTGAAGGCAGAAATAGCCACGAGTGCTGCAACAGAAAGTCAGCCCCAATCCTGGCTGCTCCAGAGGTGTCTTACAGGTGAGACCTGGTGGGACTAACAAGGAGTGAACCCTCGCAGGTATTCACGCAGGCACCTCCTGGCTGCAAATACTGCCCATCCTCTGCTGCTTTCCAGACAGAGGAGGCACCTTGCTGCCATGGCTGGAGCAGGAGGAGAGCACCCCGGGGGCTACTTTGTCCCATGAGAAGTGACTGAGACCCTCGCTCCACACTGGTTTCCACGCATGGCTGAAAAGCAAGGAAATGAAATATCCCTTAACTTGCAGGTAGTGTTGCATGAAGATAAGAGGAAGGAAAAAAACACTCATGCATTTCTCTTTTATCCTTTCCAGGCAAGGTCAAACCAATCTGACCAGGATAGTTGTTTTATAGCTGAATTAACCTTGAAAAAAAATACCTGCTTTTGCATGAACTAAGACTATTCGTGTTCTCTCTAACACCCACAGCGCCCCTGGGTTTGCCTGCCTTGAGCTAAATTCCAGCTGGTGCCCTTGTTGCCATGTCTGACCACAGTGGGCATCATTATTGGTGTGAGCAAGTTCAACTCACCGGCTGCTGATCTTCTGGCCCTTCCAGATCTTTATCTCATAATTTCCTCCTGCTGTTAAAAGGCAACACCATCAAGACAGGAATCTAGCAGCGTGGGAAGTGGCTGAGCTTCACAAGAAGCCCCAGGTAAAACCTCTTCGTCTGATTTCTGTTTCTGATCACTTCCTTATTTACGGCCATTTGTCAGCTGTGTCCTTCAAAAATTCCTTGAGGAAAAAACATACCCTGTAAAATTAGAGTTATCCTTGATACTCGGCAAAGATTGAATGTAACACAGGTGGTTTGTTCACTTCTTTTCTTCCCACACATGCAGATGAGAGACATTGTGTTCAGCATCATTTTCAAACACAGACGCTTCATATTCTTGCCCTCAAAAGTAGCACACACCTTTATTTCTTTATTTCTTTGAGGCAGTAAAGAAAAAACAGGAAAGGACAAGGTTTTTTTGAGGACCACCTCCAGGAGCAGAGGATAAAATGCAGTGCCCAAAAATGGGTCAGTTATAAAAAAGGAACAAGAGCAAGAGAAAAGCAGGAGTAACAAGCAAAGGGCAGGGGAGAACAACCCAGCATGCAACAGAAGTCTGACTAATGGCTGGGCCTGACGAAAGGCGCAGACATTAAACAGATGGGCTGGAAAGCCAAGGAAAAGGACAAATCTGGCTGCACTGCAGTGCTGCATCCCAAGATGGTCCCTCAGTACCTGAGGCGACTCAAAGGAGAGGAGCAGGGACATCTGTAACCAAAGCCAGCAGCATCACCACCATGCCCATGCTGCAAAGGCAGCCATGCCATTTCTCTCGGGAGCTGAAAAGACATCAGAAACACTTTGAAATTAAATAGCTAATGTGTAACACACACACATACATATATATGTGCACATCCCTTGCTTAAGGGTAGGATTGGTTCAATGGCCATGTGTGATTTGAGTAACTGCAGAATTCAGAGAGCCAAACTGATGTGTCTGTGATGGACAATTTCATTAAAAAATTGAAAAATACAGAAGTGACAGTTTTTCTAAGTGGCGAAGACTTGGAGAGTCAACAAGGAATTCACAAGAGCTCAGTGAAAAGCAAAACCTCAAACCCAGGGGCTTGCAGCTGACAAGAGCAGCCTGGTATTATTTGTCTCAATTAGTTAAATTTGTGGTTTCATTTCCCCCAGGGTGGTTTTTTGTATGTTTACAAAGTAACATCCTTAAATCCTTAAATCTTGACAGAACAGCTGAATGTCAAGACTCTCAATTTGTATTACTTTTTCTCTCACTAATTTTGTGGGAGAACACAGGCACATCATTTCAGTACTCAGGTTTCTGTTTCTCCAGCTATTCAACAGATTAGTAGTGAGATGAATTAATGTTTTTATGGTCATTTAGGTTCCTTAAATTGATGATGCCATGCAAGTGGAAAGATAATTAGTATGAGACGTCCTGGTACCCACAAAACTCACTGTAATTGTGGCTGTAGAAGGCCATTAGTTTTCCTTTACTACAGAATTTGTAGGTTAATGTATTGAAACCTTTTTTTCTTGCTGTTATTGGTTTCATCTATGTGAGAGCTGTAAGAGGCTGTTGCTGTTTCTTGCTTTCCAAGTACAGAAATACAATCTGTTCCAGCACAGCAATTTTTATATTTCTGTTAGTTGGTGTAAGGCTGTGCCTATTTGCCCTTGATTATGTGTTTAATTAGGTCTACAATATTCCATAATTAATCTCTTAAACAAGATCTGAAATGGAGATTAGTTCTTGTTCGGATTCTCACCTTACTCATCTCTTTTTACTACGTCAAAGAGCCAATGCATTTATCTCAGAAACTCTGTTAACTCTTCATGCTGTTACCCTAGTCCAAATATCCCTTCCAACACTTCCAATCAATACATACTAAAAAAGTTTGGCATCCAAAAAAAAAGGAGAAAAGAGCTGTGATGGGCTGGATTTGCTCTCTCACCAGGCTCACACCTATAAAATTTCTTCTGCCAGCAGGTCTCCTGCACGCCCTTCACTCCCATTGAAGCAAAAGAAAAACGAGCTCGCATGATCGCTCCGCTGCAGATTTCCCCTCTTTCCACCCCAGCTCCCAGCCTGAATGTGCTTTGTCTGAGCTGCTGCTTTGATGTTGCATCAGGCAGCTTTGAAACAATAACTTGAAGACAGCATTAAAGCCAGCCAAGGGTAAAACATCCAGCTGCCACTGTGCAATTGTGGGGATACATGCCATGGCTTTGCAGGGAGGCTGGAGATGGCCACATAAGCCCCCACATTCGAGACCACGGGCTGCCTGGCTGCCTCTTGCAAGAGCAAAGCTCTGTCCTCCCGTTTTGAACCATTCACTGCTCTGAGCGCAAGGAGAATGGATACAGCCCTGCCAGCGCTGTCGTCATAGGTTGTTTTTCAACAATGGAGGATTGAGAAAGCGGGGGGGAAAAGGTTGTTTGTGTGTGTGCATCTGTCAATAAGGGAGCTTAAGTTGGGGATGAGAGACGAGTGCTGGAGAGGCACTCAGGGAGATTAAGTGTATCAGATTTATAGGTGAAATCTGGTTAGTGTTGATGCAAAAGGTTGTGGGGGAGATTTTTAAAAGTGCGTGTGGGAGGAGACTGCTTGCATACTATTGATTTTCTATTTTGGTGCCGAGCTCTTATCACTGTATGACAGTCTTGTGAAGCACTGGAGCTCCTGGAGATACTGGAAGATGCCCATGAAGCAAGCAGGTTGATGAGTCAACGCTGACACCATCATCCGCTGCAAAAAGGAAGGGGGAGGGAACCATGGGAAAGACACCTCCATCCTCCCCATATTACAAAGTGGATGCAGCGCATCGGTCCCTGGTCCCCTCATGTCTTCTAGCTAAGTGATAGCTCAGGTGAAGGTCCAAGAGGAGGAGCATCATTCAGGAGCTGTTGGCGTGTTTCCACTTTTGCAAGCAGGAATCAGCGCTGCATCAGGGAGCACTAACAGAGGGGATTGCAGCCCCTGAGTCCACTTTCCCTGTAATTAACCCATCCTCATCTGCGGGCAATCTCTTCTTCTCCTCTGTTTTGTCCAGACTTGGGTGATGGCACCCAACCACCACCAGCAGACACAGGGCTGCAGCAAGTGCCCACACGCATGGAGGAGGGAGAAGAGGATGTAAAAGCAGGAATGGCTTTAACACTACGGCTCTTTGCTCACTGTCAACAAACAGCAGCTGCTGCTCCACCACATGCACTTTGTTTTTTTTCTGAAGGCAGAAAAATAAAGTAGGTCACTATTCTATTTGCCAGAAGCAGAGATTAAGGATATTAGGAAAGGGCACAGTATCGTGTAAGCTGCTGATGAAAACACTGAAGATCCAACCTGCACGGGTTTATACATGACATGAATGAGAAACTCAGTTGCTAACATGAAAAACAGAGAACATGTTTAGATACTACATGAAGGAGAGATCTCAGATGTGCTAGCAATAGAGGAAAATGTACATTAATTAGAGGCTATTAAAGCAAAGATTTGAGGTTTCTGGATCTCGAAAAAACAGTAGATAAGGTAGAATCCTTTATTTTCATTAAGAGGTCTCAGTTTCTAAACCACCACACACCTACAAAGCCTCTTCAAGCTGGTGAGAGCTGTGGGTTACCAACAGCATTTAAGATGACTAAACTAGTGCAGGACCACCACTATAACTCCATAGCCATTAGGCACACAAAGCATCGTCACATGCAAAGGACTTGGGTCTCTGCCCTTGGGTCTCTGCCCCTCTACTCTGCACTGGTGAGGCCACACCTGGAGTACTGTGTCCAGTTCTGGGCTCCCCGGTTCAAGAGGGACAGGGAACTGCTGGAGAGGGTGCAGCAAAGGGCTACCAAGATAATTAGGGGACTGGAACACCTCTCTTATGAAGAAAGACTGAGGGATTTGGGTCTCTTCAGTCTGGAAAAAAGATGGCCGAGGGGGCATCTTATCAACACTTACAAATACTTAAAGGGTGGGTGTCAGGAGGATGGGGCCAGGCTCTTTTCAGTGGTGCCTGGGGACAGGACAAGAGGTAACGGGCACAAACTTGAGCATAGGAAGTTCCACCTAAACATGAGGAGGAACTTCTTTACCCTGAGGGTGGCAGAGCACTGGCACAGGCTGCCCAGAGAGGTGGTGGAGTCTCTGTCTCTGGAGACATTCAAAACCCGCCTGGACGCGCTCCTGTGCAACCTGCTCTGGGTGACCCTGCTCTGGCAGGGGGGTTGGACTAGATGATCTCGAGGCCCCTTCCAACCCCGACCATTCTGTGATTCTGTTTTGCCATTAAATCTTCACATACTCATATGATAAGTGTTCACATTCCCCCTTCAGGCATGTCCCATCCAGCAAGAAAGAGAGAACATTGTCTAAGACAAGTCCAATTACAAACAATTGGCAAAGTCTAGGAAAATGAGACAACAGAAAAACCTTTTTTATTTTTGAATGAGAAAAAAAGAACAAAGACATTCACTGAGGAACTACAGGAGATCATATGCACAAATTATACAATGCAACAAGAATTTGTACACAATTCTCCTAAGTATGAATTATATATTTCAGTGAAGCGTATAATTTAAAACTTTGAAGTTCCCTCTCCCTTAGACTCCTCTCTTGTGACTGTGTCCACATGGACTTGTCCTTAAACAAGCAAGGCGGCAGTGGCGGTTGTTAAGCATTTCACTTTTGGAAGCCCTCCTGAGCAAGTGTCTCAAAGAGGAAATGAAGCTTTTGCAAGTGGTCAGAAGGCTGCAAGATCAGCACGCTCATTTTCATTTGGGAAAAAGTAAGGATTTTAAGATTAGACATTTTAAAATGTGTAATGCCTTGGAAATGGAAGACAACACCCCAGAGGAAGTGAGGACAGAGACTGGGAAGATTTATCCTTAAGCCATTATTTTAGTTTTTTTCATTTCCAAATCCCCTTTCTTTCACTATTTGAGGAAGGGCTCCTGGGACTGCGCTCTCAGCCTGCATTCCTGGGCACGTTTCCACCTAAATCCTCCCACTGCAGATACAGGCTTATTTGCCATGTAAACCCAAACCAGGGCTTTCACATTGTCCAGGGCTGACCTACACAGCAGTGAGGATCCAGGCCCCATTCCCCAAAAGCTGAGAGCCCCCTTGCCCTTCCCACAAACACACAGGGAGTCCCAGGACACGGCAGTCGGGGCAGGGTTGGGGGCTGCCCCTACGTTCAGACAGGTGGCTGCAGAAAAAAAAACAGAGGCAGAATAACACATACATGGCTTCGCTGAGGGTGCCACTAAAGGTAGGCACCAACCCAAGACACATCCTGGGACACAGGGTTTGTGCTGCCCCTGTATGGCACAGCAGAAGAGCCTGGGGCTGGTTTGGCCCCTGGGGACCAATAGTTTCACACTTACCCTACAGAAGGGAAGAAAAGTTATTTCAAACATGATTCGTCCTTTGTAGTCAGTCAAGAGAAATCTGAAGTGAGGTAAAGGTCTAAAATAGGTTACATGGGTGGCTGCCTAGTGCATTGTCTCCAAGGAAATCCAGAGGACTTTCAAATGCTGTCACCTAACATCTGGACACTTAGATACATACTCCGCACACTTGTCCCGGCTACCCGGTGGCACAGGAGAAAGATGACTAAAGCCATGCTACAGATGGGCTAGGTAAACTGAGGGAAGGCACCGTGGCAGGAGGCCAGGCCTGAGGACTTCCAACATTACAGCCCACCAGGAGGAGCTGGCAGCTCCCATTAGCAAGATAATCATAAGTCAGGGGTTTGGTACCTGCTTCACCAAAGGCAGAGAAATCTGTCTCCTTGACGTTATTTATCTGATTCTAAACAGCTTTGTGGAAATTTTTTACTATTATTCTCATCTTCATTAACTACTGCTTAATTTTGCACTTCACAGTTTCTCCAAGGTCCCCAGATATAACAATTCTCATTCTTCTGTTTACAAAGGAAAGCCAATGCATTAAAATGATGTATTGACATTCCTTTCACTTCAGAATTTTGTTTTCTGTGAAGTTCTTATTTTTCCTTAGTTTTGCCTCACAAGCTAATGCAAGAGAAAGATTTAATATCTTGATTTTCACTAGGTACTTACTTTATCATTTTTTCGTACCCAATAGATCTGCTGGAGCTGGTAATGAGGGGGAATGCTACTGTCTAGCTTCTGCAGAACTTACTTTTTCTCCTTTACAAGCTTTTTAAGACACAGTGTTAAGACATAACAAATACCAGCCATCTTAGAGTAAAAACAGCACTTTAGCATAAAATATTCAGACTGTGCCAACATTGGAGACCTTCATCTGGCAGCTGTATACTGTTCTTCTAATCATCTAGATATAATATTGCCATTCTGCAATTTGACAAAAATTTTAAGCAGTTTGGGAGGAATTGTTATTCATTGTGATTTTAGTACCTCGTCATGGATTAATTGTAGATATTTTCCAGATAATACTGTTAGAAAATAGAATTATCTCTAGATCGAGCTTCAGGGCCCTCAGTGAAATTGGCCCATATAAATGCCATGTAAAATAAGACTAAATCTTTGACCTGAATAGATTGCAATCTAAGCAAACTAAAGGGAGAACTGATGAAAAGAGGATATTATCTCTGTCTGTTTTCCGCAGGCAAACAGGAGTAATATGGCGATTAAAAGACTTATCTGAGGTCAGAGAGAGCCTGCAGCAGACCCTGCCATCCAACTCACATCTTCCAAAGTTACACATTTAACTATCACTCCTACTCTCATGCAATCATAAGAGATAATTTTAAAAAGCTAGAGAATTAACCCTCGGTTTATTACAGCCTGGAAATTATTACAGTATCTCTAAGAGAAACCAAATATCTTTCCCCGAATCATGTATCTGCTAGTAATTTAACAGTTTTTCCAGAGAGCTGGGGTACAATAATTTTTTTTTCTTGCTTTGACTAAAGAATCTGGCGTATTAGGAATATTACAAACTACTTAAGATGATTTGGTGAAAGGAAGTCACATAATTCATGTCATTTATTTTGTTAGACTTGCCACATAAAAAGGAAATACTGCTCTCTGTACCAATTGCTACATTATTCCACGCTTACCTCGAAGTGAATCTCCCTCACAGAGACCGAAACTAATAGGTAACAAATTAATATTTTCGGCGTATAGCGCAGTTGCTGCCCATGGCACAGATGGCAGTTTACATCTGTTTCAAACTCTGCATTTTGAAAGAGAAGAGAGAGGAGGATCTCCTACGTGCCCTAGGGAATAAAGGCCTCACCTCTACGTAACACGTGAGGCTTCGTCACCAGTGAGGAGCATCTCAATGGAGTCAGTACTACCGACCCTGCTCTTCCAGTGTATTCAACTATTGGCATCCCTTCTTGCCCTCAGACCTTGGTGTACCTGTGGTATTGTGGCACATCTGGAACGTACCTTGGAAATAAGGACCCAACACCAGTATCACCGAGCCCTTTGGGAAACACAGGTGTATTCCTCAGGACATCACAAGCACACGAAGTACATCTCCTTTTAGCATTGCAAAGCTCTGCAGAAACCTCCTTTTCAGTTCTAGCCTGGCTTCCCCAGCAACATACTTAGAGCACAGACCACTTCAGAAACACTACCCTTTTCAGAGATAACTCACCTATTTCGAATAGTCTCCTCTGCTCCATTTGGCTTAAATCTCCCTACCCAGGGTAAGGACTGTGGTTCAAACCCTTGCCCTTATCCATGCTGGTCTCACTGCATGCCCTGAGCCCAAGGAGTCTCAGAACACTTGTCCAGGAAGATGAAGACTGGGGTTTTACTGTGATCTTAGCCCACATACCCTCAGAGTTTTGCTCTCTCTGTGTCCCTTTCCTTCTCTTCATGTATCTTGATTAGTTATCTGGAGGCCAGCTTTGCTTCCCTGAGGGGATGGGAAGTACCATGGTGCTCCATGGCAAGCTTTAAAATCACAGAATTGCCTAATTGGAAGGGACATTTCAGATCATCTAGCCCCACCATCAACCTAACTCTGACAAAAACCATCACTAAACCATATCGCTAAGCACTGTTACTACCTGTCTTTTAAATACCTCCAGGGATGGTGATCCAGCCACTTCCCTGGGCAGCTCGTTCCAATGCTTGATAATCCCTTCAGTGTAAAAATGTTTCCTAAGTCTAAGTCTAAACCTCCCCTGGGGCAACTTGAGGCCATTTCCTCTTATCCTATCGCCTGTTACTTGGGAGAAGAGACCGACCCCCACCTCTCTACAGCCTCCCTTCAGGTAGTTGTAGAGAGCAATAAGGTCTCCCCTCAACCTCCTTTTCTCCAGGCTGAACAACCCCAGGTCCCTCAGCCGTTCCTCATAAGACTTGTTCTCCAGACCCCTCACCAGCTTCGTTGCCCTTCTCTGGACCCGCTCCAGCACCTCAATGTTTTTTTTTGTGGTGAGGGGCCCAAAACTGGACACAGTACTGGAGGTGGGGCTTCACCAGTGCCGAGTACAGGGAGATGATCACAGAGAGGCCCAAGGAGAGACTGAAGATGACAACGTGAGCGCTCTCAGGCTTTCTGCTGTGCTGCAACCCTGCTCAGCCCAGCATGCAGCCTGAGTGCCGGAGAGGTGTCTGCCCAAACCCACCCAGGTCCATTAGGAAAATGGACTGAGGCCTCCCCTTTCACTTGCCACTCTTAACCAGTACATTAAGGCAGCAGAGAAGAGGCAGGATTTGGCTCCCGACCTCCTTGCACCCTTCACCGAGCACCAGCGTATCTTGCTGGCAGTCTCTAACCAGCTCCCTGCTCAGCACACCAGTTTTTTGAACCCTGTTCTCCACTTTTCTTGCCAGCCAGGCAAACCCATCTCTGGGCTGCAGCCCAAGCTCTGCTAACAGTAGGGTGAGACATCAGTCTCTGATGTCTATTAATAGTGTCCTCTGAGTGTCCAGCTCTCCACGAACAGCACAGGGTGTCCAGGTGCCTTGCAATGCTCCCCAGTGCTGCTCTGGAGGCCGCTGCCGTGAAGTGCTCCATCGAATATCCGCTGCGATGTTGAACATCTAGGCACCTTGCTCTTTCGTCAGCCCTTACTTTCCCAGGCATGTTTTTGAGCTACTCCAAATTCTAGAATTCTAACCTGAAAAGCAGCGGGGGGGACGTGACTCGCAGTGCCTGACTTCCCATGTGACTGAGTGGGTCACCCAAGGCTGCCCGCAGTCAAGTGACACAAACAGGCATTTTCACCATGCGGTTCGTATGACCGATTTGAGATGTGCACCTTCGCCTAAGGGCAGCTGTGTGCCAGAAGCAGCTGTTCATCTGTGCAAGGGGCCAAGGGCGAGCGGCTCAGAGGTGGAGGTCTGCACAGAAGTGGGCACATAAAGCTGGAGATGAATCCCACCGGGTGCCACTGGGACCTGGGTACATGCCAGCAGCTTGTGATTCCTCCTTCAGGCTTCCTGGAAAGAGCGCTCGAGGGTTTTAGTAATGTATGTGGATACTGGCTCAAGTGGGCAGAATAATTTAATCTCTCTTCCCATTGCTTTTCTGTGACTTACAGCTTTGGCATGTATTTGTGCATCGCCTCTCTTTTATTAAATTAGTGCTAGGATCTCTCGAGGCAACTTTAAAATACTTTGCACAACTAACCTAACATTACTTGATTGCTCAAGTTCTCATATGAAATTCTCTTGTATTCCACGCACCTCTTCTAGCCAGTACCAGTCTATTATTCTGGAAATGACTGAGAATTTCAGGATTGAGGAACTGTTTGGTTACCTCATCATTATTCTGCAGGTTTTCAGTCCTATTTGTAGTCTTACAGGAGTTGATAAAAAAAGTAATTAGTGAGTATCTTCCCAAAGTATTTATATAGATGGCTTTCCCTGACATGTTTGTGGCTTTCAGTTTTAAGTAAAATCTGGTTTTCAGAAAACAACTTATCCAACTAAGTCTGATAAAATATAACGCACTACATATTAAAGTCTACAAAAATAGCAGAAAGAAGGTAAGAGGGAAGTTGCTATTATCTTTGTACTACAGAAAGGAGAAAAGTAATTTGATTTATTGGTACTTTAAGTATTACGGCTGAAAATGATAATGTAACAGCAGCATAACTGCATTATGTAAGTAGCCTCAGGCTCTTTCTGTAGTTCTAACTCAGTCTAGATGGCACATAAAAGCTCGTCGGACAAGGACAACAGTGGGTGCGTGCCTCCAATTACACTGGTGTTTGAATGGCAGTAAAAACAAGGAGCTAAGCACAGTGTTGAGAGCTGCCTCTCAAACTTAAATGAACAGTAGCTAATATTTCAATTTTCAAGTCACCGTAAAGACCAGTTCCAAGTATTTTATGTTCTCGAAGCAAGGTATACTTAACTTTGACAGAGGTTTTTTCTGTAGAAGTTGTCTTCTCCCCCACCCATCCCCATTCTGCTTTGCTTTAAGTCCAGAGAGGCAGGGTCCCTAAAGAAGAATAAAGCAGCTGGATGAGTATGTCATTAATGCATTTCTGTGCTGAGCTCTTCACCCTCAATGACGGTTTAAAAGCGAAATGAGGCTTTGTTTAGTTTGTTAATATGAACCAGAGTATAAAGGCTTGACAGCTCCCTGTCCTAAACTTCTGTGTATTTGAAGACTTACACTCCAGAATGGGCAATTAAGGCGTTGTGGGGTACGTGTCACTATCATAGATTACATTATTTCATGGGCATTAATAAAAATATTTCACAACAAAGTAAAAAATAATTGGGAACAAAGCAAGAGATTGTTAATACATCCCTTCCTTCACCCAAAACAAGTCACTGCCTCTGCAGTGCATCTGGGTAGGAACATCTTCAAGACAATGGATCATTTTGAAACAATCCTTGTAAGCAGGAAACCATCCCGTTCTTAAAGTCGCAAATGTTGAGGTCACAGTGTTCAGTATATTGTCTTCAGAGAGGCATCACTTACCCACTTCAGGAAGTATAAATCCAATATAAAGAAAAGTATTAAAAAATTTACACCAAATACCCAGTATTATTTTCAGAATTAAGCCAAAAGAGGTCTTTTTTTTTTTCTTCCTTAAAACTATATGGATTTAAAAACATGTTTTACACAAAGTGCTACCAGTTTTACATTACCAGTTTTAATTAAAAAACTACTCAACAGATACAGGATCTTGGATTTTTTTTTTTCCTCATATAAAGCATATTATAATTTATAGTTATAAAGCCATAACACAGAATATTTTATCCAAAGTGGAAAACTCAGTTTAGCACAACCTCTACCAGACAGCTGGGAGGGGAACTTTTCCTTAATTTGAAACCTGTCATTAAATGAGAAGTTATGGAAAAGGTAAACAGGATTTAATAATGGGCCCAGGAGTCTCTCTGGAGCTGGTAGAGACTCACTCAGCGGTGTAGGTGTAGCTCTGTTTAATGGCCCAAACGCTGCCGGAAAACCAAGTTCCTTTGACCTTGCAAGACCTGAGATGCGTTAGCTGTTTCTAGGCTGTGATTACCAATTTCTAAAAACCTCCCCAGGGAAAGAGCATGTCCTCAACACACACGCTGCCTGTTTAACTAATGCTAAAGACGCCCCGTTATCTGTTACACTAATAAGCCTACAAAGCAACAGACTGAGCATGAGCAGCACAATTTCGGAATGCCTTTTAACTGCGCTAAATCAGAGCGGCTCTCCCTAATCCTCGCAATGAGAGAGCACCACGCTCTTCGCATCCTCAAGTGCTGCTCAGAAGTGCTGCTCTTCCAGCGTTTGCCTAATGCTCCTTTTCAGAACGGGGTCAGGTTGTTAGCTCTTCTGCAGACCTGCCATAATACCAGTTTCCAAAGTACTGCACTGTTCTGCAGCTGAGACCGAGCACGGTGTGCTGTTGCTAGAAATCCCAAACGGTGGATTTCTACCTTGCTGACTTGGATAGCTGTTACCAAGACAAGAAGCTCAGTAGTAAACCACTGTCCCTTGGCTGACCTCTGCAGCTACGTATGACAGCTTTTCTCAGCCTCAGCTGCCTTGGAGCCTGGCTGCGTATAGCCAGATAAGAGAGAAAAACCAAGAAAACAGCAGAAGTGACCAGAAACTGAATAGCCACAAGAGCACTAACAACAACAGAGCATATAGGACTCAATGCAAATCTGCAGATAAGACAGCAGTCTCTGCCAAGTTGTGCTCTTTAAATAAACTTTTGGCAAGACTTCAGGATAGCAAAGCAGAATTTTGCATGTAGATTCCCATCTTGAAATAGAACAAGCCAGGAATTAGAAATTTTAGGGCTATATATAACTCAGTTATAGGGTTATATAAATAATTCAGTTCCTCCATACAATACCTCAAACACCAGTAAGTTCAAATAGTTCTTATTGCTAACCCTAATCCTTTCCCCACTGTTGAACTCCAGCTGACCAGCCTTTCTCCTGCAACAGTCTAAGTAGAAATTCACTCTCTTGCAAACCCTTGACCCACTCTTGGTACGCAATCTCCTCCATGGCGTCTCTGCTGGGGAAGCAGCTCTCTTTGCCTTTTCTTGGTCCCTATCAGCAAATAGCCAGATAACAGTTATCTCTCTTCTCCCAGGCTCTCCTTTGGCACGATGGATGGACCTGTGTGCTATGGGATATAAGCAGCAGCAAAGGAATTAGAGTGCAGTTCAGCCTCAATTTTTTTTATAGCTACCAAAGCCTCAGTGCTCTCCTCTGCACCACGTTTCACAAAATTCGTAGTGATGGTTACATCCAGTTGTGCTCCATGTTCCTCCTTTACGTTTTTCTGCCCAAAACACGTTCACCATCCAAAGTTAACTCACCACAAGTTGTTAAACAGAACCACTAGATTAATATTTACAAATCTTTGCCTTGGCAAGAGTGCTTATGCTTCACTTTTGAGACACTACTAACCACTCACCTCCACCATTCTAGCTGCATTGACAGTGGGATTTAAATCACTTACAAAGCAGAGTTACGAAACAAAAACCTTAATGCTGATTTAACATATCATAGAATCACAGAATCATAGAATCTTCATGGTTGGTAGGGACCTTTGAGATCATCGAGTCCAACCATACACACCCCTCAAAAAAAAAAACAAAAAAACCACCCCACAAACAAACAACCTACAATCTCTGCCACTAGAGCATGCCCTGAAGTGCCACATCTAGACATTTCTTAAACACCTCTAGGGATGGTGACTCAACCACCTCCCAGGGCAGGCTGTTCCAGTGCCTGACCACTCTTTCAGTAAAGTAATTCTTCCTAATATCTAATCTAAACCTCCCCTGCCGCAACTTCAGACCATTTCCTCTGGTCCTGTCATTATTCACCTGGGAGAAGAGGCCAACCCCCACCTCTCTCCAACCTCCTTTCAGGTAGTTGTAGAGGGCAATGAGGTCTCCCCTCAGCCTCCTCTTCTCCAAGCTAAACATGCCCAGCTCCCTCAGCCTCTCCTCGTATGACCTGGTCTCCAGACCCCTCACCAGCCTGGTAGCTCTCCTCTGGACACGCTCCAGCACTTCAATGTCCCTCTTGTACAGGGGGGCCCAGAACTGAACACAGGACTCGAGGTGAGGCCTCACCAGTGCCGAGTACAGAGGCACGATCACTTCCCTGCTCCTGCATAAACATTCTTCCCTTTTCTTCCACTGATCATTCGTTTTCCATATGCTCCATAACAGCTGTCAGCAGTCTCCTTTGACATTTCCTGCACCTGCAATGAGCCTTTAAAAGCCATTCAAATAAATGATATAACGGCAATTGGAACACTTTTCCTGCTCATGTGCTGCCCTTATAACATTCAAGAGGAAAAAAAGTGATCAAAGTTATTATTCTATCATGGTAGTCACACTTTAACCTCTCGAATATATTGGGGACTAATGGGACACTTGCATGTCACCAGATAACCTGGAAAGACAGCGCATATGTGCAGTCCAGCAACTGAGCAGAAGAATAAACATTTGGTTTAGTAAGAATCATTTCTTCCACCAGCATACTACTGAAAACAAGTGTACAAAAAGCTTAAAGTGGGATTAGAAACTAAAGAAGGACCCAATCACTAAGAGCGTTTCCCCAGTAAAGCACTCTCACGTGAATCTCAACAGAGCACTAAGCTGCAGCACTCCCCGGCTCTCACAGAGGGACTCGGCCAGCGCAGCCAGGGACGCGCCTGAACAACATCCACGCTCCTGAATAGCCAGAGAACAGCCCTGTCCTCTGCCAAGCCATAGTCTTGCAAGAACGCAGCCATCTTTAGTGTTTTACCCAGGGCAGAGCTTCAAGCGGTGGAAAAAATAAAACACAAAGCAGACAGCAATGCTTTTAGGATCAATCTTGCATCAAGCTCTAGAACGAGTTCAGCCAGCATCGAAGCTCTCAAGCTACTGAGAGCTTCCTTCCACAGCCCAGCGTGGCCACCGCAAGGGTCAAGAACAACATCTCCATCTCCTTTAAAGGGAAGCAAGTGGGACACAAAAACTATATAACCGTTCTGTGCAGCAGCCAGCTAATTCTCCCACATGCTGTCTATTCTCAGTTTAAACACGCACGCTCCAAGGAACACCTAAACTTAGGCAGGTTGTAGCTACAGACAAGTGAGGCAATGACTGCTCCCCGGACTAAGTCAGTAAAATAAATGAACCAGCCTCTAGGCTATACTAAGAGCTGAAGTCAGACTTAGCTTTTCCTTTCACTTCGGTGTGCACACATGAAACTCAGCGCTCTCACTGCATCCCGTAGCGTCCACGCACTACCAGCGCCTGTGGGTGAACGTGTTCATGCACTTTACGTAGCAGCTACTGCCGCTGGATACAGACCCAATTAACAGATGTTAGGATTGTTGCGGCACGTGGTCAAAACATCCTGCTCTGACTTCACAGTTTTGATGTATTTGACACATTCCCCTAGTGGTTCTCACCAGATTCTCCCACGGTGTATTCCAGCATCCAGCCTGCCTACCTGAAAGGAATCTGCTTGAATAAAAACCTCCAACGGATTGAAGAGAGCCCTTTAAATTGCATCTACCTACAGCAGGAGGGTCCCATTCTGTAACAAAGATCACAATATTGCATAGTCCAGTGCTCCAGTCCATTAGTTTCCATCTGTACTATGAACAGAGACTATATTCTCAGTGCAGGTCAAGATGGAGCTGGATGTGGGTGAAGTAAGTAGATAGAAGCAAAATGCTGCTGGAAGAAGCTTGAGCATTGTGTAGCCAGTAGCAGTCAGGGAGAGCTTTATTAACATGACAAAACCCAATTGCTGTCTTTACTAAATGAAGAATACAGCTGCACAGTCCTAAGAAGCCTCAGAACTAAGAATTAAAGAAAACAGTTCTTAATAATTAATGGAAAAGTCATCGAGAAGAGAAGTCGGTGTTTTCAGAAAGTTATTCCAACTTCCTAACCAGATTTGTCGGAGCTGCTGAAAACACTGATCTGGATGACCACGTATGGAGCAACAGTAATGCTAAAGTAAACACAGAGCTCTCTTCTCCTGACACTTAACTCTTAAATTAAGCACCAAATAACGTTTGTAATTAATAGACCAGCAGTCTAGAGTCAGTAACAGGAAACCAAGCCAGTCGTCCCCTATCTAAAAGTTACAGAATCGTTCAAGAAACTAATAAATAGGCCGAGACATTTCTGTACTCTACAGCCTGTATCAGATAAAATTCATCCATAAAATGAAAATTTTATTTAATATGTTTAATGTTCATACACTGCTATTATAAATGGACCGTTTAATGCCCAGTTAGATTGGCAATATTAAGATCTTTTTATTTTAAGCTTTATGGATTTTCAAAACACATACAAATAAAATACTTATTACAAAATTCCATTTGCTAAAGTTTCTTCAGGAATATACACCAAGCACGATTCCGGCACACAGAGAAATGACTTTTACAGAGCATTACATAGAGCAATAAATGCTAGTGAAAGAGCCAGCCTTCTCAGATACATTACAAGGAAAACAGTTTTCTTTCCCGTTGCCGCATCCAACGTTTGGATTTTTTTTTTATTTTTTAAATAGCCGTGTCTGAAGTTAAAAACGTGTAAGCAAGCTGACTGCGGAAGTCAACAGGCACTCAGAAGCCCTGAAAGGGAGAATAAGCAATATTTTTCAAGTTCGCTAGTTCAGGGGTAGAAATCCCTGAGACACAGAAACACAACAAACCCGTTTTCTTTGATGGAAAGGTGTTTGTCAAGGGACATTGCTGACAGACAGCTGTAAAGATAAACTAGAAGACTGAAGAGCAACAGTAAGACAGAGCAAGGAAACCAGTCTGCAACGCGAGGTAATTAGGAATGCCTTTGTGGGGCAGCGTGGGACTTCACCAAGGCTGCCGACTTGTAAGAAAAGTGTTCAGCAGGAACAAATGCAGAGATACAAAGCACAAGATAGGTACGTGCTAACCTCGTCATTAGGATGGGAAGCACTATTATGGTATGTGTCAAGAACTACGATCCCACTTAATTATAAGCAGTATACAACTGACCTCGAGAGTTAAACTATAAACAAGAATAAACAAAGTATTGCACCCCAATTTCAATGTCACCACCAAGACATTTATTACTTGAAGCCAGTAGATTAAGAAACAGATCCATATATGTTCTCTGTTGCCTGATGCCCATGCAGAATTGCTCAGCTACAAGCGTTTAACAGACCAGGTCACTGAATTCTCTGGGACCTGGAAACCGATCTCAGAAGCAGCGTGTTTCTGACCTTCCTCCTCAAGTCCCTGAGCTGCCGCTGGACATCAAACCAGCTCTACTGCTTCTACTTTTTATGAGTCATATCTCAGCAGGGTCCTGTTCCTGGCTACATGCTGTGACAAGGGTCCCCGACTACATCCTTTTCCTTAGGCCTATTGTACATACAGGAGTGGCGCCATTGAATTATGGCGCCGTGCTGATTTTTAATGCTATTTAACATGTAGGCAGGTCAAGATGAAACATGAGCTCACCCATACTGTTCGCTAAGGTTGATCCAAGCCTTCAGAATAGTGGAAGAAAGTTGCAGTACTTCCACGTTTTTGAACCATCCAAAGCATGAAGCAGCCTGTTACATCTGACAGATATCAAGCACCACAATAAGCAACACTTGGAGGAAAGCGTGGCATAAATGGTGAAAGCGATTCACAGCAGACTTCAATCTAATCTAAAGATCTAATCCTAAAGGTTAATATAGGTTTCACGACCATTATACTTAGCCTATGATCAGCTACAGGCTTAGAGCTATTAGCAACTAAACAAGAGTTTTAAGAGCAACCTTCAGGTTTTGACCTAAAGATCTATAAATTGCCACCATGGAGGAATGATCTAGTTTGAAATCAGATTATCTTTAAACTAACCAGAAAGCAATCACCATGCTTCTGCGAGGCCATCATGCCAGCCACACTTGCTCCAGAGCAGGGCAGAACTCTAAAGAACAGATGTTGATAGCACGTGCCCTGTGCTATTTTAACATTGACTTCCTCTATATTAGTTATGTCACTTCCTTAAAAGGATAGTAGTTAAGCCAAGCTACCCCAGCCCCACCGCGCACCCAGTTATGTGCTTAGTTTACCAGAAGGGGAGTAGCAAGTTCTCGGAGATTTGCTGATGCATTACATTATCAAAAGGCCTTAGGAAAATGGCAGCTACCGAGGAAGAACACATCACCTTTCCCAGCAAGGTTTACCCAGCTTGCTTATCCTGAGGAAGAGACAAATCAAACTGTCACAGCTTGATTTGTGATAACTTTCTCTCTGAACTAACATTGTATTAGGGCATTTGTTCCACACAGGGATGTGCGGTTTTACGGAAGGACTGCTGTTCCAGTTCTCTAAATGGACTCTCCAGACTTCAGGCTTTTGCCCTGGATTTAGGTCACTAGTAATTGGACATGTGTGGAAAATGCACAGGCTCAGTTCAGTGTTGCTTAATTAATTTCTTAGTCTGTTGATTTGGCAGTCATCCTACGGAACAGAACAGTTGGGTATTTAAACTTGTATTGAAGAATACATTATGACCATAGCAAGCCGCCCAAAAATAAGCCCAACTCTTTTGGTACTAGTGAAATAAATATTTTAAATACCTGGAATACAAAGTGAAGTCAGCTTTAGTTGCTCAGGTGAGACTATAATTAAAAGAAATTATTTCTCTTTTATAGCATTGAGATTGGGAAAAAAGATCAAGCACAGCACAGACCATAGAAACCCAAAGACTCTACTGCGACCTTCTCAAGATGAAGCACAGAACTGACAAGTGCCAAAGTCTTGTGGCTGATGTAACAGAATCAGCGACTTTCTATCTAGGACATTATATTCCCACACAACTGGCCAGTGTACCAATGCAGCATGAAAGAGTTCTGCGCAATGTTTTGATCTGTACCGGGCACCTTCAGTATTGTAACTGCTTTTGGAGCAGCACATTCATGATGAAGAAACATTCATCCACTGAAACAAGAATTAAGATTCTTTCATCTCTCAGAAGGCTTCTGCCATATTTTTTTTTTTTAGTCAACCTGCTTGACGTTTTTTAAGCCCTTCTTGGAGGGCATAGATCAGCCCCACTGTGCCACGTCCTGGCCATCCTGCCAAGCTTTCTGTTGGAGCTCACTTCACTACCATCTATTTACTTCACCACAGGTCCCATGTGCTTTGGGTAGTCTTGGCTTAAACAGCAAATGAGAAGAGACAGCTGCCTCTCTGCAGGAACTTTTCTCACCGGTGACCCTGGGGATTGAGTTGGCAGAGCTATCTGGAATTTATAAGAAGGCTGCTCAACAAAACAGCCTTATAAAACTCTATTCACCTATTAACTGGAGTGAAATATTTATTTCAGACCACGAAGTATTGTATTTTTTGATGAAGAAACAGGTTCTGTGCCTGAGCAGATAGTTTTATGGTATTTTAAAGCTGACCTAACATGCCTACACTGATTTAAAATAAAAAGGCATCCCGGTTCCTTTCACTAAGAAGTGAACTCTGGCAATAAAAAGAGCCTGAAGACTGAGACTGAAGACTCATATTACTCGTTGAAGTAAAAACGACATACAACAATATTTGCAAAAAAGCTTAATATAATCTTTTGAGTCTATAAACTCTAAACAATAAATATAAAACATGTACATGGCACACCAGAGCAGCTAAATATTAAAACAAACGAGTGCAAATCGATAACGCTTACCTACATTGTCAGCAATAAGTTTGTTTCACTACTGTGATACAATACAAGCTTAATACATAAGATGTTTTTCCAAAGGAAAACCACAGAACCAAGTTGATACAGAAGGTGAGAGAGAAGGGGAGACAATAAATAACAAGGCACAAAAACCTCTCTTGCTGCAACCCTGTAAGGCACCACTGTGCAAACGTGAAACTATCAAAACCTGTGGTGGAAAGATTCTAAACATTTTCAAATGACTGGATAATGTATTTTAAAGATGACACTATGCTCATATCTTTGGGAATAAAGATGCTTAGGAATCTTTATTTACACATATAGGCTTTTAAAAACGAATTAGTGAAACAGGGGAATTAACAGTCAAATACAGGAGTCGCAGTTAATTTCTCCCAGACAGCTTCACAAGTGCAACTCGATCACGACCTATACTGGCCTTGTTAACAGAGTCCTGGATCCAATACAGTGCAGAGGGAAATGCTGCCCATTATGTCAAATTGTGTGTAGCACACCAGTAATTTTAACAAAACAGACTTCAGGGATTATGATGAGAATAAACTCCTTTTCACTTGTAACCAAAAATTATTTAAATCCACACATAAAAGGCTAGTAGCATTAATCTAACATTCTACCTAGGGATCTTAACACCCAAAATTGTAATCTATGCCTCCGTTTAAGAGCTGGGCACCAGCATTTGAGTTCCATATTCTGTTATCTGCTCAGAAAATCCATCGTGAGACAAACATCAGCAAAACCCTTCTCCCTTACTAGAAGGTTACAGATACATAATTAAGCTCACAAGCTGTAAGCATCCCCCTTTTTTCATATGTTCCATGATCTCTACCGCATCCTGCTAGAAGATGTTTTTGTCTTCTCCAATTACATAAAAATCTCCACATTGTACTGAAATTACTAAATATGCACAGGTTCACAAGTTTCTACAAGATGAGAAGGGGAGTCTCACCAATAACTAAGATTTTCTTCTAATGAAAGATTCAGGAGGGACTCACTTTCTCATGAGCTTTGCACACACGAATGACTTTTTTTACTTGGGGAACAACGTCAGTAGACTACACTTCCAAAACTTCTGCTTCCGTTCTTGCAGCTTGAGCAACTGCACAGCACACAATTAAACAATCTGAATGAACCTGACTATTCAGTTATTGGCTAAGTTTTGGGTTCTTACATGACATGTTTTATTCTTTTTTTACTCTACACTTAAATAACTTGCCACAAATCAAAACATTTGAGACAACGTGTAGCTTCAATAATGCTCAATCTACAGAGCTGCCAGAGAGGAAAAATCAGGCCAACCTATTATATTTTACACAACAGCAAAAATGGAAAAAAGAATAGTCTTCAGTGATAAGTTAACATTCATATAGCTATTTGCTGAAAGGCTGTGCCAGCTTAGGCATGCTTCATTCCTTATATTCAGTCCTGTTTTAAGGAAATAACAATTTGAGCAAATACAATGTAAACAGAGCCAGGTAGACTGCAGTAGTAAAGGAAAACAATATCATTGATCTGACAGGTTTAAGGCCAAGTATTTATGATTTGAAATATATCGTACTTTTCCATGGCACTTAACACACTGAAAGTTAGTACTGGGTGACATTAAACAAGAGTATACATATTCATATAATGTGATATATACATGTAGCTTCAGTTCCTAAAATAGAAACTTCAAGTTTTCTTGCCCAAATAAAATCAATTCGTGAAAGACCACCTGTGTTTTCCTATAATGAATAAAGTAATATTACAGTTTTAATCAATTTAGTGCAAACTGACTTCAGTCCAAAGACATACCATTCTTTGATTTTAGTCACTACTTACCAAATGCCCCTATTTCTTTTAAAAGACAGCTACGCTTTTTTTCTCCCCTTAAAAGAACAGCAAACACTTGACAACTAGCATGCTGTTCTAATCTACGTTAACAAAACTTGCTGATATACAAATCATGTTTTGGTCATGCAGCACAGACCCATCCTCAAAATAATCCACCTCTTAATTCAGTCAGGCTAGAAGAGGAGCACAGTGTCACATTTTAATTAGCAGGTCATTCTGGCCACTCCATACTCCAAGCTGACAACAGCAGGCTCAGCTTTTGAGTACTCTTCCACAAATTCACTGTAGCGATTGTCTGCTGTGTTGCTGCCCTCTATAGTTCTTACAGCATCGTTCACGGGGATCAGTGGCTGCTCCTTCTTGAAGCACGGAGGGGTTTTCAGTGCCATGGGTGCAGGATGAACAGGCTGCTGCTGTTCCTTCACAAGGACCACATCTGACTGCCCATTTCTCCGCTTTATTTTCTGAAATATAGAAAATAGTTACTAACAGTGAGCATCACAGCTTTACTGAAAATATTCTGCTTTGAAAGGAAGTGAATTCACTACTTTTGCTGGTTAACTTAGCATCTGCAGAACCCTCTATTATATATCCTAAGTTACATACGTAACCGTATTATTATATTTAGGCCATTAGACAATAAAATATTCTTCCCCCCACAGTTGACAGCAGATGCCACAAGCTTATGCTTAAAATTTGCAGCTGAGCAGAATGCAGACATGTTGAACGTCAGTGTCGGTAGAGAAGGAGAGGTTCTTCCAGACCTGCCCGTTGTTTGGTTGCTATCAAGATGGGTATACTTTCTGAAGTACAAGCAAAGGAAAACAGGCCTTGGAACTATTAGCAAGTAGTGAGCTTGCAGTAGACCATGAGTCTCTTAAAGACAAAAAGTAATTTTGTACCTAAGCCCCTACGTCCTTCCTAAAAGCCTTCTAAGACTTTTCCTTTATATCTGAAAAATGCTAATATGGTTTGTTCAAATGCAGGAAGACACTAAAAGGTGTCAACTAGAAAACAGGATTGAAGGAAAGGACCTATCCTAGAAGCACCCAGCAAGAGAAGAAGATAGATTTGGATTAAGGTGTTTTGCTTTTTTTTTTTTTTTTTTTAATTCAAACAAATCTCACTCAGTAACTGGGAGCTTGAACTAGTTAACTGAACCGATATTTTTTGTTGATGTGTTTGTGCTCTACTAAAACCTAGACTGAGCCCAGAAGACTCTAGTGTTTCCTGACACCAACTTTTTGAAGATGGAATCAAGATTTCAAACAACTATCTCTTCATCACTCAAGTTCACCTGAGCCCGCATTTCTCACTTAACACCTTGGAACAACATTCTAGTAAAGTGAAGTCTCAGTTTTGAATTTTCATCTTGCTTATTCTTCCGCTTGCTTCACCTTCAGTTTTCATCTTCCTTCTTCAGTTGTATAAGAACTTTTAAATATACAATGAAGATTTGAAACAGTTTAAGATTCAGTGACCTGAATTCATTACATTATGGTAGGATCAGTTTAATAAAATCTTCTGGAAAAAGCTGTTCTTCCTTCTCCCATGTCCCAAAATAACATACAGGAGTTAAGTGTTACCATTTCTAGCCATGCAAAAAAGTAAAACTGATAATTAGAGAACAGCTGCATTTTTTAAAAGATACCGTTCTGAAGTTTCAGCACCTCAACTGACCATAGCGAAACATCAATGAAACGCTACTCATTAAGCCATACGGGAATAAAGTGAGATACACTGCTCAGTTTTTCTAGTTGTTTGCTGTAGCAAGCTATTAGAAGTCATTTATAGAAAACCAATCTCTGGAATTACCCATCTTCAAATAAGCAGTACAATGTATATGCCCCATAATTATGGTGACTTACAATAGCATGCACCTGCATATGAAGTTAAGAGAAGGACAATACTTACTACTTCCATTTTAGTAGCTATAATGGAAATAAAACATTTTCAGTCGCCTTGGTTTAGCAACACAGCTGTAGCTACAATGGGTACCCTGTCATCTAAGGTAAGTTTAACATAAACTAAACCTATATTAAGCCATCTTCAGTAATGCTTTGGTAGTAGGAATACTTTTACATAACACAGTTCATCAGTACAGCAAAATAAATTGTGTTTGAAAGCAGAACATTGGCTGCATAGTCTGGCATTCAACATAGAAGCATACAGTGAAAGTCAAAGTCAACATTACATAGAACAAGCACTAGGCCAAACAGTAGTGACATTTATATGAAAGCTAGCAGTATTATTAGACCATAAATGTGAATTTGAAGAACAAGTCACAAGTAAGTACACTTATTTTGTAATACTTACAGCTTCCAGTTCTTTAATTTCTTCTTCCAGTTGTTTATTTTGTTCGCTCATGTTCATTATAAGATTGAACACAGATTGCCGGGGATGCATACTTCGATCAAACTGATGGTACATGTTTCTCCAAAACCTGCATGTAGCAGACAGTTTTAACTATGCAGGATAAAGAACTGAAGAAGAGATACTGTATATAATTCAAACTTACTTGAAATTGAATGATACCGTATTAGGCTCCAGAAGAGTTAGTCCTGGAGGAAAATCTGGATTATACAGAGGATTCTGGTATTTCTTCTTTTCATCCAGAAGGAACGGCCACAAGGAATATGTCTTCTCTTTTAATCTTAAGGCAAGAAGAGATCACGGTCAAGACACTGATTGCAAGCAAAAACCAGAAGCTGTTCAACTCAAATCCATCTTAACTTTTTAAAAATAAGTTACTAGAAATGGTTATAAATCTTAAATTAAGAGCTTTTAGTAAAATCAGCTTCTTCCTGGCATATGCTAATGTTGAACAGAACTATCAGTTTTAAAAGTACTAGTGCTTACACTGTGCAAGTTTTGCCTAGTTACAATAAATGCTTTTGAAGTACAGTTTGAGACAAAAGTGAACTGATAAAACTTTACAGAAGTTTTCCAGCTGAAGCATTAGGAGACATTCTATTAATAATTCTAACTGACAGTAATTAGTCTTGAACAGGCAAAAATGTTAAGGTTACCTAAAAATAGATTGGGGGCCTCCCCCAGCAGAATGCTTCTGCTTCTATACTTAAACTTACCCATTTTTAGGGTGGGTGGGGAGGTGGGGGGGCAAAGAAGGAGAAAGAAGCCTTAACTTTCCCTGTGAAAAATGAGCATGGGATTTTCTCCCAGAATTAGACTGTCTTCAGTGTACACAAGCATAAGAAGCACTGCTGTTCCCTGATGCAGTTCAACATCCCTTTCAGTACTCCCAGTCCTGCCTCTATTTCTAGTCAGAGCCTAAAATGAAGAAGATTCACAGGAGTTCTTAGTCTGCTGGAATAAACAAAAGACATGTTACAATATATCTGCTTACTTGAGTTCTTCTCGCTCTTTTTGGCAGTTTCCAAGGAAGTTACCAAACTGGCATGAATGGACATGTTCATGGATCTGAAGGAGGAAAGCTTCATTGTACTCAAAGGCTTGTGGAAACTGCTCAGTCAGATTCCACACACATTCTAAAAACTGGGTGAACACTGGCGAGATCTCTTTTGGATCGCCATCCAACTGACCACACCTGAAAAAGATTCCATAAGCAGATTGAAGGTAGTTTAAGTTAGAAATTCAAAAAGTCTTAATTTTTCAGCGACAACACATTAATTTGACACTAGCTTTGGTTTGGAGATGGAGCACCTAACTTCGAGAACTAGGGCAATTTTTGAATAGAAATAAGTCTATATTTAACCTATTTTTCTGACTTGTAAGTAATCACATCTGTATTCAGTACAGAAGAGAAACATAAGACAGTTAAGTTCCTTTGTGATTACTTCCATAGCCAACATTCAGAGTACACCAGCTAAAAGCAGTGAATAGCAGCAAGGCTATTATTATAGCTGTCAGGCAGATCAAGGGGGAAACAGAACTCTTAACATACAGAACTTTTAAAGGTAGGCGTGACTTCAGCATTAGAAGTAAACATAAATGCAAACTCCTTTTTAACAATTTCAAAACGAAGTGGTTTAGATTGCCTAAATAGATGGGACATAGCTTTATATTGGTTTTGCACTGTCTGTGCACACATGCAGATCTAGCTGCAGTTACCAACATCTGAGAGCAAGGCATCAGCAGCACTAGAAATCTATGTCTATAATATTCAAATACCTATTGGATAATTGGCTTATAAATAGCGATACAGAAGTGCTCTCTCTACTGAAAATAGCTTACTCATTGCAAAATTTTAGCAACACTGCAGTAGTTTAACATCCACAAGTTGTCTTTTGTTTTCAAGACTACTTTGTTCAGTTCACCGTATACATTTTACTGGATTGGAAGAGTGAACTACCTGTCAGAGAACTTGTGCCCAAAAGAGATCCAGTCTTTCTCTATCAAGACCTAAGGGTAAAAACAAACAAAATCTCACTTAAAATGTTACTCAATCTTACTTCTATAGTATGAACCCCACAGGTTATTGATATATTGTATTTTAAATTTCAGTCAAATTAACTACAGTAGGAGCAACTCTTTGTCACTTTGTAGTTCCTTTACTTTCTTGGAAGTCTTTCACAAGAGATTCTGAAAGCATGTTTCTAAAACTAGTAAGAAAAGTTTAGCAGTTTAGTTAACTGTCGTTAAGCCAGGCTTGCTCTAAGCGTACTAACACTGTATGACTTCACAAATAGATTATCAACCAACTTACAAAGAAAATTGCAAAGTATAGGAAAAATTTTAGTATTGCATTCCTGCTCTCATAGTTTACATAAAGCCACACAATATGATCTTTGTAACATTTTATAGCAATGAGTTTGTTAATATCAACACTAGATCGTTTTATCACTTCAGTCACAGTATCAAGCACCAAAAGAAACACAAGACTGCCTGTCCATTGCAGAAGCTTTCCCAGAAATCTAATGGACAGTGAGGACTGAAAAAAAAAAATGAAACTACTTCCCTAAAGATTACACACATTATCACTATTCACAAGAAATTAACCCTTTTCTAATTCCTCCTCAACTTCACTTTTCTTGCTTGTAATATTTGTGGCAGTTAGTTCTAACTACTACATGGAACTAATTTTATGTACTATTTTTCAGGAGTTCCCATAGCATCTTGTATTGCCACTGCAGAACACTGTTGATTTTCCTACTCTAAAGAATAATCATATCAAAATAATTCTTCCTCTCTATAGGAAGATGAAGAAATTTAGATTGCTTAAATAAGTCTGTGTCACTGGGGGAGCTGTCACCTTTAGATTTTAATAATGTTGATTTTGGGACAAGTAATGAAAGCACAGAGCTGCTATAATTCTGTTCCTCTGTCATCTCACATAAGCGCTTTGGAATCCTTACATTTCTTAGGCAATGGGCTTTTCTGGATGCAAAAGGCAATCATTGCAACATTTCTGCAAGGTGCCAAAAGCAATCCACTGTTTGTATTTCAGTTTTTTAGATTTTAAGTAAATGGTTCTTCCCAGTAGCAAAGTATTTCTGAAAGAAAGATCTACCAGTATATTGCAAGTTTTATATTTGTAACTACAAAAAGCGAGCATCAGCATGTTTACACTGCTCACTTTCATACTCATTTTACATCCTTTGTTTACCACGGAACAACTCAACAATGCAACGAGCTTACCATGAATCCTTTGATTGTTCTGTAATAGGAATCTAGTAAGAGAGCTCCAAGAGAACAGACTTGGGAAGTCCTATCCCAGCCATCTGAGCAGTGCACCAATACGCTTGCGCTCTCAACTGCTATTGCCTGCAAAACACAGTTGTTTCTTAGTGAATATTCTATTCTAAGGCAGAAGTTTTCACTAGATAAAAAAAAAAGATCCAGGTTTTTTCTTCACCCAGCCCCCCTCAGGTTGAGCCCTTGGCTTCGTAAGTGTCTGGCAAAGGCAACTGTTCCTCTGAATTCTTCATTAAGAGTCACATTTCCTTCCTAGATGAAGTCAGCATAGTCAATTTGGTTTCTCTGCAATTAGTACCCCAAGAGTCGTGTCTTTCAGGGTACAATAAATAATAGTTTGCTCCATCCACCTCCAAATTGCTTACACCTTTCATAAATACCTACAAGAACCTCGGGAGCATAAGAATCCCTTTATCTCCCAATAAGGTGACCAAACAGCATTCAAAAAACCCCAAAACATTAGCTGGCATGTTTAACATCTCCAGTCATGTAATACTTAAAACAGCATATCAGATGTATCAGTGTATACTAAGCATCTACTTCCAAACAGGTCAGCTGCAGAATTTTACATAGTACATAATATTAAGTATAATTTTCCCTGGTAGAAAGTCAACTTGCCATCAAACAAAGCAGCAGCATACAAGTTACCTTGACCAGGAAGACAGCAGCATCCAACACAGCTTTGATATGACGCAACCACCCAGAATTCTCCAAACCAGAGAAAAAGTCGTTGACAGACAAACCCTTCGTGCCACCGACTGAAAATAACAGAGCGTTAGAAAGCATTAAGCAGTTGCAGCTACCTATACCCTGCAATTGAGAAAGAAGAATAATTGTATGTTGTTTCTAATGCCCTATGCTGTAAGTTGATTAGAAATCTTTCAGGAAACCCCCACTGAAATGGTTAAGACAGGGCTACTACAAAGTGTGCTCCATCCAAAATTCAATTCAGTAGAACTACAGTAACCATGAATGACAAGAGTAAGACCTTTGTGCCTTTTTGGAAAAAAAAAAAGCCAAAACATTCAAAGTAAATATATTGGTTATCCCCGATGGGGAGCCTTACCAAGGAAGGCAATGTGAGTGCCAAAAGCTTAACAGAAATACTTAAAGATTACAACTACTAGTAGGAAGTATTTGCATCCAGACACCACACACAGTTCAGAGTAGTCAGAGTTTCATCACATTCTCCATTCTGTTTAGGAGAATGGAGCAAGTGCAGTACAAGGACACGGTGATGAACTGAAAACCATAGAGATTGTCTACCTCCAGAAATTACATACTACAGTTCTGACCCTGATCTCTACCATTCTTCCCTAGTATACTTTGATCCTGTAACAATAATGCTGATTGAGAGGGCAGGGAAGAACTCACATTAAAGGAAAGCTGCCTTGTAGTGTAACAGCAAGAGCTGTAGACTGAAAGTTTGTCACACAGACGCTTACTAATTCACAAGTGAAACACGTAACCTGGTTCTTGTATGATTTTGAGTTCCAACTCACACAGTTACATTACTGTCCAAACATGATAAACTTCTGGCAATAAGAAAAGAATATTCCCTGGCTGATGTAGCTTCAACTACATGTGATTCTAAGAGAAGATACCCGAGACTGTCATCTACAAAAATACCTGCCCCTGCCACAGCAGAAGCCTACTGTCTACCAAGTTAGCAGGCCCCAAATGAAAATAAAAAGGCTCTGTAGCTGAAAACTGTCAGCGGGGATATTCATACAGCAGCTGCAAAGTAATCTTTACCTCTGAGTGTGGGAGGAAGAGAGTTAGTAGGGAAAATAGAGAACAAAATTCACTAAGTCGTTCTGTGATGCAGTTTCCTGTTCAGTCAAGTCCCCTGATGTAATGAAGGCTATCAACTCTTAAACCACTGCCTTGCGCAGCTTTCCTGTATCTGTGCTACGTGTTTCTCAGCTTTCAGCCATAAGAGTTTTTGTATGCTCCCCATGGCTCTTCACAGGAAGTGTCATTATGCCAGTTGCTGCTGAATGCTGTAACAAAGACAGGCTTCCAAATAAGGATCATAGCACCTTTTCTAGAGTCTACAGATCTTTGTCACCTAGAAAGAGCTAGCAAACCATAGCACAACACGATAACAAAACATCAAGAAAACCCTGGATACAAGACCTAGCTTTAAAGGTTAGTCTGTAAATATCAGTAGAAGCAGCAAAAAGCTATGCTAGTTTTCCCCAGTCTTTGAAAGAGAGAGCATTGATAGGCAGGAGTTCTGTTTCTGAGGTGTCTATTTCACAGAGGAAAATCATCTGAGAACTACTTGATCCTTTCAGCTAACTCACACTGCCTGTAGACCAGTGGTTCCATACACCAGTTCAATCACAACAGTGCATAAACAGGTCCAGCACTCTACAGTAAAGAAAAGAAGCTAAAAATATTTTAATAGCTGGGAAGTCAAACATCTGCAGGGAAGGGATTGGACAGACAAGGCAATGTCTAGAGGCACTACTCAAAGCTGCTCACCCTTACGGTCTGTAGCTTATGGTTTAAAGCACAAAGCTTTCAGCTAGAAAATAAACAGGCTTTCAGCCCTCAGTTTGTTTTCACCCAGATATTGCTGTCAAAGTCTGCTTTTGATCAGAATTTTCAGCTTGGTAGAAATATTTCACCACTGGTATTTCCCCCTTCTAGCTGGATTCCTATATTTTTATAAACCAATGCAGAGATAAGAACACATACGTTGAGCCCAAATAATTACTTTCTATTTCTGTAAATTAAGGCAGACATTTTTATACTACTTAGACATGAAATAAAGAACTTGCATTGATGCTGTTTTGACATTTATATGCCAAAAAAAAAAGTTTCTGGTGCCTTATGGTCCCTAAAAAGGGTAAGAGACGATTTATGGTACCACTAAGATGTTCAGCTACTTCACAATAACTATCATTCAAGATAGTTTTGCCTATATGCATCCCATCATAAATTCATGCCCTACAGGCATGTGAGTGCCAAAACCTCAGTGTTCCATTGCTTGACTGTCCTTATACACACCGCTAACAATGCCTCAGGCAGCAGTTCAAGATGTGATTAGGAACCAGGCTGAAGCACAGTGGGTTGGGGGCAGAGGTTGTTTGTAACAGCTAAACTAATAAAACCAAACAAACCCACCTCCCCTACACACACTCCACATAACTCACAAAAAACCCCAACCTTAATTAACACACTTCCACCATCAAAATATATGCAGCAGACCACTGCAGCTATTATTGAGCCTTTTCCTCAAATACTTCCTGCAGGAGTGCTGTTCTCAACATAAACAAAATCTTCTTGGTTATCAGTCTTCTGACATGTAATACTGTGTTTCAGATATATAAAAACTGGACTTTATATTTAATACCACAGCCACAAATTTAGTTTATGTGAAGATTCTTCCATTGGTGTTGTATAGACGGGCAGCCTGCCCATCAGGGGAGCAGGCTCATCATGTCCACACTGAAGAAAACTATTTCAGAAAAGTTTTGTTTCACTGCATGCAAGATATTTAAAAACCATCTGAATCCAAGATGAAGAACAGACTGTAACCGCTACCAGCATGCTCCATGGTGTAGTCCCATTACAAAAGGATGTTGGAACAGATTATATGACTATGTCTTACATTCTGCTTGAAAATGGAATTCTTAGATTCTAAAAGAAATCAGGGAGATGGACAAAGAACCTAGGAGCAGGATACAGGCTGAAGAATGAATAACAGTTGTTTGTTATAAATAAACCCGAGGACAGTCCCAGTTACAATGGCTCTTGAAAGAACAGGGTCATTGGTATCACAATCCTGATTTGAGAACATTTAGTTCAGCACATCCATGGGAAGTTGGTACACAGACATTAAATAGCATTTTCCTCATTTTAAGCTATGAGCCATTTTCGCCACATTTCCTTCCTGATCACCCTATTTCTAACAGGGGTCTGAAGAGTAGATTATGGCATACTTCCTTAAATTTTAAAGGTCCTTCCTACCCCTAAAGATGCTTCTATTTCTAGAGTGGCATTCAGCAAAAATCTAGCTAATTATGTGGACAGAGTTAGAACAACTGTGTTCATTTGCCCCAAAACCTGATCTAGAGAACTACAGACATTACGCACAATTTTGTTTCAATTGGGTTTAAATAAACCAGACATCCACACACGGATAAACTGAAACATATTCCATCCTTAATGAAAGTCACAGAAATATATTTGGTCAGTACTGTTGGTGGGATGCTAAGTCAAATGGAAGAAATAGGAAGTCTGTGAAGTTTAACCGTGATGCACACGCTTCTGCCTCAGGCATTATTGCACAGGAGCAGGTGTCTTTTAAAAAAAACAAAAATCAAGATTTATTAGCTAGCTTTCTGGAACTGAAGATAGTAGCAAAAGAAAGAGGGATTATGCCAGACTTCAAAAACTGAAGTTCAGGCTCATGCTGATCATCTTTCCCTCCAATAAAGTAAGTGTAAGACTACAAAGCTACATATTATCAAAGCCAGTAGTATTCATAGAATCACAGAATGGTTTGGGTTGGAAGGGACCTTAAAGATCATCTAGTTCCAAACCCCCTGCCACAGGCAGGGACACCTCCCACTAGACCAGGCTGCTCAAAGCCCCATCCAGCCTGGCCTTGAACACTTCCAGGGATGGGGCATCAACAACATCCATACAGAGTGCCTGAAGAACAGGTTAGCAGCAGATACAGGCTCAATGAGAGTGAAGTAAGCCTACACTGCTAGCCTGTAAGATTTCTTGACCAATGTAACCAGGATGTCTTCATCCAAATAGGCTTCCATACAACTGTAATCCTTCTCCATGACTGGAAATATTTGTGTAATTCTAGAAGACAAACACTTAATATAAATATTTTGTCAGGTGAGGAACCCTGACTTCTGCCACTGTACTCTAATCTCAGTATTAATAATCCACAAAGTGTCTTAAATTTATTTTCAGCTGTTTACCTATACCTAAATAAAGCATTGATGTTCTGGAGCGTGTCCAGAGGAGGGCCACAAAGCTGGCGAAGGATCTAGAGCAGTGGCTGAGGGAACTGGGGTTGTTTAAGTTGGAGGAGGCTCAGGAGAGACCTCACGGCTCTCTACAATTACCTGAAATGAGGCTGTAGCAAGGTGGGGGTTGGTCTCTTCTCCCAAGTAAGAAGAGACAGGACAAGAGGAAACAGCCTCAAGTCACGCCAGGGGAGGTTTAGGATGGATATTAAGAAAAATTTCTTCACAGAAAGCATTATCAAACATTGGAACAGGCTGCCCAGGGAAGTGGTTTAAATACCCCAGGGATGGTGAGTCACAGATAGGTAGACATGGTGCTTAAGACATGATTTAGTGGTGGTTTTGGCAGTGTTAGGTTAATGGTTGGACTCAATGATCTCAGAGGTCCCTTCCAACCTAGACGATTCTATGATTTTCGCCACCAGGTGGCAGGCAGTGCTATGGTAAAGTGGTTCGCTTTTCCCCTACCCTCCTCTCTACAAACACTAAGATGCACCTACAAGCACAGAAGTGGCTCACCAGGCCAAAGAGCTCAAGTTTTGTACGGACAACATGCTTATTAACTGTGAGTTCTGGGGAACTAAGTGCTCCTTGAAGAATCCATATTCTATATATGAAAGTGTAGGTACACACACACGCTATTTTGTGTATTTATTACACATGTATGTATTCATGCATGTATACTTGGAAAACACAGAAATCTCCCCAAAAGCCACTGACACACTAATCAAAAGTTCACCCAAGACATATGTGCAATTCAATTTTCTTCAAAATAACTCCATTCTCTGGGTTTACAGTTTAAAGGTAAAGTTTTAAGGTAATTCATTACAACAAAGCACAACAAACTGGTACTAAACAGAGCTGTGATAAAACACAGCAATATCCATACAGTTTGTGAATCTATTTTTGAAGGCTTCAGAAAAATATTTATCTTATTTTCATATGCACTATTATCATACAGTTAGAACATACCTTCCAGAAGTTTTTGCAAGCTGGATCTCATTACGTGAATATTTTCAATGCCAACAAACTGGAACCTAATGTTAGAGTAGTTGTCTTCATTCTCATAGCCCTTCCCAGCAGCTCTGTTTGCCATTGCATTAAGCTTAAGAGAGCAAAATAAAAATACTGAAAACCAGTACTTGAAATAAAAATCTCATATTAAGAAACTGAAGTAATGCAATTTCAATGGAATACGCTGAGGGGAAAAAAAACAACCAAAGCAAAACACAAAATGCACAAGAGCACATACTATAAACAGATTCTAATGAATTAACAGTTCGTGGCAAATCAACTTGAAAGCATTCAAGCTTAAGAAAGGCATGGTACATAAAACCAACAGGCAGTCTATATTTAGAGCTGACATATCTGAACAATGCATTTAATAATTTCCTATTCTCTCCTCCATATTCCCACCAACAAACCGTTACTTATTTCCAAACATTTATGAGCAAAGACACTACAAAACAATTAACCTAAAGAGTAAGACCCAGACTTAACCATACATGCGCTTTCCAGACATCCTAAAAAAAAATGTCAGTTTTGGGGGTAAGAAGCTAATAAATTGCTACAGCTATGAAAATTACAACTATAAAAAACCCACAGTTGGCTCAGTTTCAGTCTGTCAGACCGACCTACTGCTGAACCCAGCTCAAAATAAGTGCAGATGCTGCAGTGTAAGATTTTCACTTTACATCCTTGTTTTCCAGCTCCTGTGTTCAGAGATTTGAGTGAGGGATAAGTGGGATGCCCTTATCCCAGAGGGGAAAAAGGATTCCGGGGCAGGAGTTGGCAGGCCTCATTGATAGGGCTTTAAACTAGATTTGAAGGGGGAAGGGGTCAATAATTTCACGCTTGCCTGTGACGAACAGTGGGGCAGCACATCAGGGGCAGAGGGATGGAGTCCTAGTAAGGGCTCTCCACTTGATGCCCTAAGGCAAGCCAGAGACGACGCACCAGGACACCCCAAGGGAATCAAGGGGGATTCCCGCAAGAGGGTGACAGGGCCAGCCCAGCTGAAGTGCCTCTATGCGAATGCACGCAGCTTGGGCAATAAACAGGATGAATTAAGGGCCACTATGCTGCTGGAAAGCCATGACATAGTGGCCATTACTGAAACTTGGTGGGATGATTCCCATGACTGGAATGTAGGGGTAGATGGATGTAGGGGCAGACGGATACAAGCTCTTTAGGAAGGACAGGCAGGGTAGGAGGGGAGGAGGTGTTGCCCTCTACATCAGTGACCAGCTAGAATCGACGGAGCTCCACATGGGCAAGGATGAGGAGCTGGTTGAGAGTGTATGGGTTAAGATTAAAGGGAAGATTGGGGAAGGCAATGTCACAGTAGGGGTCTGCTACAGGCCACCTGACCAGCAAAGCAGGCCCTCCATAGGCAGATAGAAGTGGCTTCGCATTCACAGGCCCTGGTCCTCATGGGGGATTTCAACCACCCTGACATCTGCTGGAGGGACAACACAGCAAGGCACCAGCAATCCAGGATGTTCCTGGAATGCATTGGCGACAACTTCCTCCTCCAAATGGTAGAGGAACCAACCAGAAAAGGTGCTATGCTGGACCTCGTTCTCACCAACAGGGAAGGGCTGGTGACCAATGTGAAGCTCAGGGATAACCTTGGCTGCAGTGACCACAAAGCGATAGAATTTAAGATCCTCAGGGCAAGTAGGAGGATATGTTCCAAGCTTACGACCCTGGACTTTAGGCATGCAGACTTTGATCACTTCAGGGATCTGCTGGCCAAAGTGCTGTGGGACAAAGCCCTAGAGGGAAGGGGGGCCCAGGACAGCTGGTCAGTATTCAAGGATCACCTTCTCTGTGTTCAGGAGCAAACTATACCAATGAAGAGGAAGGCAGGAAAGAATGCTAGGAGACCTGCCTGGATGAACAGGGAGCTCCTAGACACTGTCACACGAAAAGAAACTTTATAAGGAGTGGAAGAGAGGACAGCTGGAATGGGGGGCATATAAGGAAGCTGTCTGAACAGCAAGAGACCTGGTGAGAAAAGCTAAAGCTCAGTTAGAATTAAATCTAGCCAAGGAGATCAAGGGAAACAGCAAAAATTCCTATAGGTACATTAATGGTAAGAAGACGACTAGGGAGGGTGTGGGCCCCCTCAGAAAGGAAACGGGGGAGCTGGTGACAAGTGATATGGAGAAGGCTGAGGTTCTCAACGACTTCTTTTCCTCAGTCTTCACTGGCAAGGGCTCCAGCCACACTCCCGGAGTCATAGAAGACAATGGCAGGGGTTGGACAGAACTGCCCATCGAAAGTGAAGATCAGGTTCATGACCATCTGATGAACCTGAAAGTGAACAAGTCCATGGGACCTGATGGGATACACCCACGGGTACTGAAGGAACTGGCGGATGAGGTTGCTAAACCGCTCTCTACTATATTCCAAAAGTCATGGCAGTCTGGTGGAGTCCCCACTGACTGGAAAACAGGAAACATAATCCCCATTTTCAAAAAGGGAAAGAAGGAGGAACCAGGGAACTATGGGCCAGTCAGTCTCACCTCCGTGCCTGGTAAGATTATGGAGCAGATCCTCCTGGAGGCACTGCTGAGGCAGAAGAATAACAAAGAGGTGATTGGGTCCAATCAACACGGCTTCACCAAGGGCAAATCGTGCCTGACAAACCTGGTGGCCTTCTATGAGAAGGTCACATCATCAATAGACAAGGGGAGAGCAACTGACGTCATTTACCTGGACCTGAGCAAAGCCTTTGACACTGTCCCACATGACATCCTGGTCTCCAAGCTGATAAAATAGGGCTTTGATGGACTGACAATTCAGTGGATAAAGAACTGGCTTGACGGCCGCACCCAAAGGGTGGCTGTCAATGGGTCCATGTCCAAGTGGAGGCCAGCGACAAGTGGAGTCCCTCAAGGATCAGTACTGGGATCGGTCTCGTTTAACATCTTCGTCAGCAACATGGACAGTGGCATAGAGTGCACCCTCAGCAAGTTTGCCGATGACACCAGGCTGTGTGGGGCGGCTGACACGCTGGAGGGAAGGGATGCCATCCAGAGGGACCTTGACAGGCTGGAGAGGTGGGCCCATGCCAACCTCATGAAGTTCAACAAGACCAAGTGCAAGGTCCTCCATCTGGGTCAGGGCAATCCCAAGCACCGGTACAGGCTGGGCAGTGACTGGCTTGAGAGCAGCCCTGAAGAAAAGGACTTGGGGGTGCTGGTGGACGAGAGGCTCAACATGAGCTGTCAGTTTGCACTAGCAGCCCAGAAAGCCAATCGTATCCTGGGCTGCATCAGGAGAAGCGTGGCCAGCAGGTCAAGGGAGGTGATTCTCCCCCTCTACTCCACTCTCGTGAGACCCCACCTGTACTGTACTGAGTCCAGTTCTGGAGCCGCTACTACAAGAGAGAGATGGACGTGCTGGAACGTGTCCAGAGAAGGGCCACGAGGATGATCAGAGGGCTGGAGCACCTCTCCTATGAGGACAGACTGAGAGAGTTGGGGTTGTTCAGTCTGGAGAAAAGAAGGCTCCGAGGAGACCTTTAGTGGCCTACCAGTATCTTAAGGGGGCCTACAAGAAAGCTGGTGAGGGACTTTCTAGGATGTCGGGTAACGGTAGGACTAGAGGGAATGGATTAAAGCTAGAGATGGGTCGATTCAGACTGGACGTTAGGAAGAAGTTCTTCACCATGAGGGTGGTGAGGCACTGGAACAGGTTGCCCAGAGAGGTGGTGGAAGCCCCATCCCTGGAAGTTTTTAAGGCCAGGCTGGATGGGGCTCTGAGCAACCTGATCTAGTGGGAAGTGTCCCTGCCCATAGCAGGGGAGTTGGAACTAGATGATCTTTACGGTCCCTTCCAACCTGAACCATTCTGTGATTCTATGAAATGAATACCTATTTAAATGCACATTCCAACACAGGTCAAAAACCCAACATAATTCAATTTAATTAGACAGTGATGAATTATGACCTCAGAATGCTACAACAGAATTTACCCTATTTCTTCCTGGCTAAGACAAAGAGCGATAGCAGTTTTCACAGAACATATACACAGAATACAGTATTCTCTCCCATTCCCAAAGAAACCCCAACACAGCTTACTGTTTTATGAATTTAATTTCAAACAGTTACAATGACTTGGATCCCACTCAACTATTCATGTTTTAACTATGTTTTAAGTGTATTTTTAAATGCACCTCCCCAAAAGTTCACTAGCATATTCAGTGAATTCTAGCCGAGTCCTGAGAGGTGCGCAGCTTCTTTAAGAAAGCAAGTAATTAAACACCTGAACAGAGAGGCCTAAACTTACCTTTAAAGAACATTTTTGCCCACAATAGAGTTATATTTAACACTTTTTTTTTTTCAGAATTACACTGTATCCCTGTACTCTAATGTTCAGGAGGAGAGGCCAGTCTGTAGAACCTGACATACATACCTTTGGCCTGGTGTCCATGACATACATGTAGCGATTTGAAGGATTTGCTTTACTGATGGCTTGCAACATGTGTTCATCTTCCAGGCACCTGGCACTGAAACCTGAGAGCGGCTGACTGCATCTGCAAATTGCAGCCTACCATAGAAAACAAAGAACAAATAAGCATCAGTTTAATATCTGTAGTTTAAGTGCTTTGCATAATTCTAAAAAGGACACGGAAACAAATTGTT
This sequence comes from Rissa tridactyla, assembly GCF_028500815.1. Classification (NCBI taxonomy): domain Eukaryota; kingdom Metazoa; phylum Chordata; class Aves; order Charadriiformes; family Laridae; genus Rissa; species Rissa tridactyla. Next base: position 24,213,012 of record NC_071466.1, read on the forward strand.
TCATTTGGCAGGTAACAGCATTAAATTGAAAAAAGTTTAGGCGTTCCAACTTTAAGTATATCACTTGTACACCTTCAAACACAGTAACTACAACTTAAAATGTTCTGACAAACCTTTAGATTTTTTCTGGCTTATGTACATGGGCAAGGTACCAGTTTACATAATGGACTTTCACCAAGTTTAAAAATTCCAAGAAAGTATAAACTGGAAAAAATATACTTTGGGCAAGCAAGTTACTCTATTGGTATGAAGTGAGTTATGTTTGGTTTTACTACTGCAAGTATGATATGTTATCATCTAATGTAATTTTCAGCATGCAATTTTCAATGATATATTTTATTTCAGAAGGTATCAGTTGCATCTTCCAAATAGTAGTTATCTTCAAATGCATCTAGTAGCTTAACACTCAGCCTTCATAAATTTTTCAACTCAGCAAGAGGACAATCCTTCTTTCCCTTCAAAGATACTCCATAGCTAAGACAGGTAGATGCTGCTTCACACCACACTCTACCAAACCCTGCAAAATCTTTTTCCCGTTCTCTAGGGGTTTTTTCCTTTCAAATTCCTCCTTAAAGAACCAGCTCTATTCTTTTGGTGTTTTGTTTTGGGGTTTTAACGCCCATTTTGACCTAACAGATTTTATTCTTGATATATAAAGGCAGACAGATCACTTGACAAAAAGCTATCTGCAGTTATCTTGAGGTCAGTTTCTCCTTACCTACCCTGAACTACTGCCCAGTGTTGAGAAACAGTTTTCAGTACATTTGCATTAAGAGAAGACACAGTATACCTCTTTATTTTTATGATAATACGACAGCACTGGGAATCTTCCTTTGCTTCTGAACTTAGAGCTACCAACAATTATGGGCTTGCTTGCAGTTCTGGGAACATAAAGTTCCCTAGGATAGGTTTCACAAATCTGAAAGACACAGATACACACAAAGAATTTTACGTACAAGGCAAAAAGCCTATACTAGTTTTATTGCATCTAATTTGAGTTATGTTAGGTGAAATAAGAGAAAGGATAAACACTAACATGTTTCTCTATATACACATAAATAGCTCAAAAGAGGAGACAAGCCATGAATAAGGATGTACAAATTGGTATCCAAGTTATACAACCAAGCACTGCTGGAAAGCACTGCTATACTAGCATTCACCTCTCAAGAATGCAACTCTTCAGTAGAAATACTAAGAATGAATTTCAAATAAAATACTAAAATTATTTCCCTTATTTTTTGTATTTGCAGACCACAAAGTAAGATGAAAACTAATCATCACAAATGCTAAAGCAGAATCCGTGTCAGTTAAGAGAGATAACAGAGCTGCAGAGCACCAGAATTGCTGGGGCTGGGCTTCAAACAGGTAAGTATACTCTAGAAACAATCCCAAAGAACACATGCATCTATGCACACACACTCTCTCAATGAGACCTTGAAAAAAGGTTCAGTTAGAAAGTTGTGAGACTGCACACTGATTAAGGAGTTAACACTCTCACCTGCAAGTTTTTGCTCATGCTGCAAGCCAAGTGCTTTCACAGTATTAGACTGTTTTCCATAGAACTATAGGATAAGAGGATAAGGCAGAAACAGATGCAGAACAAAACATGTTTCCATTACAACACTTACCTTATAATCACGATTTGCATCGGACAACTGCCAGTTAGCATTTGGCACTCCCATTCTCTTATATTCTTCTGCTAGATCAATAAGCTGCCAACCTTTGACTTGCTCCGATTCATTTTGTTTTGGATTATAGGAGAAGGCATATAGTTCTTCATATTTTGCTAAAAGGTAAAGAACAAGACTATATAATGAGTTGTCCCTCCCCCAAAAAAATTTCTGAGTGGAGAAAGGTAGCACAGTTGACAAGTCTTGAAATTGCCCAAGTTGCAGAGAAAGCTTCAGGCTTCAAGATTCTCAGAAGCAAGACTACATAGATACTTGACACTCTTGAAATATTTATTCTGCAACTATCATACTGTTAACTGACACAGTTACAGATATTTAGTTAAAGGTAGGTTATGAGAGCTCTCTCTAGGGTGCTTGACGTATTTCATCCAGGATGTTTCTAAAGCCATAAGGGAAAAATCAGAAGTCACAAAATAAAGACTGACAAAATTGAACAAGACAAAAGGCAGAATTATTAGAGGACTTTACAAGAGCTAGAAGAACTACTTTTGGAGGTAAGAACAGAAATTTACATCTACTGACCTTTAAAAGCAGTAAGTTTTAAAGATTCCTTTAAAGCAAAAAAGCTTTCAAAATATTTTATGTTTTTTCCTAATACATTATTCACATATCACAGATGACGACATTTTACATTGTTCTAAATGCAAAGCGGAAAATGCTAAAGACCACACTAGGTGACAGAACTCTCTTGTAAAGCTGAATTGGTAGTGCTATTTTTAGCATCAAAACTTTAGTTTTATTTTTCAAACTGCATGAAATCAGTAACAAGTTAGTATTTGCTTAGTAGCATTTTACCTATGGAACACACCAGTAAAGAAAGACTATACACATTTATAGTCACAATTTCAGGGATAACATTAGAAATGCAAAAAAACCAGGAATCTCGCATTCTGCTAGTGAACATCAGTGACCTACAAAAGCCAGGCAACGCATATTCTGAGTTTGTTTGCAGATTAATACTTAATCATTAAAATTCTTTCACATATCAAATCCATTTAAAAGGCTTTTACATAATAAAAAAAAGCCATGGATTTCCCACCACCACCTTGTTATCCAGACATATACTGCAAAGTCTTTTACAATTGGAAGTATTACCTGTCCTTGACAGCTGAAGCAGAGAGTTATAAATGTCATGACAATCTCTCTCTCTGGGAACAATAAAGTGAACTATCCTGAAGTTCTTGCACTGAATGACAAGGGGGCAGCCAGAAGTAGTCAAGGGAAGTTTTTCCACCGCAGCAATGTGGTGATGCAGTATCTGTGGCATACAAGAACTCACAGCATTAGCATGCTGACAAAAAAAATGGGAACAGCATACTATTTACAAAAGCAGATATTAAGCAATGCTGAATACAGATTTTGACTAATTTTGTCAATCATTTAGTTATGAAAAGAAATAAATTTAGAATAAGAAATCTAAGACTGGCGTTTTGATAAGGATATCATAATTCATCAAAATTTAATTAATCACTTCCCTCGTATTGAGGGGTTGTCTAATATTTGCAAGGGGCAGTAAATATCCTTTTAAATGCAAAACAAAATAAAATCAAGAAGTAGAACTCCACTGGGGTTGTTTAGTCCTCTTCTATAACTTTGCTAACTGATACGCTTACATCTAATTAGGCAGGGTCCAAGTAGGCTATATGCTTGCCTTTTTTTTTTTTTAAAGGATCTACAGGAACGCACTTCAGAATTTTCAGGCAACATAAAGCAAATCAGGGAAAGCAACTCAAAGTATAAAAGATACAGAAGATTTTAGAATTCCAGTATTCAACACCTATAGAATGAACACATCTCCTGTATTACCCATTGCAGTATGCAGATATGAAAGCCTCTCAGCTAAATGCCTTTCAACCACTCTAACAGAAGACTGCCACAGTAATGGATACACAAAAGCCCTTCATAGATTCATCTGTGTGGCAGATCTACACAAAATTTAAAAAAAATACATGGGAAAGCAACAGCTGTTCAGCCATGGCAAGAAAGCCACAGATGCATTACCTCAACTGAACAAGACGTTCTTGATAGCATTTCAATTACCTCAGTGAAGCAATCATCTCTTCTTAAATATTGATCAGAATTAGACAGGCACCTGAAAACTATGCTGCCAAATACGCATTTACAAAGAGACTATCTCTCTGAGACATTATCATAATTATACTTGATACTTGCATTCTCATCACAGAAATGCAATACTCTGATTATACATTCAATTTCCCCAAAATGAAACCTTTTAACGTGGTGCACAGGGAGATGCAAGTAATGCTTCTGAATCACATTGTCCCAAATAACCCATTTTGTATGAAAGTATAAGAGTTTGGTTTGTACAAAATTGTGCATTGTATCTAAGAACAAATCACGGAAAAAATAACTTTTCTTGAAAGCTCCATGAGGCATCTAGTCAGATAACCAAGATATAGAATTAAGGGTAATCCAGAAAGATACACCATCAGGTAATACACGCACAGAAAAAAATAATTAGCCACACACAGGGAAATGAGATTTCATCCCAGAGGATGATAGACTTAAGTCACTGAACTCAGTCAGATAGCTGGGCTACAGTGGAAGACAGAACTTGATGTCCCCATGTGTGCCATCAGGGCACTGAACAGAAAAACTAATGGGAATCACTGTACTATCCAACTTTGATTGTTGGCTAGTACAGTAACCACAACATAACAGTGGTCACCAAAAAGCTGCAGCCCCTTTTGAATTCTTTCATTCGGGAGGTGAACACTTGGGAAGAAACAGCTGCTTACCACTTTAAAAAAGGTCATGGGATATTCAATATTTCACCAAAGCCTAGATCTTTGGGTCTTGCCATCTCATTTAACCTAGGCAGGATCTAAATACAAGGTAAGTTAACGCAGAAATTTTAAACCTGATGCTTAAACTACCTGGTAGTCTCCCACTCCTGCCCCTGAACTGCAGTGCAAATTTAAAGAAAACCACCACACATTCATGCAGGAATACAAGTAAAGGCTAGAGAAGAAATTACAGCAGCTTGAAAAGAAGCGTGAACATTTTCAACCCTACCCGATTTCAACTGCAGCAGTGTCAGGCAAGAGTACAATCTGCAAATCATTAACTTGTTATGATACCATGAACAAGAGGTACCTTAGATGAGCATTTTAGTAAGCAAATTCAACCTTAGATCAGGAAGAACAAATGCATCTGGAGCCTATGCTTTGGAGCCACAAGCATTCATTATCCTTACCCATGTCTCTCTCTGGCTTGAATCAATGAATAACAGATGCGTTGCTGTAAGGTATAGAGTTCCCGTCAGTGACTTATTGCTCGTGCTGAACCTATCTAGTAATTTCACTTGCTCTACCTGTAAAAAAAGAGGGGAGGGAGAGCAAAACTTAGTTTCTGCAGAAAGCGAAATCCTAACGGTGCAAAAGCTCTGTCAGTTTGTGCAATAATTTTGAAAGTGGTAGACAGCACAACAGTACACACAAGGCTATTCGGGCCAAACTATTAAGAACACAACAGCAGTCACATAAGCTTGGAGAAGACTGACTAGTTAAAATATCCTATTTCAATACGAAAGTGCATAATGAAGGCACAATGCTAGGCTCATCAGAATACTTACTCCATGCACATAAATGCTATGGTTATTTACTAGTAGAAGAGGCCAGGATATCAAGTTTTTTAGAAAATAATTAAAACCAATTGATTACTAAGCTTTTAGACTGCTTCCCCAAAACAGAGCAAGCACACACTGAATTTCCTGTTATTGAGATGCCAGCACTGAATTAACAGCTGATCTCAGCAACATGCTTCCTTGGCTGTCTAAAGACTCAAAGCCATAAAGATTATGTCCCCCTGACTTCAATTTTAGTTATCTATTGTCTTTTATGTCATCCTCAGCTTTAAAAATCTATATCATCGTAACCTTGCCTCATACTCAAAATACATTCTAGTGAAATGCAAGCATTATACTAATAATTATACCAATCTCCTAAAAATTCAAGGACTGTGCTAGCTTTTGAAGCAGATATTTGAAGCTTGAGTCTTGCAAGGGCAAACTTCTCTGCTATTCCATCAACATTGTTATCTCAGTCCCGTGGAAAACATTTCAGAAAGAAAGTGATTTCTAGATAGCCTGCATTTTATCTGCTGCTCATAACTTTACAGGCTCCACAGTTTGCTTTATTTGAAGCAAACATTACATGATTCTTTGTGTGCAACAACAGGAAAGGAGAATGGCAACTGACTTATCTCCATGCATTCCTCTATTTCTTGGCAGCACCGTCTCATTAATAGCAAGTTAAAGCTCCTATGCTTGAGGCTTGCTGCTACTGCCATTAAATGCATGGCAGAACTCCAAAAACTACCACACCAGCAAGACCAGCACCCAGATGAGGTGATTAGGAGAGACCACATCTACTGTGCTGATTTTAAGCCATTTTTAATTCATATGTACAAACTTATTTATCTACTAAAAGCACATAGAGAACACTAAAAACTTGTCTTTTCAATTTAGGTATTTCTTACAATCTAGCAAGGCCTAATGTTGGTTTTGAAAGTTAGAAAAGCAACTTAACACATATAAAACAGAACAAAGGAAATAAAAATATCTACTAAAAGCCAGTGCTACTGTGATATTCTAGATTTCAGTTTAGAAAGCAAAAAAAAACTGCAAAGCTACATGCATCAGTACCTCAAAATACATTATGCTGTAACCAGCAACATATCAGCACTCAGATACAGAGTAGCATAAATCAATATAGCATGGCCAAAACACAGAATTTATTTTGGGCAGTTCTGCAGCAGTAACTGCTCAGGTACCTGGCACTGCAGCTCCCCAGCAAACTGAGAAGGGCACAGAAACTGCTCCACTTTTGCTCCAGTAACACAACCCACAAAATCCTGGCATGCAAAGTTCCATTCTCCATGTAACAAGGCAGCTATTCTCAAAGCTGTATTTCTATGTTAGATGAGGACAGGCAGTAGTGCTCCAGCTTCCTCTTACGTAGGTAAAGTCTTCAAGAGTTATGAAAGCTAAATTCTAGATACGCTTTTCTTAGAGACAACTGAAACGTATTTTAGATTCAGCATCCCTAGATGAGATGTTCATTTAAACTTGACCCAAGCCAGCTCTAATGGGTACGCAGCTAGACAGACACTTCTTATTTTTGCCTTTCAATTGTAAAGTTTGGCAAATCCTTAGTTATGGAAAAACAAGTCAGTCGTCATTTTTGAAGAGAATGGGTTCACAAGATTAAGAGATTGAAGACTGTTACTGAATTTTAGCACATCTGTAAACAGAGATCATTTAAGTAGTCAAAAGCTATATTCTGACAGAAGGTAGCACTAAGAGATTAGCAAATTTTTAAATCAGTAAGAATTTGAACAGCTACCTCAATAACAGAGTATTGACAGTGAAAGAGATACACCATACAATTTATTGGTATTAGGAGTTACAGATTAAAAGCAAAAAAAACCAGAAAGAAGTGTTTCAATACAGGAGACAAGTTAGAACAGAAAGGAAGGTTGAAACACTACTTCTTAATCTTGCATTAAAAACATCGAAGGATTAAATTAGAACAATTAAAGCAAGACAAAAACAAATTACAGTATGTCATTCCAAAATTCTTTTATTACTTTTGTATGACACTCACTGAAATTTAAAGTTTTCCCTTCCCCATTTGTCTCAGGCTGACAAACATAAGCTTAGGATTTAGCAGTCAAGCTAAGCAAAACTTTCTATCTTCAGTAGAAAATCCATCAGTATTTTCACTAAAACAGATTTGACTTTAAATATACAAACACTTAACTGAAGAAATTCCAGTCTTTTCTACTATGTTTTGCTTTAAAATATTTTTAAGGACACTTTAGTTCTAAAGCTCCATTGCAAAATCACAATATTCTTATTTGTAATTTCCCCACCACTTATGACACATTGTGAACTGGTTTTCATCATTTGCTGCTATTTAAATATATATTCTCAGACAGAAGTGATTTCTAAGTTCACCTCACTTCTTTATTCAACATAAATCTGCTGGACAGTTTTATTTCACAAAAAGCTAAACTTTACTTCCAGTAGCTGTACTGATAGTTTTAAGACAATTTTAACTTCGACATTTGCAGCAAACTGAAGTTTAAGGAGGAATAAAACCTACTGCATCACCTTGTCTTAGGGATGACAGCTTCCCTGCACAGCAGTTAACAATACAAGACTGCACTGTTATTTGAAGCTTATTTTACTATTACTTTAATAAAAAAAAATTGTAAAAAACCAACTGTGAACAGCTGTCAGATTATAAAAAGTAGATATGTCTCAGAACAATTGGAATGAGATCCAACTTGAACCTACACATGCACTGAACCTTTAAGGCCCAGAGTGCAAGCCCGTACTTTACTTTTCCTGCTTCCTGTAACTGTAACACTCACAATTATTACCATCTAGCGTATATGCATTTTAATCCACCTGGATATTCAATAAACCAACGGCTTACAAAAAGCTAAGCAAGCAAGACAATTATAATCAAAACCTCATGCTATTTCTAGCCATAAAATTGATACTTTCAGAACTGATAATTTTTTGTATGAATTATAAAAATAATTGCTTCAAGCAGTAAGTCTTGTATCTTGTAAGTCGTATTCAGAGCTTGTTTCTCTCTTCAGTTATATTGTTACATGAAGTATTTTTTCCCCACCAGGGGCCCAAAAACATGCAGAAACACACTTGCAAATGCAAAGACAGTGGTAACCTTTCTAGCCTTATTTTCAGGTTTGAAACTTAAACAGCTACTCAGCTCATCAAGAGACTCTGGTTTTAGCCTAGTTTTTATTTTGAAATTAGCTATTGCCTGTAACAATACAATACTAAGTTCACAAACAAGGAGTTTCAGGTTTCTAAGTAAACAGCCTGATAAAGAAACCTTATCTGCTATCTGTCAGCTTGGTGCAAGATTATTCTATCTAGTAAACTGTAAGCATCACTAACAGTAGCTTCATCAGTGACATTCCTCCTGTTTTATACGTACACATACAAATATACATAAAAAAATCAGCTAGATGCATTTTAAATAAAATTTATATAAGTCATTACACAAAGTTAAAAGTCTGTTCCTTTATATAATGCTGGATATAAATCTACTATTTGGAGCTGAAATATGACCACTCCTTTTCTCCGCACATCTCTAAGCCTAGTTTAAGGTCAGACTGCCAGGCCGGGAAACTCCCACTTCACAGCTTCCAGGACCCAAGAGAGGGGGGCAGCCCCCTCAGCAGCCCCCGCCGCCGGGGCTGAGGAGTAAAATACCGTTAGAAAGTTAATCCTATGAAAGCTGAGACTTAAAAGTAAAGTTATATAGAAAACACTTAGGAAAAAAATAGAGGAAAAATTGCATAAGTCTTTCTTACATATTGGCTATAGAGGACAGACAAACTAACACCCTGGGCGCGGGGGGAGCACCGCAGACAGGCACCCTCGCTGCCGGCTGCTCCCCCCCCGGGGCCCGGGGACACCCCAAGCGGCACCGACCGCCCCGGAGCCCCTCCCGGGACGGCACGGGCTACAAAATGGAAGGAAGAGAAGGACAACAACGCCCTCGCCCACAGCTGGCGGCGGGGCAGGGACTCGCCGGGCCGAACAGGCCCGGCCCGGCCCGGCCCGGCCCGGCCCTCCCCTCCCCTCCTCTCCTCTCCCCACAGTTACCGGCAACGCCGCCGCTCCCCGACCGACCACCCCCACCCGGCGACCGAAGCGGCCGCCCCAGCCAGGAGCGGAAAGCCGAGGCGGGGGATACCTTGGTGGTGCGGATGTGCTCCATCGCGCTGCCCGCCCGGCCGCAGCCACCACCCACCGCGCTACTGCCGGGCCGGGGCGGCCGTCACCTAGAAACGCTTCCGGGGCGGGGCGGGGCGGGGCTCACTCCCTGCAGCGCCCCCTGGCGGCGGGCGGGGGACACCACCTCTCTCTCAGCGCGGCTGCGCCACGGCCGGGACGGTGATAGCGGGGTGGGGGGACGCGAGGTACGGAGATCACGGCGGTGGAGGGGACGGAGCGGGCCACGCTGTGTCCCGCAGTGCCGTAGGGATTCTCTGTGAGATCCGGGGAAGGGGGAGGAAGAGGCCGTGGTTGCTGTGCTGGGAGCCACGGAGCGCAGTGCTGGCCGTGAAGCCTCGCCTGGTAACCGGCCCTGAGGAGAGGGGGGTCCTGGGCCCCGCGTTGGGGTGGCAGTAGCTGTGTGGAAAACAGGAGCCATGTCCTGGTTACCCAAGCCTCTGTTCACGCCATGGAGAGTTTCAGTCTTCTAGAGTGTCGCGAATGGGGAAATTTCTGGAAGATTGTCCTTGTACTATCACAGAGGGGTTGAGGTGGGAAAGGACCTCTGGAGGTGTGTAGTCCAGGGACACCTAGAGCCAGTTGGCCAGGACCATGTCCAGATGGCTTTTGAGTGTTGCCAAAGATGGAAACTCCACCACCTCTATAGACAGTCTGTGCTAGTGCTTGGTCACCGTCACAGGGAAAAAGTGTTTCCTGATGTTCAGAGGGAACCTCCTGTGTTTCAGTTTGTGCCCATTGCCTCTCGTCCTGTTACTGGGGGCCACTGACAAGCCTGGCTCCATCTCTGCACCCTCCCTTTATTTATACACATTGATGAGATCCCCCCAATCCCCCCAGGATGAACAGTCCCAGCTCTCTCAGCCTTTCCTCATAGGAGAGATGCTCCAGCCCCTTCATCATCTTCGTGGCCCTTTGTTGGATTCTCTCCAGTATGTCCATGTCTCTCTTGTACTGAGGAGCCCAGCGCTGGACGCAGCACTCCAGATGTGGCCTCACCAGTGCTGAGTAGAGGGGACATCCCTCCATCTGCTGGCAATACTTTGCATAGCGCAGCCCAGGATGCCATTTACCTTCTTTGCTGCCTTCATTGCTGGCTCATGTTCAACTTGGTGTCCACCAGGACCCCCAGGTCATTTTTGGCCAAGTGGCTTTCCATCTGGCTGGCCCCTAGCATGTACTGGTGCCCAGTGTTGTTCCTCCCCCGGTGCAGGACTTGTACTTCTCCTTGTTAAACTTTGTGAGGTTCCTGTCAGCTTGTTTCTCTAGCCTGTCAAGGTCCCTCAGGATGGCAGCACGACCCCCTGGCATCTCAGCCACTCCTTCCAGTTTGGTGTCATCAGCAAACGTGCTGAGGGTGCGCTCTGCACCATCATCCAGGTCATTAATGATGACATTAAACAGGACTGGACCCGGTATTGACCCCTGGCTCACTACTGGTCTCCAAGTGGACTTTGTGGCACTGACCACCTCCCTGTGGGCCCAGCCGTTCAGCCAGGTTTCAGTCTACCTCCCTGTCTGCTCTTTCAGCCCATACATCAACAGCTTCTCTGCGAGGAGCTTTTGGGAGACAGTGTCAAAGGCCTTGCTGAATTAAGAACTTGCTGGTAAAAGTGTGTTGGGGGGAATGAGAGTTTTAGGCTGTACAAGAATGAAGTATCAAGCTGCAGGGTGCAGTGGCTCATCCATGTCGCAGTTGTGTGGGTGCTGGTGCACAAAAATCTTGTGTGTGCTGCACAGTAGTTGAGACGTGATAAAACTTAGCTTAAAGGTTGAAGAATGGGCTATATAAGTCTTGCTGTTTTCATGATTATTACCTAAATGAGAAACGGTTCAGTAGGAGAGTTTTTTTACAAATTAACCTCTTTTACTAACATACAGACTTGAACTTTTTGAGTGGTCACATTTGTAGACCGTCGTGAGTTATTAAAATCATACCACGAAGGCATCACTCTTTCCTTGACAGGTCCCCTTTTCCTGTTAAGCCAATACATCTTGTCGCTTCTTGGCCTGCCAGATCAGAAAAATGTTTGACAAATGACTGTATAGAAATCACTCTATACATGCTATTTAATGCTTTCACAGTTTTAGGACTTCCATTTTTTTAAGATGTTCAAAGGTAGGCATGTGGATGCAATATAGAAGTAAACACGGACTAAACATCACAAATTACATTTAACTATATGCCGGAAACTCTGCCTTGTGCAAAGGACAGTGATTCAGTCACCCATAAATAATCTCAAAGATCTTTTCAGTAAATAATACCTGTCAGCCCCACATAGCCTTCAGCGGCCACAGCACTGAGCAGCAGCAGAACAGAGAGGTGTTTGCGTTGTTTGGGATGCTTTGAGAAACTCGAGGTAATCGCATAGAACCTTTCGTAGCACTATGATTCATCTAGACTATCGGGTAGATTTAGAAGAAAAGTCTAGTAATGCCTTTTCCTGAGCAAGTGTGGTCTGTAGGACACAGAAAACTCCCCTGCATTTCAGCAGCGGGTTCTTACTGTTCCCTGGTTTTATGTGGCAGACGCGTCGTGATCCAGTGGCCAGATGGGGCAGGGATGGAGCCACCAACGCGGCTTCACCCAGAACGCTGTGCAATACGTGTGGGCAGGACAGCCTTGTCAGGAAAGCAGGAGCAGTAATTTGGGTGGTAAACGCAGGCAGTAATTATAATTGAGTTGGTGGTGTTGAGGTGCTGTAGTTTGTACAACTTCTAGAGAAGGTTCCGGGGAGACCTTATTGTGGCCTTCCAGTATCTGAAGGGGGCCTACAGGAAAGGTGGTGAGGGACGTTTTTACAAGGGCATGTAGTGACAGGACGAGGGGTAATGGATTCAAACTGGAGGAGGTAGATTTAGATTAAATATCAGGAAGAAATTTTGCACCCTAAGAGTGGTGAGACACTGGAACAGGTTGCCCAGAGAAGCTGTGGATGCCCCATCCCTGGAATTGTTCAAGGCCAGGCTGGATGGGGCTCTGAGCAGCCTGGTCTAGTGGGAGGTGTCCCTGCCCATGGCAGGGGGTTGGAACTAGATGATCTTCAAGGTCCTTTCCAACCCGAACCATTCTGTGATTCCGTGGAGAATCGGCAGAGAAGCAGAGCAGAGCCACGTGCCGTTGTGCTGGCTGCGAGCCCTGGTTCGGCCGTAAACTAAGCGGGTTTGAGGAGTTTCATGGAATTTCAGTTGGAGGCTCTGGGGTGCCGGGTGCCTGGCTCCCCGCCCCACGCCCCCCGCAGTCCCCCCAGAACGGGACATCCCCGGCCGCCGCCCCGCGCGTTACTGTCCCTTTAAGGGCCGGGGGACAGCGCGCGGGCGCTGCTGTCCCGTGGTGCATTGCAGCGGGCGCGCGGAGGGAGCGTGGCTGGTGCCCGCGCGCTCGCTGTCGCCGCCGGGTTCGAAGTTGGCGCCGGGCGCGATGCGGAGCTGAGGAGGCCGCTCCCGCCGCCGCTGCCGAGGGAGGCCTCCGCCGCCGCCGCGCTCCCCGGGCGCCGCTGCCGTCTCCCAGCACCGCTCCTCCGGCCGTTCCCGACGCTGCCGCCATGTCTGCGGGCTTCTCCTTCGGCGCGGGAACCCTGGGCTCCGCGGCGGCCGCCGCCGCCGGGGCGGGAGGAGGAGGCGGGGGCGGGGGATTTTCCTTCGGAGTCGCCACGCCGAGGTAACGCCGTGCTCCCCCCCCACCCCCCGCAGCTTCCCCCAACCCACCCCCGCTCGGCTCGGCCCTGCCCGCAGGCCCCGGCCCCCTGGCTCCCGCGGCCTGGCCCCGAGGCCGCCGTCTCTCTGCGGGCCTGGCCTGGGCGGCGTGTATGTGTGTGAGTGCTGGGGGGTGGGAAGGCAGACACCGTGCTGCGTGTCTCGGCGCCTCTCCTGCTGCCCCTGGAGAGGCCTGTAGGTCCGGCACGTTTGGCCTAAAGGGATGAAGCGTGTACACCGTGTCTGCCCCGGTACGCAGGGGGCGGGGAGGCCCCTCCTGCCTTGTCTGCTTCGTGAATGTAGGCGTAGGGATGAATCTGTTCAGCAGCTAATAACAAAGGGAGGTGCTCTTCTAATTTTGCTTTATTTTGGCTTTGTCGGAGCAGCGTGTCTGCCTTCACTAAGGTTCTGAATGCAGAACGCAAATTGTATGCCTATCTAGGTCTCAGCAGTCAGCCTGAGCTCATCTGTGCAGCATGGAGCTCGTTGGTGTCAAAGCCCAAATTTTTAATATTCCAATGTGAAATTCCCCCCCTCTCTTTTTTTTTCCGAAGGTGGGTGCAACCTTACTAATTCTGACACTAGTAGCCTTGCATGTGGTGTATAGTGTCTTGCAGTAAAAGGAGAACTTTGCTGTGCTTTGTGCATGTGACATACAGCAGGCTCTGTACTAAAGGCATTACTGGTATTTGGGTTTCTCAGAAGAATAGGTAAGTCTTTGTTGCTGTTTTTTTTTCTGTTTTGTTTTTTTTTTTTTCTTTGCACACAACTGTACTAGCAGAGATTGTTTTTTCTGACCTGCTTGTTATTATGCTTCCATTGAAGATTAGGACTGTTGTAGTGGAGTGTTGTATCAGTTTTTCCCAAATCTGATCAGGCAAAATTGATCACTGTAATGTAAAGCAAATGGGCAGGGTGAGCTACTGAAGGGAACTTTGCCTGAAGCAGGTATATTTGAAAATACTTATCTCTCAGAATTGTCAGGAATTAGCAGCATGAGAGGAAGGGAACAGAACATCTGAATTTGAGAGTATCTCTGGATTAAATGGCAGTATTGCTTTTTGGAAGCCCATATGAGAGGGGAAAAAGTTTTTTGAGTCTCTTCTGATACTCCTAATTTTGTGGTCGTGACATTGATGACAGGCGCGTATTACCTGTGCTTGGTTTTCGTTGTTTTGTGGGTTTGGTTTTGCTTCTTTTTTTTTTTACCCCTACAGTGAACCTTATCTGGATTTTATGAAGAACTTAAGTTTCTTTTGTTTCATGCCTGTTTAATGCAGGTTTCCTGTGATTAAAATGAGCAAGTTAAAATAATATTAGTTTATTCAAAAACATTCTTCTAAATATACTCCCTGAAACAAGGGAAACTCTTTTGTCTTGTTGATCTGCACTTATTAAAAACTGCCTATTGAACTTAAATATTTTTGTTTCTTCTTTTTTCAGCTGTTCTAGTTGGCTTTTTAATCTGTTAAAAATGATAAGTAGAAGTTTAACATGTGGTAATTAATAGCAGTGTGATACTCTGCATTTTTATTCATGTATTTATTCTTACAAACAGGACAAGTCTTCAGGGCTGTTGGTCAAGGAGTATCACAGAGGAAGAGGCCTTTTTACTGCTGGTTGATTGGTGAAAGAATATCGAGCATCCCTATGGGATGGTTTGCTTGAGAACATGTTTGGGACTGTAAGAAGAAACTGTTGTTCTTCTGAGCTGAGTCTAAGACAGTATTGCTAGGCGTTGGCAGAGAAGGGGCTTTATTGCATAGTCCAAGCACAGGTGTTATACTTAGTCCCTGCATTGCACTAATAGCTGTGCAGGTAGTTATGCTCTTTCTTTTTGTTAATTAATGTTCTCTGTAGTATGCTTTAGCCAGGTGCAATGCTTTGTTTAGCTCTAAAATGAGAGCTAAGACCTGACTTAAGTGACCCGAGCTCATCTTCCTTTCTGTCTGTGGGCAGTAGGCAGTCCTTCTGGCACATGCCTTCTCCTGATGGTGAGAATGCTGCCATTGCTTTATTTCTACATTTTGGGTTCTTTCCGTCTAAACAGACAAGATGCCACTTCATTTTACTAGAGACTTTTGAGCTTTGTCCTATAGTGCTGAATGCATATTTTCTACCTTAGCTTTCTTTACTGGAATGATGAAAACAAGAAAAATTTTCCCAGAAAAATCATCTTTATCTGTACTGGAAAAGGATGACAAACATAAACTCTTGACTGTCACCATATTGTATGTTTAAGTTTACAAGCAGTTAGGTCATGGTGCTGTAGTTTGATATGTTGAAATTTTGTGAGTAAAGAAAGCTGATGTGCGTTGGCTCCTGTGGAGTGAGACAATTAGTGGGTCTGCCTCCTTCTGAACTTCTTGGCTGATCTGCTTCCTGAATTACTTCTTTAAGAATAAGTCGGACCTAGATTTTGAACTTGCAGCCAACTTTTGCTGCACTTGCCACTATCAGTTTTGTAGATACTTTGAAAACTTACTATGTTAGAAGCTAATTATAGCCTTTTTTTTTTTTAAGGATTTACTTTGTGTTTGTTATGCCTAGGAGGTGCTTTCATACAAAAAGAGAGAGGAGATGAGGGAACAATGAGAGACTACTGAACACCTGAAACATAGAATATTTCTTGACAGTTGTGACCCTTAAGTCTAAATTGCATTTCATTTCAGTGCTGCTGTTGTACATATGCAAAATATTGTCTAAGTTAGAGAAAATTTATCTCATTTCTAAAACTCACAAATGGAGGCAGGAAGTTACTACAAATAAATTATTCACCTGATCCTTTGTCAGTTTAAGAACAAAATTTTTAACACTGTAGACTCATCTGGCTTCTAGATCCTGACATTTCATTGGGTAGAGATAATCATGATTATTGTATTCCCCATGTTTTGTCCAATAACTTAATGCTTTCTCTGCTAAATGTAAAACTTGTTCTGTATTTGCCATGAAACTTCTGAAATGTGTAGTTGCCCCAAATAAATAGATAAATAAAGGCTTAATTTTCCTGTTGATGACTGATCTTTGATTCTCTCCTTCTCTCTTCCCCTTCATCTGTGAAAATAGTTTGGTAAGCTTATTTCTGTAACTTTGACAAGTATACAGTCAGAAAAGAAAGTATGGTAGGCTTGGGTCCTCTATGGTTTGCACCTGTGGGGAAGGGTAGCATTTTGGTTAGAAAATGAATTCATGCATTCGTGTGTTTTGGTAGAAAGACAGGGCAAAGTTGTGCTATTGATGTGAATGGTTGTGTGTCTGTGCTTACCACTTGAGCACAAAATAAAGTAACATTGCTTGAGGTTTCTGGTCAGAGGTATCTAACTGGACTTGCAACCTGCTTTGAAAATATGTCCTTGCAGGTTTGTTGTCATCTTTGTGCTGCCTCTAGCATTCGTTCTCCCTTTTCAGTAGTTCAGAGAGAATAATTGTGCAGAACTAACGGCATGATCTAATGGAGAAAAGTTCAAATTTCCGTCTGGTCAGCAAGGAGTTGAACAAATGCTGGAGTTGGTGTCAGGGAAGCAGTGGGAGTCACAGAGTTGCAGAAGGAAGGAGGGAGGCAGGCTTCCTCTTTCTCTTTGGTCTTAGTGAGCTTGGACTCTGTCCTGTCCAGCTGCATTGTGTGTGGTTCGGAAAAATGAATGATGGTGTGGGAAAGAAACGGAAATAAGGTGTGTGTGGATTTCTTTCTTTTAAAAAATAATTACTGCTAATAGTCTTATTTTGTAATAGCTCAACAGGAGGACTTAGTTTTGGAACTCTGGGCTCTTCCACTGCTACAGCAACTACATCAGCTCCTTCAGTGGGCTTTGGAGGTGGACTTTTTGGATCAAAATCAACCACTGGCTTTACACTAGGAGGCACCAGTACAGGTAGAAAAATTTCTTGTACAGCAGAAATTTGAATCAATGGTGAAGAAACAGATCACTTGTACACAAAAACCGGGTTGTCATAATCTGCTCACTTCTTTACACTAGTTCTGTAGCTCAGAATACAATTGTAAAAAGGCTTAATTGAACAGTTTAAAAGGTCGTTCATTGATAATTATGCAGTATCAATGCTGCAGAAACACAAATGCAGTTACCGGAAAACTGTGCCCAGGCCTGTGTGTAAATTGTTCCATAATATGGATCCTGACATTTTCTAGAAATCTAACTCTTAATTCAGAATGCTTAAAACTATGATTTAAGATTGAGGTATAGTTTGATCTGAAAATTTAGATTATTAGTATTTGTAATGTGACTTTTGTAACCCTGCAGTAGTAAACATTTCTGTCTTTTTTGTTTGGGTTTTTCTAATGTCAGCAATATGCATAAAGAGATTTATTAATATTTTCTTAGGTCTCTAATTCAGCCTGTGAACATACATATTCTTATAGGAGTATTGGGGTACAAAAGAATAAAACTTTTCTGACTGGGTATTTCTTTTTTTTGAGACATCGTGCAGACATAACTTAATGAATTTTACTTTGGCTCCAATATTGTTTGACAAAATGGTCTTTTTTTTCTTGTACACTTCTATTAGTAGATAGGGGAAGTTCTAAGAACCAATCTACTTGTAACAGTAGACTGAAAGCCTGCATTACTGTGTTTGGCTACACTGGGGTAGTTTTCTTTTAGCTCTCAATGATTCTTTTAATCTTCTAATCGGATGTTTTTTTAAAATATGAAATGGCATAGCACTGTGTTCAAAATAATGCCTTTAAATTACCAGTAAGGCAGAACCCTATACCAAGATGTAGAATTTTACAAAGACCTTGGACTCTATAAACCTCTTCATTATACTGCAAATCTGCTTGTTTCCATGCTAATGTTACATACTGCCATATATCTGGAAAAAACTCAAACTTGATAGAATTACTAGTTTCCATATTTTTGTTTATTTTCATTTATTTGGAATTTCAAACAATTTGCTATACTGCTGTGTTAACGTCAGCTTCACAGCATATTTTATAAAGAGAAATTGCAGTTTTTGAAGTCAGTTACGCTTTGATTTGTGCTGCTGGCACTTACAAATACTGTTTTCTGTTTAATGTTGTCTTGCTTTCAACATACTACAGAAAAAAATTGTATAATAGTCTACATATTGTCTCATAATGTTGCATTATTTCAGTGTTTGTTTCATGTTGTTTACTATCATAACTGCTCTGTGGTCTTCAATTACTATTCTTACTATGTTTGTTTTTATTCTTAAAGCAGGAACAGCAACAACTATTGCTACAGGACTGACACTAGGTAAGGATCTAACTTGGATTTTAATGTTATACAGGCAAAAAAAATAGATAGATCTTTCTTGTAATGTAGAAAGTTAGTGGTCATATGTGAGCTTTTTCCCCATTACTAATTGCAGTCTCCTTTGCAGCCCAAATATTAAAGCTGTAAACCAGAATGGAGCCCTACAGTTCTGGGCACTGTTACTTGTTAAAGGGTTATTCTGTTCCTGTACAACTGTGACAGTGGTCGTAGTGAAAAGTTAGACGTCATCTTTATGTCCCCCTAATGACTTTCATCTTCCAGCAGAAGGGAAGTGGAATACATTGTCAGAGAATTCTTCATACAGAATTTCTTGCTTTCATGAACTTTGTGTGAACAGGTCTGTTTGGTAATTACCTGTTTTAGAAGAATAAAGGTGGAACTGGGAAGGGACCTTGGAAATATTTTACTTTTGTTTCTCTGATGTATTGTTAGTGACTATTTTTCAGCTGTCATTGGAAATACAGGAATATGTGGGTAGCTGTGGTGTGTTTTTCTTTCTTCTGAAACGTCAGCAACTAAGATCTTGAGGAGAAACTGAGCTTGAGTATCACAAAAGTTGGGGGTGGTGCTGCAAGACAGACAGCTATCCAGGAATTTAGGAAGCCATGCTGTAAATAAATGGGAAAAAATGGTGTTGGATAAAGAAGCAAATGAAATGGGCAGAAGATGGGAGGAGTAGCAGCTAACCCAGAACAGACTGTGATGTGTAATCACAAGTGGCAGTCTGTACTATGCAGATGAACATTTATTCTTTTCAATAGCTGAAAGAAATGATGTCATCCAAAACAGGTATGCAGCAGTTACTGAGAATACCAGCGATGTCTTTCATAGAATCATAGAATCTTCATGGTTGGAAAGGACCTGAAAGATCATCGAGTCCAACCAAACAACCTACAATCTCTGCCACTAGAGCATGCCCTGAAGTGCCACATCTAGATGTTTCTTAAATACCTCTAGGGATGGTGACTCAAACCACCTCCCCGGGCAGGCTGTTCCAGTGCCTGACCACTCTGTCAGTAAAGTAATTCCTCCTAATATCTAACCTAAACCTTCCCTGCCGCAACTTCAGACCATTTCCTCTGGTCCTGTCATTATTCACCTGGGAGAAGAGGCCAACCCCCACCTCTCTCCAACCTCCTTTCAGGCAGTTGTAGAGGGCAATGAGGTCTCCCCTCAGCCTCCTCTTCTCCAAGCTAAACATGCCCAGCTCCCTCAGCCTCTCCTCATATGACCTGGTCTCCAGACCCCTCACCAGCCTGGTAGCTCTCTTCTGGACACGCTCCAGCACTTCAATGTCCCTCTTGTACAGGGGGGCCCAGAACTGAACACAGGACTCGAGGTGAGGCCTCACCAGTGCTGAGTACAGAGGCACGATCACTTCCCTGCTCCTGCTGGCCACGCTATTCCTGATACAAGCCAGAATGCTGCTGGCCACCTTGGCCACCTGGGCACACTGCTGGCTCATGTTAAGCTGGCCTTCCACCAGCACCCCCAGGTCCTTTTCTGCCGGGCAGCTTTCCAGCCACTCTTCCCCAAGCCTGTAGCGTTGCTTGGGGTTGTTGTGACCGAAATGCAGGACCCGGCACTTGGCCTTATTAAACCTCATACAGGTGGACTTGGCCCATCGATCCGGCCTGTCCAGGTCCCTCTGTAGAGCCTTCCTACCCTCAAGCAGATCAACACTCCCACCTAGTTTGGTGTCGTCTGCAGACTTACTGAGGGTGCACTCAATCCCCTCATCCAGATCATTGCTAAAGATATTAAACAAAACTAACCCCAAAACTGAGCCCTGAGGGACACCACTGGTGACCGGCCGCCAAGAGGGTTTCACCCCATTAATCACAACTCTCTGGGCACGGCCATCCAGCCAGTTTTTAACCCAGCGGAGAGTACACTTGTCTATGCCATGATTCGCCAGCTTCTCCAAGAGAATGCTGTGGGGGACGGTGTCAAAGGCCTTACCAAAGTCCAGATAGACAACATCCACAGCCTTCCCCGCATCCGGAAGGCAGGTCACATGGTCATAGAAAGAGATCAGGTTGGTTAAGCAGGACATCCCCTTCCTAAACACATGCTGGCTGGCCCTGATCCCTTGGCCGCCCTGCACTTGCCGTGAGAGCTCACTCAAGATGATCCTCTCTGTGATCTTTCCCGGTACCAAGGTCAGGCTGACAGGCCTGTAGTTCCCTGGATCCTCCTTCCGACCCTTCTTGTAGATGGGCGTCACATTAGCCACCCTCCAGTCATCTGGTACCTGCCCTGTTGACCAGGTTTGTTGATAAATGATGGAGAGAGGCTTGGTGAGCTCTCCCGCCAGCTCCCTGAGTACTCTTGGGTGAATCGCATCCGGCCCCATAGACTTACGTATGCCTAGGTGCAGAAGCAGATCATTGACTGCTTCCTCCTGGATTATGGGTGGGTTGTTCTGCTCTCTTTCTTGTGCTGGTTCTTGTTGTTTGTGTTATGTATATGCACCCCCCTCCTTTGCTTTGGAATATGGATTCTAGAATATAAAATGTATTCTTATGAAAACTGAGGGAAGTGGAAACTTCTTTTGCTTTACTTTAAAAGCGTTCAAAAGCAAAGTTTGAGGGAATAACATCTCGACATATTATTCTTGTTTACAAATTGAAAGGGTATGTGCATTCATTTTAGTATGCATATCCAACTGAGACTTTTTAGTCTGTTTTTTTGGGGCAGTATTGTTTATAGCTCCATCTACCAATACTTTGCTGCTTCTATTAGATGCTCTTTGTGAAAGTTCTTATTTTTACAGGTTTTTTTAGATTATCACTAGATGTAACCTCCATGATTAAAGCCCAGTGAATCATTAGGAATTCTGGAGCAAAAATGCCTGTGCAATTAATGTAAACCTTTCAAATTTATCTGAAGGTGCAATGGGTATATTTTACTTGATTTAAGTGATCTTGCGTGCTGTGGTGCTCATGATGGTTAAATGGATATAGTTCAGAGGAGAAGATAAATTGAGCATTCGTTCTCAAAAAAAAAAAAAAAGTTGTAAGAGTGATAATTGGTTTTGGGTTTCTTCCAGGCACGCCTGCCACCACATCAGCAGCTACCACAGGATTTAGTTTAGGCTTCAACAAACCTGCAGGTTCGGCCACACCATTTGCTTTACCTGTTACTTCTACCTCAGCGAGTGGCCTGTCATTATCATCTGCTCTTACATCGACTCCCGCAGCAGGTAGGAAAGTGTTTAGGGCTTGGGGTTTTTTGTCTGTGTTTTTTAATTAATAAAACTTTTTGGTAAAACAGTTCTACACTAAGTTTTTCTGGTATTTACGTAACTTTGTACTACTTCAATAAGAAGGTTCATTGGACCTCACTAGTTCTAAATTTGGGTACCTTAAGGCAGATAGATTTATTATATAGGGGGCAGTATATAGGCAGCATATAATCTAAGTCATTAGATTATACGATGTATATTAGATTACACATAGCAGCAATAGCTGATTTGTCATGTAAAATCATTCTTTTTGTTATTATTAACCACACTGAAGGTTGAGAGCTTCCTACTCGTGCAGCTGAAAAGTTTGGAAAGTGTCTACCTTTTGTAAATGGCCTGAAATGGTTAACTAGTAGTGGAAACAAGATTTTTTTTTTTTTCTAGTGTAGTTCTCATACTGGCAGGCACCTGCCGTCGTATTTAACTCAGCTAAACTGCACCATGCATGATGATAATTAAGATTGGAGTTCATTTTTCTTAACCTTAGGAGTCTGCATTTGAGGTCAGCTATCTGTGCCTTCAGTGCTCCATCCCTTTATGCCTATGGTCTTTCTCTGCTCAATTCCTCCCTCTCCTACCAAAAGCTGGGATGCTTGATTCCAGGAGCAGGCTCAAACTACCAATGAAATGTTCTTTTATCATCTGTCTTGTGCAAAATGTTTTATGTTAAACATCAAAATATTAACATTTCAGCATTTTAATATAAAAAGTCAATAGCACTTGTTAGATCCATTATCTTAAAATAAGTTCTGTGCCAGGTTCTAGATTCTCTTATGTACTGGGTGACTCTTGAAATTTTTATATAGTTGCAGGTAAATATGGACTAATCAGGATTTTGACATTGTAGAACAAAATTGCATATAATTCAAAAGTCTCCAGTGGCCTTTGTTTGGAAAATCCGCAGGAAATAAAAACGATGATTGAGTTTATTATCAAATTATGATAAAGATACTGTTCAGACCTTTCAGTTATTTCAGATTGTCTATGGAGGTATTTGTATGCAGCATGCATGAAGCTGGTGTGCTTTCTCTGCAGGAACTACTGGCTTTACGTTAAATTTGGGTGGTACAACCGCTCCAACTACAACTGCCTCCACAGGCCTTTCCTTAGGAGGAGCCTTAGCAGGTTTAGGAGGTTCACTCTTCCAGAATACAAGCACGGCAGCAACAGGTGAAAGTTACTTTAGTTTTTTCCTCCTTCTGTCTCAAAATGTTGAAATTTAATGTCTGATTGCATAAATTTATAACGTAAGATTTCTTTATATAAAATCTTAATACTGTGAAAGTGTAACTTCTAACAGTGTTAACGGTTAAGAACAGCGTTGCTATCCATGGACAATAAAAATGAAATCTGAAGTCATTGGCTTCTTTCTCATTCTTAAATTCACTTGTACTTAACACTTTTTTTAAAATGAAAACACAAGGAAATCTTTGTCAGTGCCATAATTGACTCAATGAAGTTGATCATAAATGGGAGAAGGCAATGATATGCAAGTATCTCCTTTAACTGTAGAGAGGTTGAAAGATCCTTATTTTGGTGGCTTTCAGTCTGAATAAAATATTTAACTGTTAGTATTGTTATTTCAGGTCTAGAGGAAAAAGTTGTTGTTATGAAACAGGAAGATACTTACAGTGTCGATAAGTTGGCTATCTAATTAGCTACCTAGTAATGTGGAGAAATTACATAAAATGCTTATGTACAATTGTATGAAACTTTATGCAGTCTGTTTTCTTCTCTGTTTATTTTGCATTTTTTTTAATCCAAATGTTGTAAATGGACACTGAAACTGCAAGCAAGGTTATATGTGTTTTCAGTTTAAAGTAAGTTTTAGTTATCAAAATTTTAAGTGCAGAAATTCAGTTTGGGTTTCTTGTAGGACTTGGGCAGAATGCTTTGAGTTTGACTCTGGGGACAACTGCAGCTCCTTCAACTACTGCCAATGAAGGTCTTGGTGGCATTGATTTTAGTAGTTCTTCAGACAAAAAGAGTAAGTTTGTTTTAAAGCATTCTTTTTTTTATTATTGAGAAAATTACCAGAGCATTGCAGCAGAGAGACTTTTTCATTGCATTAGGAGTGTGCAATTAAAGCTGAGAATTTTAACTCCCCCTTGCCCCTTACAAGTCATTTCAGTTAATTTTGTTCTTAGATATTGTGCTTGTATAGAAGAACAAGATTTTGGTTGAAAATGTAATGTAAATGTATTTATTTAAAATGAGTATAAGCCAATATCATACTTGAGAACCAGGATCTAAACCCTTCAGCCTTTCAGGAGTGAAGATTCAGGGCCGTTGGCTGAAAAACCGTGGCAGATTTCTGATCAGTTATATGTCAAATAGCCACTAGAGGGGGGAGCGGAGCTATGTTTAAGTAATGCGTTGCAAATACGAAAAATACTCGAACCAGCTTTCTCCAACTGTAACAGGTCTTAGTTTATTTTTTTTTTTAAAGCCTGCACAATAAAACCTATTTTAAGCTGCTGTTCTTCAGAGCTGTTTTTCTGGTGGTGTGTAATTCTATCTGATACATTCTATCAGGTTATTAAAACCAGTTATAAAAGGTTTACCTCTGTGGTAGCTTTGGAGCACTTAAGTAAGGGAATATTGAACATTGACACATGGTAACTTATTAATTTGTCTTGCTTTTATACTTCTACAGTAAGCTTAATTAAAGCTGATTCTAAAATGTGCATTTTCTCTGGGGAATCAATTACTGTTAGCTTAATCTCTTGATTCCACTCAGGACCCAAATTTTAAACTAGGTATACCAGTAGCTAGAAGAGAAAGAAATACAGAAACTCTATGAAACCATTTTTACAGAGTAATGTAGGTTGTGGAGACATAGTTCTTGATACTTGTAGAAGAGATGGAATATTGACTGTCCAAACTGGAGCGCTCTGCATGATGTTGATTGGTTTTGGAGATGATTACTGGAACTAGGAGTGATGGAAAAAGCTCTGATTCCTAGATTCTTACAGGATATCCATTCCTGTAATATTAGGATGTCACAACACTTCCATAATATGCAAGTATCTTAAAATGAGGATCAGAGAACCACAAATGTACTTCAATTTCACATCTCCCATCATTGTTTTGCCCAGCTTTTAGGGTGGAATGAGTACCTGAATTCCCCCTAAGTTGCATAGTCGAACTGGGTGCATGGGACTATTGCTGTCAGGGTGATAAGCAGAGATCCCTTAGCTAAGCAGTGGGAAATGTCAAAGGGGGCTGTTTTTTGAGTTTTCCTTTTTTTTTTTTTTAATTTAGGAACGTTTTCCATAATGGATAGTGCTGGCTTAAGCAGCCCTGACAAATATCCTTACCTGTGTGCTGCTACTCAGTTCTGTCAGTACAGTGGTTTGTACTACTATATGAGGAACTGTGTGAAGGTTTGAGGGTGGTAGTTTTATGGTTTTGAAGTTTTATTTCTTTTTTCTTCCTGAAGAAAAGGAAAGAGGAGATGTGGCTACCAAACAAAAGTACCTTAGTAATCCCAGGACAGACAGGGACTAGTACTTTTGTGCTCTCTTCTGTAAATGGTTATAAAAGCTTTTCCTTCTGAAGACTGACTGTCTAGTACTTTAAAATGCAACTGAAGGAAAAGAAGCTGTTTTTACACATAATTTCCTCAAGTATCCCTAAAAAGAATGTAAAATTGACTGCAGCACTTGCCCAGAAAGTAGCAAAATCTGATTTCAAGTCTGTATCTTTTACTTTGTAAGTACTGTTCTGATGTATGGGGTGGAGGGAAAAGTGGCTGCAGATTGAAAGCAAAGTATACTTAGTTTTCTGCCAAATTTTTAGGTTATCAGCAGAGAAAGAGTCCTAAATTCTGGAGTTTATCTTTTTTTTTAATTTTATGTAGATTTTTTTTCCCTTTAGCAAAAGACGTAGGGAATGGCTGTGAGACTCCAGGTTCTCTAGGTGTCCTGGTACAGGGTGACAGAGTGAGTCTGCAGACAATTTAAGTAGATGTTGCTTTTAAAAAAAGTAGCTGTTTCTGGCAGGGGCATTGGCTTGTGCAGCTTAAAATGTTTGTGGCACTGGCACTAGCTACATAGCTGCTTTCTGCCTTGGTGTCACTGAGAGGGAAGTGATGATGTGAATTGCATCCAGCTGAAGAAGATGAAGCTCACTTCTTGGGCTTTCAGAGTGAGTATTCTTCCTAACAGACTGCTGTGGTGTGGGATGTGATTACTACTTACACTGCTATGCATGATATTGTTTTCAGCTCCATTCTGTTACTCGAGCATCTGGCATCTTGGTCCACAGATGCATAATTTGACATGTGTAGGTGGTAGGTAAGCAGTAACATCTTCAGTTTTGTGAAACCCCATTCATTACTGAACTTAATGCACTAGCAGAATTCTTAGGGAAGTACAGTAGTCAAACCTTCATTACCTTTGTATTTGAGAGGAGCCTACTATTGCTGAATTTAACGCTTGAGTGTTTTGCAGGTACAGGTCTAAGTGAGTTGTGGTTGCGTAAGCAGGAACAGATTTCTTACTCAACTGCAGTTGTTTATGCATTTGTAGTGACTTGTATAGTGACACAAGATGTTTTGCATTACTCTCTGCCAAGAAATCAGCACCTCAAATGTTGAACCATTGTTCTTGAAAAGATATTTATCTGTGAAGGGGGAGTAAATTAAAACCTTCTTTCTTTTATGCCTAGCCTAGTCTGTTCCTCTTATCGAGAGAAATCTAGCAGATCGTAGTCATTAGTTCTTCCCTAAAATCTCATTAACGTTGTCTTGTTTGTTCTTCAAAGTGTTGTTTTTTTTCTCTGACCTACAGTTTTCATTTTCTAGGTGACAAAACAGGAACAAGACCAGAGTAAGTGTTCAGATTTTCTTTGCATTCCATGTCTTATTAGAAAACAGATCAACTAAATGTGTTGGCTGTTCTACTACTTGGATCTTGAAAAAGCCATAAGTGTAAATAACTAACTTTTGCAATATGGATAACTTAGTAATGGTGCTTCATCATTTTAAACATTGCAATTTTCCCATCAAATGCAATACCTACAGCTTATCTGGCATCTGGTATGGACTGATCATGTGGTCTGAAAAATGGTTTCTGCAAATGTGTACAATGCTTATACCACAGGCTTGGACCCTGGTGTAGTATCTGTGTGCATTAATCCAAATCATTTCTAGTTGCGGCATACACAGTTTTGCACACATTGCATGTAGAGTCATTTGAATGTTTTCACGGTATTTAGTAATCGTACGAAAATGTTTGTCAATATTAAAGCACCATCTAAACATGCATTGTCTCTTGTAGAGATAGCAAAGCACTAAAGGATGAAAATCTACCTCCAGTAATCTGTCAAGATGTGGAAAATCTACAGTGAGTAGTGTTTTTTATTTACGGTAGTTGAATACCTGAAGTATTGTATGCTGTTGGTTCTCTGTAGCATGCAGGATAACTTATTACCCCAAGACCTTTCAGCAGGTTAACTTTGGGAACAGAGTAGGCAGATAGTTCTAGTAGCTGAAGTGTTACGCTGTTTTTTGGTGGGTTTTTTTTTTTCAGCCTCGCTTTTCCATGCATTTATGCAAACGGACATGCCCAACAAACATGCTCTTGGAATCTGATCCATCTCTCCCTGGAAGTATTAAGCCCATTGCACATGCACAGTAAGGATCGAACCTTATGTCCGTATCGCATGTGCATTGTGGATCTTCTATGGAATAGAGAGAACTACAAAAGAGCCTTCCCTCAGGCAGGAAGGAGGCAAGTTGTAGGCTAGTCAAAGAGGCTCTAGGTCACTGTATTTGAGTTCAAAGTAGTAATCGCTTTTACATAGATAGTATGTTATGTGTATATAAAAATAATTTATCTTAGTTTGTCAGGGTTCAGCATAAAATGTTTAAACACTTGCTGTTGAAGTTTCGGGTTTTTTTGGTGGCTTTTTTTACAGTATTAGCATGCTAGGAGTTAAGATAATGCTATGCTATACAGTAATTTTACTGTTCAGTACTTGATTATGGGAAAAATAATTTAATAGCTATATAAAAAATGTGACCAAGAGGTAAATACTTGGGTATTTCAGGTTCAATATATTATGTTTCTTTCCTCCCCACCCCCTTCTTTTTCCCTTCCCCAGGAAATTTGTGAAAGAACAAAAACAAGTTCAGGAAGAAATTAGTAGAATGTCCTCTAAAGCAATGCTTAAAGTACAAGAAGACATTAAAGCTTTGAAACAACTTCTGTCTGTGGTTGCCAGTGGATTACAGAGAAACACTCTTAATATTGACAAGCTGAAAGTGGAAACTGCACAGGTATGGTTAAATATAAGTTTTGTTACGTAGAGTTTGTATGTTGATTATTTCATGTAGGATAACTAGCTGCTTTTATCAGTCAAGTTAATACATGTGTCCAAACCAACGTAGTTGTAAACAAAATGAAAAATTCTAGTCTATTTGAAGTTAGTGGAGGAGACTGAAATCTGTGATGTCAGTGCAACAGCAATAAAAATCAGGAAAGCACTCCACAGCAAAGGCAACAGAAGGGAATGTCTGCCTGCTTCTAGTTCAGTTTCAGTCATATTCAGATGCTAGTGAAGACATGTTTGTAACAACATGCTGGACTCTGATGTAGCAGAAATGCAAGTATGTTTTCTGCAGATGACATGAGAAAAAAAACACAAAACACCAACCAAAAAAACCCAACCCCACAAACAAAACCAAAAAACATCCCATAGCATTTCAGGGACCAAAATATCTCAATTAGCACTAGTATTCATTTATTGAACTGGAGTCACAACTCTGTCCACCAGTCTGCATCTTAACTGCAATCAGTTTGAGCTCAGGTTTTGATACAAGTGCTTTTCAAGTTAAGTTCTGTACTGCTTTTTCTTTCATCTGGCATGTCAAGCTGCTTGCTCTATAAATAAGTGTGTTTTATTCTAAAGTAAAAATGTTGATGTGTTTTCTCAATCTTGTGATGCCAAAAGGAAGTACTCTATAGTTGTTCCTTGCCAACAGTTTTCTGTGAAAACAAAAAATTGTTACTGATATTCTCATATTTCTGTAAATGGTGCAGTTGAGAATAACTGCAGAACCAGGCACTGAGAAATTCTTAATGGCAGAGTTATTAGAAAGTACTGAACAGAAGTGTATGCTGTGATTATCATGCTTAAAAAGATCATTTCCATAGAAAAAGAGACTTTTTTTTAAACCAGTTAGTTTTTTGTTTAAAAGATGAAATAATCCTTTTTGTTCTGTTTCTTTTTAGGCGTGTTACTTCCTTGCTCTTGACTATTGCTTTTTACCCCCAGTCCTCAATAATTATAACAGGATTTCTGAAGTACAGCAGAAATTAGATCTTAT
Source organism: Rissa tridactyla (assembly GCF_028500815.1). Classification (NCBI taxonomy): domain Eukaryota; kingdom Metazoa; phylum Chordata; class Aves; order Charadriiformes; family Laridae; genus Rissa; species Rissa tridactyla. The sequence goes on from NC_071466.1 coordinate 24,242,032, forward strand.
CTGTGTCAGTTTAGCGCAGTGTTTTCTCGATTTTTGAGAGCTCAGTGTGCTTTCAGTATGTGCTGTTGTTTGTTCCTTCCCCAAACGTCGGTTGGTATTTGCAGTTCTCCAATTTTCTGGCAGTCTATTCTTTGAAGAATTTCCAGTCAGATTCTATCACTGTGTTAAATTAAATATATGTAGAAAATATTTTATGTGAATGAACAGTAGAGTTGTAGCTATTTTTCGTTTTGAATGCTTCATTCAGAACCTTATGTCTTGTTACTTTTCCCTATTTATTTAGGAGCTAAAGAATGCAGAAATAGCATTACGAACACAGAAAACTCCTCCTGGTCTCCAGCATGAAAACACAGCCCCAGCAGAGTGAGTTACTATTATTCATAAGAAATAGTCAATAATAGAATTTGGAGAAGAGAAGACTCCAGGGAGACCTTATTGAGGCCTTTCAGTACTTAAAAAGGGTTTATAAGAAAAATGGGGACAGACTTTTTAGGGTGTTTAGTAATAGGCCTACTTTAGTAGGGCCTGTAGTAATAGGACAAGGGACAACAGTTTTAAACTGAGAGAGTAGATTTAGGTTAGATATAAGGAAGCAACTTTTTGCAATGAGGGTGGTGAAACACTGGAACAGGTTGCCCAGAGAGGTGGTAGATACCTCATTCCTGGAAACATTCAAGGTCAGGTTGGACGGGGCTCCGAGCAACCTGCTCTAGTTGAAGATGTTCCTGCTCGTTGCAGGGAGGCTTGAACTAGATAAGCTTTAAAGGTTCCTTCCAACCCAAAGTAGTCAATGAGCTTCATAATATGAATGTTTTTCTGCTTCTTGTAACATATGTTCTGAATGCTTCACAGAATCAGTGTTACATTTGTGCACTTAATTTAGCTTTATAATCTCATAGACATGAAAAATAGTCTTTACTCCTTTTCTAGTAGTAGAGGGATGTCAAGAATGTCATAGAACATAACTGTTGCAATTAATGAAATGAAAATTGGCATCTAATATAGATCAGATAAAAAAAAAAAGTAGCAAATTAGTGAAGTTTAATCATACTATTTCATTGTCTAGCTACTTCAGAATCTTGGTTGAGCAGTTTGAAGTACAGCTGCAACAATACAGGCAACAAATAGAAGAACTGGAAAATCATCTTGCTACTCAAGCAAATAATTCACACATAACTCCACAAGGTAAATGTTTCAATTGTAATATTTCATACACAAAATTTAGAAATCTTGCACCTATAAGAAAAATTCAGTAATTAATCTCCTCTTTTGTCAGTGTTGACTTATTTAATGTAGGGAAGTAAGTGTTCAGATAGATTCTGCAGTTATTAAATGTAAAGATGAAAGGGATTAAAGGTTAAATTCATAAATGTTCTTGGGCTTTGTTAAGATGGATCCAGTTTCTGAAGTGCAGTTTATAAGCCTGGTTTGTTTTGTGTAGAGATTTTGATACCTAGCTATGCAGGAGTAGAAATCACAACTTCTGAACTTAAAAATAAGAAATAAGGAAGCATGGTATGTTTTACACTCTTGTTCTGTCTGATGACTTAAGCACTGTTCTTGTAAAAGAACTTGAGTCGTCTCTATATTTAGCTAGGGCACTTGCATAGGAGCTGGAAATGGAAGTTTGGGGCTCATAGTGGGGCAGGGTCACATCTGAGACATTATTATGTAAACATTTGAATTCCGGTTTTGTGCTGCGTTTTCTGACAGTGTCTATTCAATCCATTTGCATTTTGCTTCTTTACAATTCCCAGCGATCTCATAAATGTCAGTGAAAGCTCCCTACTCCTCAGTTTTTCATTGACTCAGATGACTGTTACTTCAGTTCTACTCCCAAACCATTTTTCTTTCTTTTGCCTTTGTCTGTGTACTGTTCTTGTGGTTGACACAACAGTAACAAAATCTGGTTTCCTTTCATTTTGTCCTCTATCTTCCTTCCTCTATCCCCTTCCACTAATGTGACTTCTGTCCGCCTGCTACTTTAAGAAGAGGTCTTCATACAACAGAGGTGGTTATCTATGGAAGATACTGAAATGTCTTCATCATTGCAGATGCGGGATTTTCCCCCACCTGTAAACTCTGAGAAATTGTGCAGTTGCTTGGGATGTAAGGTTTCTTTCAGTAGACTGTCTTGTGAAAAATGTGGGCATAGGGATGAAGATGGATTTTTCTGGGAAAGGTGTTCTGTAATCTTTCTTCTATAAATCTCTGATCTGGATGGGCAATCCTGACAAAATGAGAGTGAGAGCATTGACATCCACTATATCCACCTCCATCCCTTTGGCATCTAGCTACTATAAGGCTGATGTCTGGGACCTTCTAACTTGTACCGGGCTGTCTGACTGGACAAATATGGGTGTCTGCTCTGCCAGCTCCAGATTGGGATCTTTTCCTTAGTTTGGAGCTTGTTGGCATTGCCTTCAGCTCTGACCAAATGAGAAAATTTAGTCTTGTTTGCTGCCATGTAATTCAATCTTTGGAGACTCTCTCTGGTCAGAGAATACCGATTTCTGAATGGTAATCTGGTTGGTTGCCATTCCTGTGATCACAGAAATTTTTATCTTCTGGGTCGTTTTAGGTACGGGTCCTCCAATAAGCAGTGATTTCAAGTTGCTTCGGCTTTTTGTGCCAAATGATACTTGAATATATTGCTATCACAGGACGGTACCTAGATTTTGGACTTCATATGTCAAAACAAAAAGAACTGTCTAGATCTAGCTTCCAGAATGGAAGATCTGCTGAATCCTGAGGGGCCTCTATCTTTCTGTGTGATCCTCTTGTCTGTCTAGAGTATGAGAGGGACGCCTTCACAGATTTTCCTCAGGTTTTTCAGCAGTTTCTGCTGTAATCTAAAGGTTCCTTGCTTGTGTGGGCAAGCTTCATTTTGTTGTACCAACATGTGCAGACTGTCAGCAAATGATCTAGTGATCTTGTCAACACTATATTGCATATGTAGCCTTTACCATACAGGAAAAACTTCCTTATCATACAGGAAACCATGCCCCAGAATGCTTTGAAAATTTTGAAATGTCTAATATTCAGTATCAATAAATTGCCTCCAGACTCTTTGGAAACTTGTGACTGGTCTTCCTAGATACCGCTGCCTCCACAACGCTGCAGATTGCTGTGAGATTTATTCCCCAGCTTTTCTTTTTCAGAAAGAAATGCAAATTATAATGGAGTAATTCTCCTATGGAGAGGCAGACCTTTCCAGTTCATGAGTCATTGCTAGACATCATCTTCAAGAACTTGATAGCTACTATTTGCATATCAGTAGGTTATATGTATCCTTCATAAGAAATGCAGAAGCTGATCTTTTCACAGTGAAAGATCACTTCACTTTCCTGTGCTTCGTTTTGGTACATTGTTTCAGTGCTTCTTTCAGAAAAGCACTTTTTGTCAACAGACGTGTCATTTTGCCAAAACCTTTCTGATTTCCCTTTTAATCCTAAAGTTTTGCATTAGTTGGGTCAGTACGCTGGAAACACTTTCGGATCTGTATGGGAAGTAGGATATCCTGAATATGAGACTCTGTGTAGGCAAGAAGGCTCCCCGTTGTGTTTCTCTGTTTGATATGCAAGTAAAGCTTCTATTGTAGTGCTCTCTTCGGCAAGATCAACCGAACGCTTAAATATACTTTAAGTCAGAAAGAGTAGAAAATGTACACAAATGCAAGGAAATCTGATTTAACTGTATTTATGTAAAAAACAATGAGGGAAAATGTTCCTGAGTAATTGGATAAAGTTAAGGTAAATAATATTTTTTAGCTTTGCTAAATGAGAGAATTGTAGGAAACAAATTGCCATGTATATAAAAATAAATCTGAGAACAGAATACTTTTCAAAAATAAAGTGTGAAGACCTGTCAAAAAGTAGTGCTTGGGTGACTTGTTACCCAGTTGCTCTCAAATTCTGTATTTCTTCTAGGCATTAACTTGTTCTCATGCAACTATGTTTGCGCTTTGTGCTGTATGGGTTTTCGGTGGGATTCTTGCTGTGCTATAAACACTGAATCTTTTCTTGTGGTAGTAGTATTGTCACTTACCACTATTTTGTATGCCTCTTACAGATTTGTCTATGGCTATGCAGAAAATCTATCAAACATTTGTAGCTTTAGCTGCACAACTTCAATCAATACATGAAAACGTAAAGGTATGTTGTTTTGATGTGTTCCTGTGTGTTAGTGAAAGGACTACAAAGAGTCACTTTTTGAAAACATAATATATCTTCAGGTATTCTTTTATTTTTCTGTTAAATTAACTGCTTTTAAAAATTTTCAAACTGTCCTGGAGAAGTGCTTTTATTAAAAAAATAACTTTTGTTCAGCTGAAGTCTAATTTGGTGGTCGCAACTGACCACAATCCTTTAGGTTACAGAATGTTTTTCACTTAACTCCTTTTCCTTTTTAATTGTTGATCAATTCTTGAAATTCTGTCTTTGACCTTATGCTTGTATGTTTTGTTTTTCGACCAAAGATTTATTGATTTCAAGCAAAGATATCAAAAGCTGCTCTTTCTCAAATAGGTAACAGAAAAAAAGTTGGTATTCATATGTAAGATTTTTCAACATGTCAAAGAATTCTGGTGAAAATCATGTTTTGGCTTGCTTCGTTGTTTTCAACCTAGTTTTCATGGAAAGTCTTGTGTATAGAAAAGAGAGACTAGTATGGAAAAAATGCTGATGTATCAAAGATCCTAACTAGGCTTGTTTTTTTTTTTTTTTCTATTGTGGACTCCATCTTAAATTTCCCATTAACAGTTCTGGACATATTGACAAAATGTCGATGTCCTTCAATCCATAAGTTTTCTTGAGATTATTAGAACCCTTCTGGTTACAAGAAAAAAAAACTTGGAGTACAAGTGTTTGGGATTGTTTCTACAAAGTGACTTCCTTAATGGAATAGCTCTGCTAAATCTTGTGCTTGTTTTCTTCTCAAAGCTGCTTCTGCTCAGAATTGCTAGTTCTCTAAACATCTGAAACTTTTTACCTTTCCTGAATAAAGTTCAGGAATACCGGGGATCTTGTATGAACTAAATTCTTTGTGTTGCACTGCTTCTATCAGCATGGATATTCACTGGATTACAGCTACCTGCCACCAGATATTTGTGCTGCTCTTAGTTAACTCAATTTTGGTACCAGATAGAGAGTATATCATCTCTTCCATAATTTTGTCAGAATTACAGAAAAAGGATCCCAAATGTGTACTGGGCTCTTCACTTCTGAGATGTGTAGCCCGAACTCATGCAGTGGTCTTTGATGGCACTGTTCTGTTGCTCTTTGATATGAAGAGAAGGATTAATATGTAGGTGTAAGCCATAGTATCTTCAGTACCTTGTCAGTGTGACTGAATAGGAAAGACTTTACTTCAACTTGAGAAGTATTCTATCACCTAAGGGGTTGGTTTGAGGTTACTTCTTTCTTTTGGGGAGTTTTTTTGAGATTTAATCTAGTGGGTGGACATGACGGCTGATATTTTGGAAGACACAATTATAACTAAAGCTTCAAAAATCAGAAAAATGAATGTACTGCTTAAGTGGATCTGTTACTTTGACCATCTGTTTAGTTTATCTTCTAGGAGAGGAGAGTAGTTTTGAAACTGCTGTCTCTCCCTTATTTGATGGTTGTGATATGGTTTGTGAAAGCAGAGCTGTGACCACAACTCATTCGTTTGTCTGAAGTAGGCTTTCTGGTTTATACGTATACTTTGATTCAAAGGTCTGAAGTTGTAGAAGAATATGGCCTGAAACATCTTTGCACTGGGCTAGTTGTTAAATACACTTACATTACACATGAACATACATTCTGTATCCAGGGTCAGTGAAGGGTGAAATGTGCTTAGGCACAATTCGGGTAAAGAATGTCATTAAATGATTCCGCATAGATTAGCATTAGGAACCTCTCTACAATGTCTAATGGCATTTCTGTCAGCTCCTATGGCAGTCAGTATGGCATTGTATTGAATCTCATCAGAGTTCTACGAATGTCTCTTCTCTCCAAAGACGGCACTCCTGATGTGATAATGAGGTCATTCTTTTCTGTGTGTTTCATGCTGTTGCTGATAGACTTAGGCTTACGGCTGATCAAATCCTGAGACAGAATTTTTGAACTGTAAGCTCCTCTTCTTGGAAACAAGCATATCCTTAGCCAGGAGCACAGGACATAGTATGTCTTCCATAAAACTCAATTGAACCTAACTGGTTTTTGGTAACAACTAGGACCATGCAGCTGCTCCCTCACTCCCCTGGTTGGGATGGGGAAGAGCATCAGAAGAGCAAAAGTGAGAAAACTCATGGGTTGGGATAAAGACAGTTTAAGTAAAGCAAAAGCCATGCAGCCAAGCAAAACAAGACGCAGAATTCATTCACTACTACCCATGGGCAGGCAGGTGTTCCGCCATCCCTAGGAAAGCAGGGCTCCATCAAGTGTAACAGCTACTTAGGAACACAAACACCATAATGCCAAATGTGTCCCCCTCTCCTTTTTCTCCCCCCAGCTTTATATACTGTGCATGACATCACATGGCATGGAATGTCCCTTTGGTCATTTGGACTGTCTCTCCTCCCAACATTTTGTGCGCTCCCAGCCTACTCGCTGTCAGGGACTATGAGGAGCAGAAGAGGCCTTAACTGCTTAGCACCAATCAGAAACATCAGCACACTATCAACATCACTTTCATCCCAAATCTAAAATATAGCACTATACCAGCTGCTAATAAGAAAGTTAACTCTATCCCAACTGAAACCATGACAAAGCCATTTATTCTTTTTATGTTACCTAAGATATCCATAGTTCCCTCATCTGTGACAGATAGAAATGGCTCATGATGAACAGGCCAAGCCAGGTGTTGCCACAGAAGGTGGGGTTTTGATAGGGTAAGCGGCATAGGCACAACACATTTGGGCTGCTTGTAAGTCTGAAGCAGAATGAGCTATTGCATTTGCTCTGCATTACATCATTGATGGAAAAGCATCAGAAACAAGAGTGAATTCTAAAATTCTAGTGGCTTCTTTGGCTTCATGCTAAGAAAGAAATGTAAGAGTGAAAGGAAGGAAAGAACACAGGTAACGGTGATAGGGGAGCAAAGGTAGACTCCATGCAGAAAGGGTAGCATTGAAGAAGAGTGTATTGTTTTCTGTTATGAGTAAGTAACGTGGCCATATTTTGCCTCTTAGGTCGGCTAGTACAGTGATACAAATGGAATTGTGCCGACTTATACCAGCTTTGAAAGATTTTGATACCATTCAGTATGTTAATCTGTTACGCTTGACTGCTTTCCAGAATTTAAGGAAAGGAGCCTGTTTTGGCTGTAGCTGATGCAAAACAATTCTCACCACTTCATAGCCTGACTAGATCCCTTCAGGTTGTGGGGTGGGGGGTGTTTTGGGTTTTTGGGGTTTTTTATGTTTGTTTTTAAGGAAATGTTATTTATAACTTAGTCTCTCTTTATCCTTATTAAGTTAAGGTTTTACATCAAATACACTGAACTAAAATGGCTTCCCCCCACCCCCTTCAGATGCTCAAAGACCAATACCTTGGCTACAGGAAAACCTTTCTGGGAGATGCCATGGATGTGTTTGAGGCAAGACGAACAGAAGCTAAGAAGTGGCAGAGCGCGCCACGTGTTACCACTGGACCGACCCCTTTCAGCAACATACCAAATGCAGCAGCCGTTGCGATGGCTGCAACACTTACTCAGCAGCAACAGCCTGCTACAGGTCTGAGTGCATTCAAGTTATAGATTATTAGTGTTACAACAATAGTAAATTTGTGTAAAATTTTCTATGAAGTCTTCCTTTGTGTTAGACTAAAATTTAAACGTTGTGATGAGCAAAGTTACTGATACATAGCCAATAGAAAAATGCAGGGTAGACTTAGCAATAATTATGCAACAGATACTTAATCTTGTGAATTTACTTGTATTAGTGGTATTTACTGTATTGTTCTAACTTACCCCTCGGAATGTGAGTCTCCATTCTTAAGTAACATCTCTGAATATACATAGCCTCTTTCCAGAATTGTATGGTTATAGTAAATTATTTCAAAGCAGTGAGGAGAGAATATCTAAATGCCTATTAACCTTTTTCTTATGTAAAATAATGCATTTTTATATAGCACTTTGGAACTGTAAAATGAAAATTGCTGTAGAACAGGAAGGATAGTGGAGCAAAAATCTGTAGAATAGGAGGATGGATGCCTGGCTTATTATTTTATAGCCAAGTCCTTTGTCAGGGTGATGTTGGAGCAGTTTTTGCTGGCCGTTATGCTGTTGCAAATAAATATTAGCAGAGTGAATCAGTGGTTCTGTGTGTGCACGTGTGTAAAAGGAAGACCAAAACAGAGGAAATGCGTGACCCACTGGTAATGAAGAATGGATATGTATGGCAAAGGAAATAACTTAAGGCACCTTAGTTGACGTTGTTACACTAACCAGCACTTCTCAGAGGGATTCCTAAATGTAGAGAATTGAATTAAAATGTAATCGTATAACAGAAATAAGATAAATTCTATGTAATTTTACTTGGACTATGTCAGCAAATTATGAAAAGCGTAGTTAACTTCATTCTGCCATTTATTTTCTAAAAATGTTGTCATAGGTGTACTGAAAGTCATATTGGCACCTGTTCCGTGTCTTGTCTTAAACCATTCAAAATATGACTGTTGTTAATTAGAGACCTATGCAGCAACCACACTAAGTTTGACAAATTATTAGGCTGTCCTTGCCTTCTCCAAAATAAAAAAAAATATAATGTGCTTCCATCCCTGGCCCTTATAAACAGCAAGGAGAAGGATTTAAAAAGCAAATATGCCAAAATATTTTGAACACAACAAACAAAAAAAAGAAACATGAAATATTCCCGTCATAGACCACTGTCTTCCTGTTGCTGCTATATTAATCCATGGAAATTCTCTTGAAGTGACATCTGCAAAAGAGTCTGGTCTTAAACACATTAAGTGTAATGTCACACTTCAGGGTTTTTAATATACATAGAAGTGTGGCTTGTGCGGCCTAATGTTGCCACAGTAGTTCCCTCTCCTTTCATCTTTCTCCTTGTCTTATTTTTTTTTTAATATTCCCCATAGTCATTACAGAATTAGTTGTGTATGAAAGCCATATACTTGGGTTATCACATGTAAAGTTATACCTGCATTTTTATGAATTGGGGTGAGGGATTTGAACTCTCCTCTTCCTAGTCCAGCTTCAAGAGAACTGCTAAGAACTTCAGTAAATTGATGCCACTTACGGCATGACTTCCTGAATATTCTCTTAGGAGTAGTGGAGAGTGGGGGGGGGAAGGCTGAATTGACCTGTACCAACACAACCTGAGGTAAGGTGACTTTATACCTTGAGGTATTTTGTAAGATTTTTGTAGCAAAAGGAGCAAATGGGAGTGTGTGTAGGTTGGGGTTTTTTTGGTGTTTTTTTGGTTGATTGTTTTGGTGGAGTATCTCAAAAGCCAAAAATGTGCCAATTACAGGAGTGGTGCAGGTAGAACAAAGCCATTAACTTACATAACCAGCCAACAAAAGTAGACAACAACTTGTTTACTACTGATTGAGTTGAAATATTGTCATACTGCATGCAACTCACTTGAGGACCTGCAGAAATAGAGGTAGATTGACGTTTTGAGTGGCACTTCAAGAGTACTTAAAACTCTTAGAAAATAGGGTTAGATGGAACTTGAAGTCATCTGTTCTGTTCCCTTAGCTCAAAAGCAGGATTATTCAGGCCTGAACTGTTCCAGAGAGACCTTAAAGTCTTAAAAGCTTGCTAGAAAGGAAAACTTCACAGCTTTCCTAAATTACTGATTTCAGTGTGTGTCCCAACAACTTACCTGAAACTTCTTAGCTTCAGATTAAGGCTGCTGCTTTTTGTCTTACTCTTTGTGGAAAAGGAAAAGAATCTATTCTTTCAGTTTTGCAGGAATCTTTAAATATTTAAAGACTGCCTCCTCTTCATTTCCTTTTCCTCGTTTGAGTTTTCAGATGGCCATTTGCTGCAGTAAAACTGCAAATGTTTACATGTTTTAACTTTTGTGTTATGTTGTTGTGAATTCGATAAACTATCTGCTAGAAGTTAAAATCATGCGTATTTCTTTTCAAGATCTAGATCCTGAAGAGCGGGATAGATGAGGGATGGTAGAAGGTTATGAGAGAAAAGATTATGAAATTAGGTGTATGTAAAGTGGGGGAAGGGAGTGTGTGTGTAATACCTGACATGCTGTTACTGTTCTTGAAGATAAGAATAAAACAAGAAAATTAATCTGGGCTTTAAAGCTTTTTGACTAAAATCTAATATATGGTACTCTAGTATTGTGGGATCAGGATGGTTAGTCTCTTTTTAAAAAAAAAAAAAATTTAATGTTTACATGGCTACATCTATTTAATAAGATTAACTTAGTTACTCTTCTTTCTCTGAAAAAGATAAATAATAATTTATTTTAAACTTGTGTTCAGAAGTCAAAGGTTTAGTAGCTACATCTAAGCTGTGGGATCAGGGAATGTTTCCCCAGTTCCTGGGTGCAGGTGTGCACCCTATTTATGTTCTCTCCATATGCCAATATGTGTCTGGCTTCTATTGAAAGAAATAAAGCCAGTGGATCCCAGCCATATGGAAGAAAGGGAGCAAAGATGCACTCCACTGGTCTCCTGGGATGGATAATCAGGACACCAAGACTGTGGCGTGCACACTGAAGCACAATTTTTGTGCAGTTTTTTGAAGTAGAGTTATTAACATTATGCTTAAGTCTTGTCTGCACACAACCTTTCTCCCTAGTTTAGCACTCTTGCTCTGAGCACAGCTTTATTGGTAGCTGGTCATGCTTTTGTGCCGTAGCAACTAGAATTTTAACTGCTGCCTCACTAGCACCTTCCCCGAGCAATCTTGAACAGCGTGGAAGTTAAAATGATGGTGGCTAGTCTACCTGTTAACATTGATGGGACTAAAGTAAAAGATTTTAAAGGAAATTAAAGTTTAGTGAACTAAATGCGTGAGGCTGAAACTGACGTTTTTCTGATAAGACTAAGTTGTCTTAAAGAAATGCTTTTCTTCAAGCTCACCTTTCCTCCTCTAAAAATAAATAAAGTAGATACCCCCCCAACAACTTAGTTACTCTCTCCTTAACTGATGGAGTGCAGAGTTAGTCAAAGCATTGTCAAGCTACTAGCATGCTTTGTTATGTTTTGACTTGGCTCGGTATGAGATTGAAGTGCTAATGGGAAAGGATACTGAAATCTTCATAGCACTTAAAACTTCTGTTGTGTCATTTGATATTAACCTTGGTTAAAATTAGTGTATTACTTTGTCAGACTTGGATCTAAGTTTGACACTAAATTTGTTCACTGTTAGGACCAGCTGTGATTTCCCAAAATTGCAGTGTCACTTTAGGAAATTTGGCTGACCTGTCTGGACTCTTTATAGTGGGCACTATTCATTAAACTGAAATGCTCTACAGGGCAAATATATCAAGTTTTAAAATGTCAAAATACTCATTATAAAGAATTTGTCTCGTACTTACAGTAGCCAGAAGTGCCAATTTTTTGCTAGTACTTTTGGCATCGAAGAATCTTTATTACTAGTTTTTTGCTATTGAAAACTATGTTTACTTACAAGAACTAGAAATAGCGATGAGGCCTTCAGAACATTATGGTACAAAATTAACAAATATCATGTGCTGTTGCTCAATGAGAAGCTTATTAGCCTAAGGCCTGAGATCCTGTTTTATATAATCTGAGATATTTTAGAATAGTGTTTTTTACTGGCTCTAAAAAGCATATTGCATTTGGAAAAAGGCTTGGCTGGAGGACTGTAGTGTTTTGTTTTAAGGTTTTTGTTTTAAGGAGGCACTAACAGTGCCTCCTACTGGGATAGAAACCTGTGCACTTGAGAAGGAACTGGATATGTGGTTTTGGGTTTTCTTTTAGTTATTAGCTAACTAACTGACTTGTGTAGGCTTTTTTTTTTCTTTTTATTGATAACAATTGTTGTCTTATTTTTAAGGAGCTGCGAGGTAGATGTATCAGTATTTAAACTGGATGTAAAGAAGTTTAGTTTGAAATTTATGTGAAAATTTGTAATTACAACATCTGGTATATTTTTTTTTTTAGTTGAAAAAATAGCTTGGGTTTCGCAACTATTCCCTGCTAAGCAGAGACTGAAAGCTAACAACTTTAGATGCCCTTAAAATTTAGTTTAACACTACTTTGAGTATACAGATGTCATTCAGCTTGGATCACAAGAATTTTGTGTTCCTAGCAAGAAATGTTACTTTTCGATATACAGTGCCTTTCACTTGATTCAAAATGATTTTCCGTTTAAATCTTCAAATACTGAAATGATTTTAAAAGCTTCAAATAGCTAGGTTTTAAAACTCTAGATAAATATTAGTAATGGGAAACTTTATAGTACACAGGAAGAAATTTTGAATGAAAATAAGCCCAAATGTGATAATGGTTTAGGAAAAAGACTGAAATCATTTGAGCTTTACAGTAACATATAAATAAAACATCACTTTCACAGATAGCCTTCTCCATCTTTGAACATACTTTATGTACTCTATCTTGAGGAAAGGTGTGAATGTCTGTGGATTAAGAGTTTGGCACCGTATTTTATCTTCAATGGTTAAACTTTTTAACTAGTGCACTGAAAACTGTTTGAAAAAGACAGGAATATAAGATTGTACTGTGAAAACTGTCAAAATATATTAATTATTTATCAGAATTAATTATTTTAAAATGTGTTAGTAATGGGCTAGCAAGTTGATTCTTTATTCCCCAAGGTTAAGGAAAAAAAAAAAAGGAACTGAGGCTGTAAATTTTATCTTGGCAGACTGAAAATGTTTTTTGACAGTCCTGCATCCTAGTGTGAATACGCAGGGGAAGTACTGTCAACTTTTTTAAATTATGGGACAAACTCTGACTTTGAAATTTTGAATGTATCTAATTCATTAAGGTACACAGTACTGTGCCTTTTGTAAATGTTTATTTAAACAGGTGGTTTGACTAGTTTACCTTATTGAATGGTGTTATGTAGCAGAGCTTAACAGAACTCAGTTATCACTTGTGTGGAAAAGAATTGAATTGTCATGTTATTGTGTAATTGACTTGCTTAAAAATGAACAATAAATTTAATAAAATAAAGTCATTGTCTTGTTTTTTATCTTAGTGTTCTGTTTAAATTTGGATGGAATACTTGAGTAGTTTTGAAGATTCCTGTTTATTAAATAAATTAACTTTTGGTAATATAGTTTTAGTTACATTAGTGTCAGTTCTTATGTTTTTAATTTGAAGGTTTTATATTCTGAGTTCATTAATACAGGTGACAAAATTTTACCTATGAGTTCTCTCAGGGTTTTGATTAATGTTTTAAAGTTTAAGGTGAGACTGGTTAACTTTTAAAAATACTAAATGACATTATTATCATATTATCAGCTTTGACTAGTTTCACCTATTACAATCAGTGTTTTCTTAGATTTTTACCAGGTGGACGTAGAGGCAGACAGTTAAGTGAGGAATTTTGATGAGGTAAAGTTTGGGATCTTAATGGGATTTGTTGAAAGCAATGATGTTCACATTATCAAATACTTGAATAAATAAATAAAGGACCTCTTTACTATGAAAGAGTAAGGCAAGTTTGTTCTCATTTTTTTTATACCAGGGCCACAGCCATCTCTGGGAGTTAGTTTTGGAACGCCATTCGGCTCAGGTATTGGCACTGGCTTGCAATCAAGTGGCTTAGGTTCTTCAAGCCTTGGAGGTACACTTTAACTTTTCTAATCTTTCATTGAATTATTATACCGCACATCTGAATCTCTTGCAAACCTTTAACTCCACTAAGAGGATGATCTGTTTCAGGGAAAGACCTTACAATTTGGCAGTCGGCGCTTTCCAAACTCCTTCATGTTATACAGAAGGAGTTGCTAAGGCTAACAGTAAGGCTAAAAAGCCATTGTAGTTAAAACCCAGGATGAACAAGATGAAGTAATCTCATAGAAGTTCTGTTCTTAAAGCTAGGGAAGTACATCAAGTATGTCCTTTTGTAACAACTTGACTTTAATTTTACATGTATGAACGTTAGGCACCTGAGACGTTGAATCACGCTGTAGCTAACCCACAGAAGTTTTTCACCTGTATATACAACCGTTAACTATAGGGACCCATTTCTGCTTGGGTTAAGATAAGAATAAACGCTTAAAATTTACTACAGTTCTGGAATCCTGCTTGCTGCAACATGTTTGCTTTAGCTGTCATTCTGTCCCTCAGTGCTGAGGTGGAAAAAAAAATAAAAGTACACCCTCAAGCTGAAAAAGCAACATTTGAAAGCGAGGGAAAAATACTTATCAAAATGTTAATAGTGCCGGTGGGGTATATATTCCAAGAGGACACATGACTGTGAAAGAGTAGGTGGTAATAAAAAAAGTATAAGATTCATGTAGACACTTTCATTTAAACGTAATGAATTCTCAGTAGTAGAAGAACTACAAGAACTACAAGTAGAATCTAAGTGACTAGTAGAATCTAATCTGCATGTGAATTTCCCATCTATATAGGTCAGGGGTTCCTGCAGTGCAAGTCAAAGACACTAGTGTCCTCTGAAGCTTTTGTATGAGATCTGCAAAGAAAATGGTTACATCTGCTGAGCGCAAACATAATGTGCTGTGGGTTTTCTTGTTACATCTTCTGTTCTCTGCAGCCTCAGTCCGCATCCCTACGTTTTGCCTCTTAATGAGCCAAACATGTGAATCAGTGTTGTAATATATTTAAGATAATTAAACATCATTCAGTTTGGAAAGATGATGTAACTTGAATGTTACATCCGTTTTACCATAAATTATCTTGAAATTATGCTTAAATCTGCCAATGTTGTTTCTCATCAGATTTTAAGCTTTTTCAGATAAAAGAAAGTCTGTGCGCTAAAACAGGAAAAATAACTGAGAATAGCAGGCTAAAAAGAAAGTACTTGTGAATTACCAGGTCGTGCCCATGATGCTTTAAATGCCTTTTAAAAAAAACAAACCACCAAAAAAAAAAACCAAACAACAAAAAACACCGTAAAACTCTTCCTTTTCAACCAAAGAGGTTGTAGACTAAAGATTATTTATATATGTTCACCAATTCTGCCAATGTAAATGAAAGAACATTTTCTGAAACAAATTAGCAGGATGAATGCTTAAGATTTTCTTAGGGTTTTTTTTTTTTTGAACAGGACAATTTTTAATGTGTACTTTTGAAACATCATTTTAATTGGTTGCTCTTTTTCCATGATAAATATTCTGTGAATTTTGTCAGTGATAACCATAGAAGCTTTAGCACTTAAGTATATGAGGCATGTAGCATATAGATCCTATGCTTCATTAAATATTTGCAGACGCCTTGTCTGACTATTGGTAATTAATTTCAAACTAGATAGGACAAAAGAGTGTATCATTTAGATAAACCATCTTACATTCATTACATTAAAACTTACTTGATTTTAAAATTGCAGATAACTAGAGAACACTGCTTCAGATCATGTGTTTAGTCCTTATTAGCTTTAAAATCTAAAAATTATTTCTGTAAAGGAATTAAAGGCTCAATTTGCAGTAAAATACTAGTATTTTCCCTGACACTTGAAACTTAAGATGGGGGCATAATAACATCAAATACAAATACCGTTCTCTTTTTACAAACCTCTCGAGACGGCCAAAATCAGAGAATTTCTTTCTCTCTCTCCTTTTGTTTGGTTTCCATCTCAAACTGCAAGCATCGACTTACTTTTCCTTTGAAGTGATCTCATATTAATAACATGATTTGAAATCTTGAAATATTTATATTATGAAATTATAAATGTCAATTACAAAATTTACATAATGAGTTTTATTACAGCTATATGTTTATGGCTGCCCTTTATATTATGATTTTTCCCATTAAGTATTGTGAAATTCTTTTTCTATTCTATATTTAACCTATTTTGTGGTTTCCTAGGTAAAGCTGATCCCAAATAACCTGGGGGGCACAACGACTCTAAAATAAGCCCAATGTAAACTCAAGAAAATGTTTACTCTGTTTTAAGCATAGAGAATTTTTCTTTTAGAGTTGTGGATGAAGATTGCGGCTTTCTGCAATAGAAGTCATAGAACTTATGTCTGAATTTTCTTAGTTTTGGCCCATTTGGTTACCGTTTTCTTGCCAGTTTAACAGCAATTCAATAGCAATTTTGTAAACTCTGATAGATTGCTTCACCTGTTTTTATAGCTTTTCCCTTTACTCAGTTTGTATTTTGAAGGAAGTATTTTTCTCCAACGCTTTCCTGTTTGCATTGTTTTCTTAATGCAATACTGAGTTGAGAATAAAATACTCGAGTCATAATCTTCAGAATATTTGTTTACCAAATAATGCTTAGAATTATGTTTGGTTTGAGAATAATCACCCCAAACATATGTGTCTTTAATCGCTGTGTCTGTAATTTTTTTGTTGTATGTCTTTACTGTTATTCTACTAGGATTTGGAAGTAGCTCTGCCTTTGGAAGTAGTGCCACAGGAGCATCATCGTTTGGGTTTGGAACTACAAGTAAGCCATCAGGAAGTCTAAGTGCAGGTTGGTTTGTTTCTCTTAAATTCCAGTTTGTCTTAAACTTACTTTGTTACAATCAAACTGCTGCACTCAGTGTAAGAAAGCTACTGAAACAAAGTGTTTACATGTGTATATAACCATTAAAGTAACTATTTACTTGCTGAATACACATTTTCAGAGGAGTTTTTAGGTTCTGTTAAAGGTCTCCTGGGTAGACAGCACTGAGTGAGCATTAATGTTTTCTGTTTGATGGTGTCTGTCTAGTCAGGAGGCGAAACAGGAGATCAGGTGCACCCGATTGGATCAGATGCAGTCCGAGGCACAGAAGTGCAGTTACTACTTGAAGGCATAGGCTATAGTTAGGGAGCTATTGACATTAGTGTATAAATTTGTGACAAATATACCAGTAATTCGACTTCCTGTATTTACAAATAAAGTTGAAATTATTTTTTAAAAGCTTAGAAGGTTTCTTTAACGCTGTTTTTCTTATCTTTTCTATCTGAATAATAAGTTATAGGTGTTGTATCTCTGGAATATATGCATGATTCAATGTGTTAACTACTTTGAAAACATTTCTGTGGCAATTCAACTACTCAGTACTCATTTCACTTTTTTTGGTTTAATTTTGTTGGTGGTGAGAAAATGAAAATATGGATGCAGTTGCTCCTTAACTTAGACGTCTGAAATCTTAGTCACTTCTATAGCTTGCATCTCTATGCACTTTTTCAACAGGAATTTGGTTTTGAGGCAAATAGCTTCCTATAGTCTGTCTTACAGACATAAAAAAAAATAGAATACTGTTACAGGGAGGTGTGTACCTCATGTTTGGCTTACATCTCTAAAGGGCTGACTGAAGCAGAGAGGTAAAAGCCCAATGAATAAAGTGTACTCTAAGGCCCTTCAGGGAGATGCTAGGTCTATGCCCTGGAAGGGCAGGTTGTTGTTTACTTTCTGAAAATAGTTGTTTACACATAGGTGATACTAATCGTCGATCACATTGTAGCTATGGTTCAAGACTTTGGGACTCTTCCCTTCAGAACAGAGCCATTCTGTGACCGATTCTCTTCCCTTGCAACAGGAATGAGACTGAATATATACCTTGTTCAAGGCTCTCTCCTGAAGATTTTTCATTTGAGTATTCTGCTTTAGGGTTTGGTTTACTTTTAAGAAAAAAAACTTCATAGCATGGCCTTGTTATGCTGCCATGACGGGACAAAGCCATTAAGATGAATTTCCCTTCTGCCTTTCTATGCTTTTGTGGCTGCCCTAAAAGGCACCTCTGGCATAACAGCTATTACTTTCAAAGTTATATCTAAACTAACAAGCATGTTCTCAGTCTTCTATCACACAGTTCATACATCTCTTTCTTATTCTAACATTACTCATATAAAGCTCAGGCTGCCTTCCCTGCATGCTTCAAAATAATCCCTGTATCTAGAAGCTGCTAGGTGGCAGTACTTCATGAACACTTTACCCTTGCCTACTGAACTCCTGACACTATAAATGGCATACAGCTTTATTATGAATGGCATTCAGGATGTTTTCTATAGGAGGCAATGCTTACCTGTTATCTCAGATACATACTTGAAGTGAAAATGCAACTCACCAAGAATAGTTTTGATTATCAAAGATTTTTTTCATTCATGAGACTCCCTGATGAAGAACAAGTTTATTCTTCTAAAAATCTTGCTTGGGATTCAGAGTTAGCAGGGAAATGGAGGAATATTTGCATCTGCTTCACCCCTTACATCCTAGGATGAGAGACAAATTAGTCCACAAAATTTAGACAAGACCCAAACGAACAATGTCATTGGTCACATGCTAGATCTGCACGCTCAGTACATTAACAATGAGTTCTGCACAGGCAGCTGCATGTTGAAGCTCTGCAGTTACTGGAATGTAGCTAATGGGGGATTTTTTTTTTTTTGTCAAGATGAGGTAGTGTGTAACCCAGGTGCGGAAATTGCAGGAGGAAGAGTTTCACGTTCTGTTTTGAAGTAGTTCTTGATGCAAAGCATCAGTAACAAGTGAGAGAACAGAAGACATCAGGCTTGTGAGAGCCACTTTGCGATTCCTGTGAGACGAGCAGTTGGGGTTTTTATTTCTGTGCTTCAAAAATATTTAGGTATTGAGTTGAAAATACTGACATGATCAAAGGATTGCTTTAACTGTCTATTAGAGAACTAACAAAACTGTGTGAAGTAATGCATATTGAGAATATACCTTTTTTGCTTGTGAACCAGTCCCACTTGTTCTTAATATTTTAATTGTTTACAGGTTTCTATGTGCAACTTGTATGAAACTATTTGTTAGGATTTTAACTTGCTCATGTCATACTTGTTATTTTGTATGATTGGCTACCTTATTTGGCTTCTTGAGAGAATAGAAAGTGGAGTTTGGAAGTTCTGCTTTGTATTATCTAAGATCTGAGAAATTTCTAGCACTCTCTAATAGTTTCAATTATTATCCAAAGTGGTTGTGCATAACTGATGTAAATTCACAAAAGAAAGTAAAATGAGTTGGTATTACCATTGCTGAAAACTGTAGGCAGATTTTCTTCAACTGACCTTGTTTTATAGCTGAACCAAATGTTCAATTTGTTTACCTTGATAGAAGAGGGGTGGGGGAGTTAAAATAGCACAATTGGCTCACCTAGTCACGCAGTTTTTCCAAAGCTTTGTTTTCAGTGCTGCTTTTTGGTTTAAGTCATAGAAGGTGGGTTTTTTTAAATATCAAGAATTTGGCAAGAATTTTGAGCCTTTTCTGCCTCTCATTTAAGGCACGGTCAGTGCCACGTACGTTATAATGATAGGCAAAGGTAGCCTGGTTGGTAAGGCACAAGGCTGGGAGCTCTGACTCCAGCTTTGCCACCTGCCTGCTGTGTGAGTGGGGCCGTGTTCCGTGTGTACTTCTGCCTTCCCTCCCACCCTACGTACGCATTATGTGTTTACACTGAGAACTTGAGGAGTTATGGTTCAGTGGGTCTTTTGGGTGCTACTGTTGTATGGTGAATGGTATAATAGATTAGTTATTTAGGATGTAATTGTTTACAATCACTGAGGTAGACTGTGTTCGTGCTGTAATGTCCAAGTTGCCATAGCAAGTCCAGGTGTGTTAGCAATGTGGCATACTGCTGTAGATCCACGAGTATAAAGTATTACAAATATTGGTAATGAAGTGACTGGTGTTCATAACTCCAAGGAGAACAAACTTGCAATCCTGATATAACTTAACGTTTTAAAATATTTTTCCCTCCCTCATAAGGCTTTGGCAGCTCGACTACATCTGGGTTTAACTTCAGCAATCCCGGCATCACAGCATCAGCTGGCCTGACGTTCGGGGTGTCTAATCCTGCCTCTGCAGGCTTTGGGACAGGAGGGCAACTTCTTCAGCTGAAGAAACCTCCAGCTGGAAACAAGCGAGGGAAAAGATAGGCACCCCTTTTAGGGAAGCAGAAGTGAATCAACTTTGTTCATCTGAAAAGTCTATTTTTCTAGATTGATGCATTAATTAAATTGCATCCCAGGAGATTTATAAAAATTTTGCTACTTTTCCCTAGTCTGAAGTACAAAATGAAAAATCATATTGAACAGCTATTTTCTTGTGAATAGAAACTCGTTTATGTATTTTTATTTTTGGCCCTAGTTTTAGAAATGTTCTATACTGCATTATTATTAAAGAATCTTGTAAAACCATCTATTTAACCTAATGTTAGTAGCAGAATATTTTTTGTTAATAAGCTTTATACCATATGAATATATGCATATTTGTTTTTTTGTACAGATAAAATATATTCTAGTACAAATACTAGAGTTCATATCTTCTGTTCCTGGATATGGCCTTTAAATCTACTTCAGGGTGTTTTTGTGTATATGGATGTAAATATATACAGTACAGTGCACACATCTGTGTGTATGTATGTGTATATATATATGTATAAAATACAGATGTGCAAACCTTGCCCCATAGACAGGTCTCCTTTTCTTTGTGTGTTCTGTTTCTCCATGTTGCCCTGTGGTCCCATATCTTGATGTTCCTAGGAACTTCAGATAGTGGGTCCTGGGCTATGTCATCATTGCTTTTTGTGTTTTGTTGTTTTAGACCAGCTGAAAATACAGTGTTTACTATTTCATAAAGTTTGGTAAATAGTGAATAGTAGCTGGATTTTTTTAAAAACCTTTTTTTGGACCCATTTAGCAGCCAACTCTAAAGAAGAACCTGAGATTTTGACACGAACATTTCAGCATTACCTAATGCTCCCAAACTGGTTTTGTTTTCCCTCCTGAGCTGAACAGTAGGGCGTTGCAGGGTTTCAGCTGAAAGCTCAGGATGCCATAAGGTCTGTGTGCAAGCGGAGAGTTGTCGGGCTGGATGAGCTTTTCCCTGCAACTGGGGGAGATAGGATATGCTATTCTAATGAAAACCCGAATTAGCTGTTATAAAACAGAGTTGATTCAGTAGCTTCTCATCAGCGCTACTAGCATTGACTTTAAAAGCAGTTGCGTATCTGCTTTCAATACGAGGTATAGAGTACAATAAGTTGCTGCTAAAGAGTGGAGGAGGAAAATGATGTAATTTGAAGGTTACAGCTATTGCAACAGTAATTAATGAATCTTGCATATTACAACATCATAGCTTGTTGTGCTGCATTTCCAATTCGGTGTGCGCTAGAAATAGCTGGGAAAACATCTTAAGGAGATGAGATGAATGATAGATCAATTGAATCTTAGCAAATAAAGATGTGGGTTGAAGTGTGAACGTGGAGCTTTGGAGCTGAGTTGCTTTTTAGGTAGATAATGTTTTGTATATAACATGCATCAAATGAATATTCACAATCATTTTCACAAAAGCACCTTTTTTTCTAAAACAGTTACAGTGCATAAGATTTTTCTAGTACCAGGTCATTTGCTTTCTATTGTTAAAGTGTTATTACCATTTTGTATGTTTTGGAAATGTCTGCATTCAGCGGTGATTATTCTTTGACAAATGTTCAGTTTGTCACTTGATCTGATATAATTAAGGGAAACTGAGCACAGAATTCTTCACTTTTGTACTTGTATGGTGTTGCATCCTTGTGAGCAGTCTCTTATGAAGGGATATAATGTGGTTTTTTTATGTCTCAGAAAAATAAAGCTTACAGTTTATTTTGATTTCAGCCTTTTTTTAAACTTTTATTGGGCTGCAGTCAGAACCGTAATGTTTGTATTCCTTTGTTATTGCTTTTTTTAATAGTTAATATGTTAAACCACTGGACTCTCTTGTAATGTATTAATTTGTGAAACTAATTCTAAATGTGTACTGTTTGTCCATATGTGCAACTTACCATTGTGCAAACAATAAAACAGTAATGCTGTGATCCTTGTAATACATATTTGCCTGTTTGAAAGGAGAAACAAAAACGTCATCGGCTGATATGTAGAATTGTTTTTCCTAGAATTTATATGGTGTAAAATTGTTCTTGCTGAAGTTAGAGCCTTGATCTCTGGATTGAAAGGGGGGGGTGTGGGTTTGTCTAGAATCTCTTCACGAGGCGCTGTATAAACCTGGATCGTGCTGTAGCGTGGCACAGCACTAGGTATGGCTTTGGAAATTCGAAAGCAGTCTGAGCCTCCTGGGTACCTGTGTTCTGCTTCTTTTCACGTTAAGGTAACAGTTAGGTCCTTAATTAAGCCTAAGTGAAAAAGTGATTGTGTAATAGAATAATCACATGCTGGAGTACAAACTGAAGTCAAAATGGGATTTGAAATGATTATGTTCCCAGAATATTACTTGGATGGTTGAATTTAACCGTGATTTTCAGGGATCAGCATTGTATACGCTGTTTCAAGTGATTTGGTTTTTTGTTTTGTGGGGTTTTTTTCCAATTTAAAGATACATAATATAAGTAGAGGGCAAACCACAAGTACATTCAAGGTGTGGCCTCTACAAGTCATGTTAAGAAGCTGACCTGTACTTAAGCACCATGAAATTAAATCAAGTTTGGATAACTTGCTCTGTAAAAAAAGAAAAATATGTACTGGAGGAAAGTTAAAGTCACATATGAAGGATGTGCTTGTCTATTAGTTTGCACCTTGTACAGCTGTGGTTTAAACTTACTTATGTGATCTCTTTCTTTTGCCAGAAATACCTTATTGTTCCCCCGCCTTCTCACTACAGTTAACGTGGCAGGAGGTGTGATGGAGTTATGCCTTAGATTGCCTTGCTTCATCAACCTCTTCTTGGTCCAGCGTCTCAAAACTTCCTTTATGTTCACATTTGTCTCTGTTCCTGACATGCTGGCTAGCTAGATACTACCACACTTATTTACTGCTTTCTTGCAGCCTGGGAGGGAGGAGGTGAGAGGGAGGAGGTTGAAATAAGGTGGAGGTGGATAGAATTTGTGCATCTTCCTCAGCAAGGGCCTCTGAAATCCAAATCCAGCTACACCCCCTCCATCTACATATTCATAACGTAACTGCATTTTGGACCTTAACTGTTTTTATAGCATCATTTTTTAAAATGAAAGTTTAGGAATATAGGTTTAGTGGCCTTTTTTCTCCTCTTTGACATCAGTGGGTAATTTTTTTTTCCCCACAGTCCTCTACTCGTGTTAATATTAGAAATAATGCAGTCAGTCATTTCAGCTCTTACCTGTTACTGGTTCTAATAGCTGCAATGTCTCAGCAGAAGATATAAAAGAAGCACCTTGTAGGTTCTTAGTGAGAAATTGAGTTAACTGTAGAAAAATCTGTCTGTACGCTCTATATCTGCCTTATGCTCTATAAAAGTTTGTTTCCCTAAAACTCTTACTCAGGTTTGTTTAAAAAAAAAAACAAAACACACACACACAAAAAAAACAACCAAAGAACTGGCTATGCACAAAAACTTCCAGCAATAAAGTATGCAGTTGTTGAACTAGTTGCTGGGATTGTGCTGTCAGGCTGTTTCCCTCTTCCCTCTCATTAAGTGTCTTTTGACCCTGTGGCTGGTATCTCCAGAGACTGATGGACGGTTAAAGCATCGCAGTAGTAGAAATAGATGATCATAGCACTTTAATTTTCTAGATGAGTGACGTTTTTTGCTCATGGGGGGAGGGATGGATATAAATTAACTCCATAACCAAAGGAATAAAAAAAATATAGGGGATTCCCATCAGGATTCCAATAGCTCTGGGAGAATGCTGCTTTTACCGGGTGGCAGGAGGCTGCCAGTTACATACTGCCACCACAAAGCCCTTGCAGGCATAGTTGTCATACACTGTATCACCTTTAGTTTCCAGGTCATTCACATTTTCTTACACCTTTTTTTTTTTTTTTTAAGGTAGTAGGATTTTGATAAACTTCACCAATATTTTCACAGTTCTTATGACCCATTTGACTCGTTGTCATGAGGTTTATTACTTAATGCTTTTTTACTCAGCCTCAGGGATTTAATCCTTATAGCCCATCGCTGCGGTTGAAGCACCACAGTAAGGAGGTGAGTATGCTACATGTTAACTTCAGCTTTAATAACTTTTCCAAGGAATGGTTTGTTTTTTGTTTTCTCACCTCTTAGAAGTTAAGGCAGTTCTAGCTTACTATGAACAGGTTATGATTAAGTTTAGAAACTTCTGCAAACTTCTAGAAAAGCTTCTGGGTTGATTTTATTTGTGTTTGGGTATAGATCTACCCCTACTAGGATATCAGGCCAATTCTGCTGAACGCTTGCATGTAAAACTTGGAATATGTACTCCTGTCCCAAACAGGTCAATAGCCAAGCAAGTGAAAGGTATTTTACTTGTTTGTTCAGCTAATGTCTCACAAACTGATGGATTTCCCTCTTTTTTTTGCTTTTCAATGCAGGTGTCTCTCTATGGCGTGTGCTTGGGCAGCAGCAGGACAGCAGCTTCCTAGAACATGACGTTCTAGATATAATTGCTTCCAAAATCCGATTCTGATTAGAGGCTGGTATATACCTCCCAGGCAAGAAATTCCTCGCTGGCTCTGTGTGTTTAATGTGGCACGTTGTAGTAACAGGATATGCTTCAGAGGTGATGATCCCAGTGACAAAAGCAAGCTAGGATGGTGAGGTTTGGATCAGACATCACGGTGTAGTAAAAAGGGAAAGAAACACAGACTTGACAAATATTCAAAATCAAACTATTTATTATATGAAACTTGAAATTCTGAAAAATACCATGTACTCTTAATAAGAGGAGAAATGGGTAAGTTCTCGTGGAGGAAAAAATTGTGACAGTCAGCTTGAGTAGGCTTTCATTTGGGTGAGACCTTGGGGAAAAAATATGCATCAACTCTGCACAGTTGGGTAGCTCGAGTTGTCTGTTAGGTACCTAAGTAGAAGCTACTCTAAACTGAAGAAACACCAAAACCCTTTAATCCTGTTATCGGTGTTGGCATTTCTTGGCTGTTTGGACCGCCTTTATTTCTTTATCAACATACACGTAAAGGAATCGATCCTTTGGAAGCACTTTTGCTGTTGTTCTATCCAGGGGTAAGGTAAGGTACATGTGATAAAGGAGTCCTTACTGAAAACAAGCCCACCTTTCAAAAAAAGGCTTGGAACGTGTAGGCCTGAATGCTAAATGGGTGCAATGGCAATGAGCAGTTAAGCCAGCACCACCCTGGTCCTTAGTAGTGTGGGGACCCCTCGCCATCTCTGCTGGAGATGGGGGGAGGAGTGACAGTGAGCATACCTGCGTCTTACCGGCCTGTGCTGCCTTTGTTCCTTCCTGCAGCTGCGCTTGGCACAGCTCCCCGGTGCCTCCGCTATCCTTAACAGCAATGCAGCTATGGCAGTTCTGTTTTAGCATCAGGTTGGGCAAAGTGAACAGACAGAATTGACAGCAAAAGGAAGGGGCTAGCCTTAATGCCATGGAAATGAGCCTTAGCAATGCACATTATATCAGTTACAAATAGGAACGGTCTTTTTTTTCCTTTTACCCTTTGTTTTGCCTGCTGATTAGGGAAATTGGTGGCTGTCTGAAGGAACTCGCTGGGGCTAACATCGCCATCGCTTACCCCCATGGTAGCAGTGTAATGCTTAAGCTACGAGAACAGCTTTCAGTGAGCAGGCGGGTGTTCGCGTACCTCCGGCAGCCAAACCAGAATCAAGCCTTATCCCCAAAAAGGGCAAAGCTCCTACTTGATCCCGCAGTAGCATAGTGTAGCTGATGCCGAGCTCTGCTCCGAGAATGGCTTTTAACGTTGTTTATGTTGGCTTCAGGCATGGTAATGCTCCGTCAGTGCCAATAGCAACCTCCTGCCTGTATGGGAGATGTGCAGAGGTGGCTGGAACAGCAGGGGGGCTGCGGCAGCTCCTCCAGGCTGCCCTGCGCAGAGCAAGAATCGCGATGCAAAAGGTGTAAGTCTAACAAAAATGCCTATTAGCTCAAATTCATACTTTATTAGTAACAATATTTAGCTAGAAATGCTTTTCTGAGTAATTTGTCACTTTACGCTTGAGAAGCGTCACTTTCCTTGTGACACTGTGCTTTATTTCTGGCGCCGCAGCAGCACCTACAACTGTTATTTGTTGGTCTGTCATGGCGATGCCCGTGCTGTGGTGGTGACGGGGTTTGCCGGGCTCCCGAGCTGCTGAGAAGTACTGGGGCAAAAGGGATGCTCGGGCAGGATCGTGGGCTCAGGCAGATGGATGGCGACAGCGTTCCGGCAGCGACAGAAATAGTAACGTTCAAAACCAGACACCGTTGCAGGGTGGTGGATGTGTCACTTAGAGCTAGTCCTGAGAACGGTTGGGGTGGGGGGGGGAATTTCAAAGCCTCGTTGCTAGGTTATATCATCCTTAAGGTAAGTCGTATTTGAGCGATGCAAAGTAAAATGTCAATGGTGAGAGTAGATAGAGCCTTTTTTACTTCTTTTGTAAACAGTACACAAAAATGTCCCGATCTAGAAAATATTCTGATAAACTTTGTTAATTTTCTGCACCAAGTTGCTGCTTCTTGTTCATCTGCACTAATAATCCCTATCTAAAATCAAAAACTGCAGATTAAATTGTAGTTTAAGTCCCATTGAACCATACCAAGAGGAGAAGCACCTTTTCCTTGTCTGGAGCTCGTTAATCGTACTGCGCGGGCAGCAGCCTGGGCTACAGCTGCAGAGTGATGCTGTTTTCACTGTATTGTGCCTAAATCCTTGTCGTGCGCTCTGGCGTTAGGAGGTGAGCAACAGTGAAATCCTGTTCCTCTTCCTGCGTTCAATAAAATGCTCACGCGTTATGCTCTGTGCGGCATAAACTGGTGTGTGGATGTGGAAAATTCCTGTACTTCGGGGTTTTTCTTTTTCCCGTTGAAATAACTTTATAATAAGGATGCCTTGTCAAATTGGCCAACCTCACAGGAAGGGCAAGCTGTGGGAAGATGGATTTAGTCCATCATAAGTAATTCTTCCGCTCCTTATCTGAGGACGAGAAAAAAAGCTAGAATTTCTTCCGTTTTGCCGAGTGGTTGGTTACAGCAGAAATAATAATTCGATTAGGAAACGGCACTCCTTTTAATCTGCAGGTGCACACATCGGCTTTTTGTCTTTTGTACTGTAACAGCAATCTGTTGTGTCTGCAGTAAGTGGGAGCTCCAAAAATCAATGTACTACGACTCCCGGGGAAGAGTGTGCCAGTTGTGTTCATCACGGCCGAGCAGTCGGGCAGTGCTAACAAACTCCCTAAAGCCCCGGTCCGACGGGGCGCGGTGTTGAAACAGAGGAACATGTTCTGAGAAACAGCCTCGTGAATTTGGAGGGGGATGTCCCCCTGCACTTACAGGTACTGTCACCCGGTCACCTCCCTTCAGTCTGTGTCCCTTCACCCTGCTACCGAGACAGCGGTGCGTTTTGGAGCCAGACGTGCCATACTGGAGGTGTCTGCCTCGGCTGTGATAAGGTGTTGCCAGCGCTGACGTCCGCTGTCACTGCTGCCTGCGCCGGGACAGTGAGCACCGACAGCCGACGTGCTCCGTGCCAGTGCAGCCGCTGCGGATTCACAGCCCGGCCCTTGAGGAGTGTGCTAACCTCCTGCCATTTCACTCAAAAGTTATTTTTACAGTCCTTTAACTCTTTCTGTGAGTAGCTTTTTTTTTTTTTTTTTTCCCCCTTTCCTTGGGTCACCTTGTTCTAATTATTTTCCAGGAAATGAGAGCCAATAAAAGAAAGCCTTGCTGTTATGAATACACGTGTATTTTAAAATGTAGTTATTAAATATGTTCCCTAAGCAGAAATAAAAAAACAGCCCGGCTTACGCAAGTAATGCCACGATGGGAGTTAGCAGTTTGGGCTTTTAAGTATACGGATGGTGTTTAAAATAATACTTACTGTAGGCAGAGCTACGCTAGCGTAAAAGATAGCTCATAACCAGGGCAGGAAGAGAAAGGAAACCCTATATTCTGGTAACTATCCTCACTTTGCGAATTAAACAGCAGTATGAGCTGTCGGGGAAGTTCCCCGTTGTATAAAAAACCCCGTCGCGGTGGTGGTTTAAGAACGGCTCCCCTTCCCGCTCCGCTTCACACGGGGGCAGCAAGGCCTCGCTTCCCCAGGCAGGGACATATAACGCTTTCACCTGAGGAGCGACGTTTGCCGGGATAAACGTGAAAAGAAAAAAAAAAAAAAAAAACAAACAAAACAAAACAAAAAAAAAACCCAAACAAACAAAAAAACGCAAAGGGATTTTCTGACTCCGAAGGTGTTTTGTCTGTAAGTTTTAAAAACCCAAACAACTCCGCTTTTAACAACGCTACCGGTCCCCGCCGGCGGGCGGGGGGGGGGGGGGGGCGCGGGGCCGCCCCGTAGGGGCGTCCCCGCGCTCCCCCCCCCCCCCGCCCGCCGGCGGGGACCGGGGCGGGGTGGGCGCATGCGCAGTCGGCGCCGGCCGCTGCCTATAAAAGCGGGGCGCGGCCGCTCCCCTCACCTCAGCGGCGGCGCCGGACGGGGCGCACGGGCGGCGGGCGGAGGGTCGCCTTCTTCTTCCTCTTCTTCCTCCTCCTCCTCCTGCTGCCTTCGCCCATGGGCGCGGCGCAGGGCATGAGGAGGCGTCGGCGGCGGGAATCCCCGCAGCGCGGCGGCGGCGGCTGCCTGCTCCGGGGGGCCGTTCGGCGCTGCCCCGCGGCGGGGGGGCTCTGACCCGCCGCCTCGGCGGCGCCATGCGGGGCTGGCGGCTGCTGGAACCGTTGGGCTGGTTGTTGTTGCTGCTGCTGCTGCTGGCGGCGAGGGCGGCGGGCAGCGGGGAGTACTGCCACGGCTGGCTGGACGGGCAGGGAGGCTGGCGGGACGGTTTCCAGTGCCCCGAGCGCTTTGACGGCGGCGACGCCACCATCTGCTGCGGCAGCTGCGCCCTCCGGTACTGCTGCTCCAGCCCCGAGGCGCGGCTGGACCAGGGAGCCTGCGACAACGACCGGCGGCAGGGCGGCGGCGAGGCGGGGAGGCCCGGCAAGGACGGCCCCGACGGGGCGGCAGGTGAGGCGGCAGCGGGTCCGGCACCGGGCGGGAGATGGGGGGGGAGCTCCCGAGGATCGGTGGCTCCCGGGAGCCGTCGCGAGTTTGCGGCAAAACTTCCCGCCCGCTCCTTCCCCTTGTCGCCCGTTCCCTCCGCCGACGGGTCCGGGGGGCGAAAGGAGCGGAGGTGGGGGCGGCCGAGCCCTTCTGCGGCTGTTAACACGGGTAAAAGTACCCACGCGTGGGTGCTTATTTTTTCCCTTCTCTCTTATTTAAAAGTCCAGCCCTGTCGTCTTTAGAAGGGGGTGACACCGCCTTCCC
Organism: Rissa tridactyla; assembly: GCF_028500815.1. Lineage (NCBI taxonomy): Eukaryota > Metazoa > Chordata > Aves > Charadriiformes > Laridae > Rissa > Rissa tridactyla. The sequence continues at coordinate 24,271,323 of NC_071466.1, forward strand.
GCAGCCTTGGACAAGCCGTTTGTCGTGCGCGACTCTGCCACCCCTCCAAACTGGCTCCTCGGCCCCCTGCGTGCTCCCCATTAAAAAGGGAAGGAAAAAAAAGTATGAAACAACCCATATGAATGAAAAAAAAAAGTAACGTGACATTTCAAAACTGCTTCTGGCAGTTCCCCGCTCCAATTGTATATGTTCGTCATCTCAGAAATCCTCGCTTAAGACTGTTTTGTACAAGACTGAGTTTTAAGGCTACACTCAAGTCTTTCTACTGCTGTTTGAAAAAAGCACCTCGGTGGCTTCCCAGCACCTTTGCTGCCATCCCCACATGCTGAACGCACCAGAAGTAGCCTGAAGTGATGTTATAATTAGGGCAGATTTACTCTTATAAAACTTGTGTGTTACAGTCTGTAGCAAGTGCATGCACCTGCTAAGAAGCTACCGTAGCACCAAGTGCAGAAGTAGAGAGATTTTTTTGCAAGCCTTTTGTCTAAAAAGTGCAAAAAAATTATGGGAGAAATCTGGCCTTTTGGTTAATAAGTTGCTCCGTGTAATCAGCTGTGCAAGGAGGCGCTCTGACTTGAGTGGACAGATAACCTCCTTTGCTGTTCTGAGAACAAGGCATTTTTCTTAACAACTAATATTTACCGCTCCGCTGGTTTGGGAGCCATTGCCCTGCCCTGGCACTGGTTAACTTGCAGGAGGGGCAGCCGTGTCCCCTGCCCCTGAGCCCAGGGCATGTCGTTGGCAGCAGTTGTGTCACCCCAGGTCAGGCAGGGGTCTGCAGCCCTGCCTGAGTCTCAGGGTTGCTGGGTTTTGGTGGAAGTGATGAAGCCCAGGCGTGTTGTGGGGAGCGTTCGCAAGTGCTAAAGGGAGGCACCTTCATCCTCGTTTTCCTGGATATGTCCATGCTGATTTCTTAGTGAGGCAGGAAAAACAGCTTTTTTCCCTGGGAGTGCAGAGCAACCGGACCCCAGGTCGTCCCAAGGATAGTGTTTCCCATCCGTCTTGCCAGGCTTCCAACCCTGCTGCCGAAGCATCACCTGTACTTTCTGCTCCTACCCCTCGCCCTTCCTTACTCCTCCTGCCCTGGTGTCCCTTCTTTAAGCCGCACGAGAAGGGATGCTGCCCCTCTACTGGTAGTGAAGCTTTGGAGCATGGTGCTCTCACCCCACCACTCGTCTTGTGATTTCTCCCCAAACCCAGGGTTGAAAGCGCAGAGCAGCCAGACACTCACCCCTGGGGCTGCAGGGTGGCAGAGCCGCCCTCACTGCTGCCCAGTCACCGCCTGTGTGTCCCCCTGCCCCGAGGGTGACAGCAGCCAGAGAGGGCTGGCGATGGGGAGCGATGTGATGCGATGCAGCACCAGGGTTTCACCACCCTGTGCTCCTGAGCAGGAATCCCTGCCCCCAAAGTATCTCCCTATGGAGCTGATTTTTCTAGTAGGGTTTACTGGAGACAAGATGTGGCGAGATGTGGAGCAATGGTTGGTGCGGAGTAGACCACCACCAACAGGAGCGAGCTGTACTCCCTCGGGGTGTGAGCTGTGGACTTTCCTCTCTGCTAGTAACTTTAGAGATGCTTTTGGAAACTCCAGCCGTTGGTTTTAGCAGCCCTTTTCATCCTCTCTGTGCAAAATGCTTGGCTGCACACACAGCTTTTAGTGCTCACCCTGCATTGACCTGGGGTGGGCCTGGGGGGATGGGACCTTCTGCTGGAGCTGCTGAGGCTTGTCCTTGTCCTCAATGACATGTTTTCCTTGCTGTTGCAGTGCCCATCTATGTGCCGTTCCTTATCGTTGGATCTGTATTTGTCGCCTTCATCATCTTGGGGTCGCTGGTGGCGGCTTGCTGCTGCAGATGCCTGCGGCCCAAGCAGGAGCCCCAGCAGAGCCGGGCCCCGGGGGGCACCCGCCTGATGGAGACTATCCCCATGATCCCAAGTGCCAGCACCTCCCGGGGCTCCTCCTCCCGCCAGTCGAGCACTGCCACCAGCTCCAGCTCCAGCGCCAACTCGGGGGCCAGAGCCCCCCCGACCAGGTCCCAGACCAACTGCTGTTTGCCAGAAGGGACCATGAATAACGTCTATGTCAACATGCCGACGAACTTCTCAGTGCTGAACTGCCAGCAGGCCACCCAGATTGTGCCCCACCAGGGGCAGTACCTGCACCCCCAGTACGTGGGCTATGCCGTGCAGCATGACTCGATGCCGCTCACCCCGGTACCCCCCTTCCTCGACGGTTTGCAGAGCGGCTACAGGCAGATCCAGTCTCCCTACCCGCACACCAGCAGCGAACAGAAGATGTACCCGGCTGTGACGGTGTAGCGCTGACGCCTTCCTTCCCCTCCCCACCCAACAGATTTTAATACCTAAACTGAACGGAGGAGAAATACTTCCTCGGAACGAAGCTCCCAGAACATCACTTGTAAATAAATTTTGAAAGGCTCATGCATGTCAGACAGTGTTTATAAACCATTTATTTTCATCGGGGTCCGTTGCCAGAAACTGTAGGATGATATCTCTGAATTAACGTTGCCAGATACGCTCTCATTCCAGTGCATGATTTACAGCGGCGAAGGATTACGCTGAAAATGCATATGCATTTCAGATCACTGTACTTGCGAGATAAATGCCGGAGCCGTTAAGTGCCCTTCAGGTATGACATGGTCAGAAGTATTTGCCTAATTAATTCATAGAAAGAGTTTTGTTACACTGTACAAGACCGCAGTACTTAAGAAACCTCTTTTCTCCTCTACCAGCTCCTTAATGGCATTTCCCGTTGCTTTACAGACAATCACCACCGAGAGCTGAACAGTGCAATCCCTGCGTGCCGGGTGCTGGTACCAGTCCCCGTGGTTTCTTACGCACCCCCGGTTCGGGGTGAAATGCCACGAAAGGCTGGGTCTTGCAAAGACCAATTTTCCTTGTCCCGGGTATTTATGTAGGAATTAGAAGAGTGTGAGTTATTCGGCTCTTCCTTCCAGTGCACTTGAAACCCTTCTTGACTTGGTTTTGCCTAAAGATCAGGACCCAGTAGTGGTTTGCACAGACTTTGTTTACCTTTGTGAACTTTTTGCTAAAAACAGGGTACGAGGTGCTTGCTCCTTCCTGACGCTCAGCAAAGCTTTTGGTACAGCCAGCAGCGTCGGGGCCGAAACTGCCTCTGCAGAGAAAGGTCGTACTGTGACGCCAAACACGCCTGATTTAACCTCACTTCCCATGAAACAGTAAACCCGTGTGAATGAATGCACTTCAAATTGTCAGCCCCAGACCCTGCTTGCCATCGAGGCAAAAAAATTCAAAGGAAATTTTGTAGGAAAACGGGCTTCATCCCTCCGCCAGCCCCCTCCGGGTCCCCAGCCCTGCTCGCTGGGGGCCACACCCCAACCTGGGCATGGTGGGGCTGGTGGAGGTTTGAAACCCATCCCATTTTCTTCTTTCCCCGCGGGGCGGAGGAGTAGGAAGGCACAGCGGTATTTAAAAACAAGGCAAAAGGCACAACTAAAGGATGAAGGTGCTTGTGGCTCCCTGTGATGCTGCAGGGGGCGGGGAGGAGGTTTGGTGCTGGGGGGGGGGCACTTTGCATTGGAGCTGCTGCCTCTGTCTTGCTTTGCTTCGCCTGGGGAAAAATACCTCTCCAGGTGGAAGAGGTGACAGCGTGCTGGGAATAATCAGACCGTGCTAATTGTAACATGTCATCCCAGATGCAAGAAACTATTTAAGGCTGGTTTTGTCTCTTAAAAAAAACAGCGTAGTCTCTGCATTTCCATCCATTCGTTCTTCAACCAAAACGCCCCAACAGAGGGCTGAGGGCATACAGCAAAATCGGGCAATTACTGTAACCAGACCAGAGCTGATAAAAGGTTTCTTATTGTCTGATACTGTATCAGTATGTAGCAATAACTGTGATACTACTATTTTTTGTATGTCCGTTTTTAAATTCCGCATAGGTGCGGAAGCGTTGCCAAATCCCATGGTTTACTTGTAAACATGCCACACACAGGCGGTCTGCAGCGGGCAGAAATGGTCTGACCACTGACACGGGAAAATGAATAGGTCATTTATCCCAGACCTGCCGTTCCCTGGCCGCGATCGCCCATTTGGACAAAAAGATTGGCTTAGGGGACCCGGCTCCCCTGCCCAGCCAGGCTGGGCGGCTTCGGCAAGGCAGCGACCGGCTGCTGGGGGCGTTGGGTGGCTGCTCTGCTCAGCCCACACAGCTCAGGGCATCTCCAAAGGCAGTAGGTGCACCACAGCTGGGTGCTGCCAGGCTTTTGAAGGACCCAATGTCCACTCAGGTCTCGTGGGGATTGAGATTTCTACCTGCCCACGTTGCAGGTTGGTCACACTGACCTTCCAAAGCTGGGTGCGGGGGCTCGGATGCCTTCAGCTGCTGGTGGCTTTGGCAGGAGCTGGAAGTGCTTGGCCCCAGGTGAGACGTGGCCGGACAACAAGCCCATCCACCCATTTGTGATCTTGCCCAACTGCCGTGCACGTGCCCTGGCAAGGACACCTCCTCTGACCTATGAAATTCAGGTGAACCTCTTTGTATATTGTTTACTTGTTTAAAAAAAAAAAAAAAAGAAAAGAAAAGAAAAATGAATAAGTTAAATTTAAGTCTGTAGAAATTAATTTACAACTGAAGGCGGAGAAACCTGAGTTGTAATAAAAGGAAGTTTGTGAGATGTGGTGTTTTTTTTAATGTCATGTACAATAATGTAAAACCAATGTTACCATTTGATATAGCTTTTAAATCTCTGGAAGGGCACTTGCTTTAAAGTGTTTCTTACAAATGAAGGAAAAAAAAAAGCCCCCTTTGTTTCTTAATAAATACTTTATGGTGTGACTTTGGTTTTGTTTGCTTTGTTACTTTTTTTTTTTCTTCAGTTAATGCTTTACTTTTCTCTGTCCATAAGAGCACATCTGACCAGCCCAGCTCTCCAGACCCTGGCAAAAAGCAAAGTTAGGATTTTTTTGTCTGTGTTTTTAAACAACAACAGTAAAACCAGCAAATTACGTGGCTGAAGGCTGTGCCCTGGTGGAGCATGTCTGAGGGGGCTTGTTTGGAGGGAAGGGGAGCAGGGAGAGAGCAGCAGAGCTTCAGGTGAGCTGGCGATCCCTTGTGTCCGCAGGGGTGAGTGGGGAGCAGCAGTGGGAGCAGCATGGGCAGAGCCCCTGGCCCCACCAGGCTCCTCCTTTCCAAGTAACACCAAATACCCTGCAGCAAATGGCATTTTTAGAGGATTTTCGGGTTCAGTTGGATTCTCCATTACCATGTAAGCATTTCGAGTGTGGAACTCTTAAGTGGCCGTGCTGTTCCCACCTCCCTCTGCGCAGGGACCCTTCTCACTTAAGCAAACTCTGTCCTCATAACCGAGACAAAAACCAACCCTCATTGTGCTGGGGGCATAACTCAGTCTGGGACAAGGCCACAGCGCTGTCCTGGTGTTTGCTCCCTCCGGCTGCTGGTGATGCCGGCACCAATGCTGCCAACCCTGCGAGGCCAAGCAGGCGGCCGAAGGAGTGGAAAAGGCATGGATCGGAAACAGGGCCTTGTCGGAGCTGCATGTTGATGACTCCAATGAATAGTAAAGAAGAGTCTGGAAAAAAACGTAGCCCTGGTCAGTCTGTACACAGCGTGTCCCAAAATGCCATGGCTTCCTGGCATCCAGGGGAGGCAAAGGAGTGGGGCTGTAAGCAGAAAGCTGGCAGGGAAGGAGGGGTCAGCCATGGCATAGAGCAGATGTGCTGGGGTGAGGGGCAGGAGACCAATAGTTTGTGTCAGAGCATTCTTCCTCCTGCTTTTATTTGTTGTTCCTTGTTTGTTTTCTCTTGGCAGTTATATTTTTTTTTTTTCTCTTGGTGGAGAGGGATAAGGTGGGGTTTTTTTTCCTGCTGCACGTGGTGACTATGGATGGCACAGGGAAAGAGAGCGTGGAAACTGTTGCAGATAAATGCTGAGCCGGCACAAGTGGTGGTTAGGAAAGCTGCGTTTATTTATGTCTTATAGGCTACAGCTCTAGTTGAGACAGGGGTCTATATGACTGCAACTTGGAAGGAATAGTCCCACCTGCGATACGATCAGCGGCGAGCCTCGAGCACTGCCCCATGGCAGCCAGGGCCAGGATGGGCACGGTGGCTCTCAGGTCCTGCCAAAGAATGTCCATCCATTCCCTAGGAGAGCTGGTCCTCCCCTTTTCAATGCAAGAGCCTGAGGATTTTAATCTGAGGATTAAAAAAAATCACAGCCATGCTTCTAAACCTCTGCATGGCCCGTAAATAGATGTTTAACCTTATCTGGCTGTAAGAAGCAATGGAAACACTCCTGCAGCCGCTGCACCCACCCTGCAGCCCTGCCCCAATGCAGGGACCCACAGGGGTCTCCACCGCAGGTGACTCACGGCTCAGGAAACCCACCCCGAGAGGCCATGCGCCTGTCTACTTGCTCAATTTCATCCCATCACTCAGTCCCATCTTTCCAGACGGCCCTAAACAATTCCTCTTTTTTCCCTGCTCTTTACACCCCTTAAATTTATGTTCTCACTTGCTTGCAGTTGAAAGTGTATGGCGCACTTTTGCAGTGCCTGTTTCTGAATGCGTTGGTGCCTATTTAAAGGCACTGAAGTGTCCACTCCTGTGCCGTGCCAGAGCTGCTGTGCACGGTAAGCAGCGACGATGGCGGGGGGAAGCCAGCAAAGCGCATAGAGGCTGCGCTGGCGCTGGTTTGCCCACAGTGCGCACACCAGCAGGGTGTTGGTGTACCCACGGTGGTGCCATCAAGGCAGCTGTACCCAGTCTTGTTGGCTTGGAGCAAGACAGGGGGGGCTGGCCAACCCATGGTGCCCAAACCCCTGGGCCACACGGGAACAGAACGAAACCCTTGCCAGCGACATGACCCCCCTCGCAACACACGCCTGGAGAACCACTTTGAGAACCTCACCTTGCCTGTTAGCCGGGCACGAGCAGAGGACAAAGCCCATTCCTCCCCATTAGCAGGAGGCTTTCCTGCCCCCGTACAGCTGTTACCAGCCATCGCCACAATTATTAGGGGAAAGTGGAGCTTGGTGCAATTAGAGGCTATTGCTTAAATGTGGCCCATAATGTCACAGGAGAGCGAGCCGGGGTTGGGGTCCCAGCTCAGCACATTAACCTCAGCACCTCCCTTTCAAAATACCTAATTTGCTGTTCGCTTTTGGTCTCGCTGGAGCTCTTCTTTCCCCTCTAGATTTTCTGCTTTCCCGTTCTTTTCCTCCCACTGAAGCTGTTACTAAATATTATTCCCCACATGTATTCCCTTGTATTTTTCCAAGCTGAATCTCATTTTATTGTTTCCTGCTCATATTTCTTGCTTCTCTGTAGGTCCCTTTGTATTAATTCTCTGTACTCAGTGGGGTTTGCAACATTTTCCTGCCGAGGATCTCTTCCAAATGGACTGAACGAGTCACTTACGCCTGTGCCATCCTTTCTCCCCTTCCCCATCCACCCTGAATGGAGCCCATTCAGTGGGACCCTGCCCTCCCTGGGGGCTTACAGTGTCCCCTGTTCTGTAGCAGAGCATTTAATCCCTCTGACAGTATTTGTGTGCAACCTGAATGGCCAGAGAACACTGGTCATTGGTGCTGTAACAGCCTCCTGTGCCTCAGCGGTGGGGAGATGCCCACCACACTGGCCCACGTGGCACAAAATACCAGTGTGGGCTTCACCCGTGGGAAGCCCTCCCATGAACCACCACCACACCATGGCTGCTTGGCACCAGCCAGATGCCATCAGCGTTGGCCCATCTGTGGCAAGCCCAGGAGGCAAGGTTGGGTGGGTGATGGCTTGCCTCAGCTTTCCAGAGTGGGACAGTGCTCCCATCCCCTGGGCTGGACCCAGCCCAGGGCTGGCTTCTCTCTCCAGGCTGCAGAGATACCCCTTCCCATCCCAACACTTACCGGTCTTGTAATTTGCCCACAGGAATGCTGTCCTATTTGCTTGGCTTAATTTGTTCTTTACATCTGGAAAATCTCAGCACGCTGACCCCAAGCTTTTTTCGCCTTGCTCATGACCCTGCACCTCTCACCTTCTCCAGTTCCTCCATGCTTGGCTTGTTCACAATGTTTTCTCATCGCCATGTGTCTTCTCCAGCTCTTGCTTGTCCCCAAGCCAGCCCTGTGCCCTTCAGGGAGCTGGGCATCGCGCTGCAGCGGCTGCCGAGCCGGACCTCTTGTGGGGGAAGCTGCACTAAATGGGGACATCTGGTTAATGAGCAGAGGCACAGCTTCATTAGGAGACTATGTGCCCATTTAACCAAAGTGCTGCCTTCCTGGTTTTCCAAATACTCCCAGCAAGGCAGCAAACATTTCACCAGGCACAGCTGAAAAGCTGTTAGGTGTGCCAGAGTATCCACTTACTCCCTAATGTTCAGTGGAAGAGGGGAAAGAAACCTCTCTGGAGCATAACGTGAATCACAGCTCTCAGATTGCAAGTGCCTCCCGCATTGTACCGGCCGCTGGCTTTGGCAAAAGAATGTTAATTTACTTTTTCTTTACATTTATCAGTTTTGCTGGTTATTTCTGATGAGATGAAACCACGCAGGTGGGTACATGCAGCTCGCCAAGGACAGACACCATTTCCTCACCTTAAACTTTGGAAACAGAATCTTTTCTGCCATCACAAGTTCTCTTCACCCACTTAGTAGGCTTACAATAGCAAAAGTAGCATTCAAATATTCAAGAAAGAGTAGAAATAACATCCTTTCTCCTAAACATAAGAATCCTTCGGTTTCAGGTAAGGAATCCCTTTTTCACTGTTATCAGTCCTTCAGAAAATCTCCAGCAAAATCAAGGCAAACAATGACATATAGAGCTCAAAAATGTCATTTAATTCAAAAGATGAGTCACTTTCCATCAAGCCTTCCCCGTATTCAGTGTTGAAACAGCTCAGGGCACGGCCCAAACTGGTTTGTCTTTGTAGGTTAACTTGAAAACAGAACCAGAAAAGTAGGAAGGCATCACTTTGGATCCTATCAATGCTATGAAGCTGGGGCAAGTGAACATCATGTCAGAAGCAGTAATCAGAGAATGGTTTGGGCTGGAAGGGACCTTTAGTTTTTTTTTTTTATTCCAACTCCTCTGCAAGGGGCAGGCACATCTTCAACTAGATCAGGTTGCTCTGAGCCCCGTCCAACCTGGCCTTGAATGTCTCCAGGGATGGGGCCTCCACCACCTCTCTGGGCAACCTGTGCCAGTGTTTCGCCACCCTCATTGTAAATAATTTCTTCCTTATATCTAGTTTAAAACCATTACCCCTTGTTCTATCGCAACAGGCCCTGCTAAAATCCAGCAATAAAATAAAATTACTTATCTATCTCCCTTCCAGGATACTGAGCAACTCCCTTCACTCAGGTTTGGAAAGCACTTTGGAAGCTGTCAGGGACAGGCTGGCAGAGCCTTTGATGCTGCTGGGCACAGAGCCGAGCTGCACTGGGCCACAAACTTCCCCGAGCTCGACGGCCCTGTGGCCACTTGCACCAGGGCAAGCCTGACCCGTTACAGGACATGGCTCCTCCGAGATGAGGACACCTGCATGTTGTGCAGTCTCTGCTGTGATTTATTACCTGAACAGTAAATATTGGCTTATGCAGCTGCTAATTCCCACAATATTTGCCTCTGGGAGAAAGAATCCTATTGACTTCACACCAGACAGGCTGCGCAGGATTGTAACCGTCTCCTTATGGGGAAAAAGTGATCCTCAGTTTACATCGGTGCAAACCAAAAGCAACTGCTGTAGAGCCACTGTGCAGTCACAATCACGCTCTCAGTCTAAAAGCTAAAATGCCACCTTTGCTATGTACGGGTAAATACACACAGTCATTACACAGGATTTAATTAACGTGGATGACAGAGGTACGCAGTTCAAGCTCTGCTACCAGGCACATCCAAATGAAGTGACACCAGGAGCACATCACCGTTCATTCCAGACAAACGCCTGTTTTGCCATGCTCGCATGTGCTTCCTGCCACGACATGGAGAAAGGAAGGGGGGAGACGGACCAGAATAGTTACAAACCCAGCGCATTATACAAACCCAACCCATGGCCCCTTTCTTCCAGTCTCCGTTCTCCTGAGGGACCAAGAGAAGCTCCTGCTGCCTGTACTGATATTACCAACAAGTACCACCAGCTCCACAGCATCCATCAAGACCAACAAACTGGTCTTGTCTGTTTTACTGTGACAACTGTGCTGGACATCTGTGACCAGGCTGTAGGTCAGTGTGAGCCAAGCCATCAGACACAAGGTGGTGAGACTGCTGAGGCTCCTGGGCACTTCACTGCGGGATTAACGTGCCAAAATGCCTTGAAAGCTTGGAGCTTCATCACTCAAGGGCCTGCTTCATGTGACCCAGCAAGCTCAGTGTCCCCACCACTCCAACAACATGACACCCTCAGGGGCACCACTTGATATCGTGGGAAACACAGAGGGGAACCAGGACCACCTCTGCCACCATCACCCCGCCATCCATGAGAGTAGTCATGGCATCAACAATGCAACATGAGCTCCCTCTGACCAAGCTTCCTCATGGCCTGTGTCCTGGCTGAGTGTGGCTGCCGCAGCAAGGTCTCACCAGCATGGTTTCACCATTCCCCCACCTGGGACACAGCCCACTCACCATCTGCCCTAAGACCTCTCTCCTCAGCATGGACAGCCAAGAACCAGCAGCAGCTTTTAGTGACATTTCAAGCCTCGTTTCTCTGTGGCTTAGTATTTCTCTTGAGGAGACACTTGCTCCTTCCAGGTTTCTGAGGACCCGCAGCACCGAGCACTGGGGCGGCGCGGGCAGGCTGGGGGCTGCGCTGGAGGCAGAGCCGGGGGCAGGCGGCTGGGTGCTGCCGCAGGAGCGCTCACACAAAGGGATTACATTTCTGAAATCTTCTTGCTTAACATTCCTCAACCAGACCTTTCTCAGTTACACTTTTATTTTTTAATGCTCCCATTTCAGACTTGAGCATTAATCTACGGGTTTAGGGACTTTGATTCTCCTTTGGTCTGGTATGAGGCACCAAAGGCTGCCGGCAACGCACTTAACAGCTGCTCCGGCAAATATTTGGCTCTGGGACCTGAGCACTAGACGCTCTCACAGCCTTGCCTGTCAAACTGTTAGGGGGAAAGTCTCCGAGGTCATTAGTCAACTAATATATCTAATAAGGGGTTTAAGCAGCAATCCATTATATTTAACAATTCTGAGAATCATTTCCCTTTTAGCGCGCTGTACGAGAGACGACAGCGCCGGGAGCAGCCAGCTAAGCATCGAGGTCTCTCACCACCAACCGCCTAAAGCTTATTCAAGTTTATCATCAATTTTACTTTGGCATAATTGATTGCCCAGATGTGTGAGCAGCTTTTACATACAGCAAAGCTCCTGCTGCCTCGCGCTCGCAGGCTGTGCTGCTGCTAGGGAGGCCCAGGGAAGGAGCAGGCGTTTACCAGGATACACCAGGAGTCCATCCCCATCTTTTTGTTTCTCTGCAAAGGAAAAGCAGGTTCTAGGATCTGGTTTCTGGGATAAAAGCATTTTGAAATGTGCTCAAGCCACGGCTCGTAAAGGGAAGAGGGGAAGTTTGGCTTACACCTCCTTTTTGTTTCCTAATTTAAAAAATCCAGAAGTAATTTGTTGTTTTAAAAAAGTCTCTCTATGCTCTTAAAAGTGGTTCTGCCGGCAATCTATAAGGGAAAAAAAAAAACCCTTCATCAAGTTATAGCACCCTAAGGAGGAAAAGTTTTAGCCAGGCTATATATAAATATTCATTTTGTTCCTGATAAAATCTGTTTAATTCCAGTATCTAATAATATTTGGACAAAAAGATCTCTTTGTTAAAGCTCATACACTTTTTTACCTTCTGTAGGGATAACGCATGTTCCCCATGGTCACCAAAAATTGAGTAAGGCCAACCTTTTCTGCAAATTTAACTTCAGCCGTGACTTGGGTATCCCTCCCGACTTGGTGCACGCGTGATGGTTCTGCTCAGGAAGGATCAGAGAGTCACAGAATGGTCGGGGTTGGAAGGGACCTCTGGAGATCATCTAGTCCAACCCCCCTGCCAGAGCAGGGTCACCCAGAGCAGGTTGCACAGGAACGCGTCCAGGCGGGTTTTGAATGTCTCCAGAGACGGAGACTCCACCACCTCTCTGGGCAGCCTGTGCCAGTGCTCTGCCACCCTCAGGGTAAAGAAGTTCCTCCTCATGTTTAAGCGGAACTTTCTATGTTTGAGTTTGTGCCCTTTACCTCTTGTCCTGTTGCTGGGCACCACTGAAAAGAGCCCGACCCCATCCTCCTGACACCCACCCTTTAAGTATTTATAAGTGTTGATAAGATCCCCCCTCAGCCGTCTTTTTTCCAGACTGAAGAGACCCAAGTCCCTCAGCCTTTCTTCATCAGAGAGGTGTTCCAATCCCCTAATCGTCTTGGTAGCCCTTTGCTGCACCCTCTCCAGCAGTTCCCTGTCCTTCTTGAACCGGGGAGCCCAGAACTGGACACAGTACTCCAGGTGTGGCCTCACCAGTGCAGAGTAGAGGGGGAGGATGACCTCCCTCCACCTGCTGGCCACACTCTTCTTGATGCACCCCAGGATGCCCTTGGCCTTCTTGGCCACAAGGGCATGTTGCTGGCTCATGGTCATCCTCTTGTCCACCAGGACTCCCAGGTCTCTTTCAGCTGAGCTGCTCTCCAGCAGGTCAGCCCCCAACCTGTACTGGTGCATGGGGTTATTCCTCCCCAGGTGCAGCACCCCAGGATGATGCTGCCACCTGGGGTTGGCTCTGCCCTGAGGTCTCAGCATGCAGGCTCTGCCGACCGAGCTGCCGAGGCTCTCTGGTGTGCCAGCCCCAGCTCCCCAGCGTGAGGGACAAGGTGGTTCACAGCTCGCTATGAAAAAAAATATGCATTAAATGGAAAGAATGTATTGTAGCGGAGAGGATCACAGCATGTGTCCCCTGGAGCATATGGATGCAGAGCTACTGGGGACACGAGAGCCTTTGTGTGGTGCTTTATGCTGTCGGTCTTGCTTGAGGCAAGTGGAGCTTGAGAGGTGCTTCTCCAGGCAAGGCAACGTGTGAGACCTTGGCAGCATCAGCTGAGCCATCGGCGGAGAGTGGACGTGATATTCCTCATCAGGCAGAAGAAGGAGTGAGCCTGCCCCTGCACTCAGGATGGTTTGGAGAAAGGCATCTCTCACGGTCTTGCATCACCTCGCATCTCGATGTGCCACCAGACCGCTCTCCCCCCGCCAACACAAGAGTCTGCAGGCTCAGGGTTAAAAAAGCCTCTTGCAAATTTATCTGCAAGAAGGGAGTAAAGGAGATTCCAGGGCTTCGTTTTTCCCTGCTGCGTCTATGTGACTTAGCTGGGCCGAAAGATTTCCAAGGCTTGTTTTGGTGAAGCCTTGGTGAGATAAGCGTATCATTTGTAGGAGGATGGCTGCCCCTCTAGTTTATATAAAAAGATGGTTTTCCCCAGAGACGCGATTCAAACAGCACGTACCTGCTGTAAGCTCACCAGCACTATTCTCATTTTGCCAGGCTAGTCTTGCATTTGGGGCCTGTCTTGAGACCCACTAAAGGAACTCAAGCCTCGTCCTTGGCACTAACAGAAGCAGGTCCTTAAAACACACCCAAAAGGTCGTGGAAAAATAAAAACAATCCACTCACCAGCTTTGCAGGCTAAATCTCAAATGCATTTAACATTGAACTCTTGCTGCAAAACTTGCAGGGGGGGGATAAAACAAACAAGCCTCTCAGTCCATTGGGTTGCTTTAATAAAAGGTTTATTGGAAATATTTTTGTGCAGACATACAACAGTCAACAATGCTGTCAAAGCTACAAATTTGCTAAGTTTTCCGAACCTTCTAAAAATACAAGTAAATGACCTTCATTTGTATTCAGTCTGGGAGGGAAACAAACTCCACTGTAATGCGATGCTGTATTTGAACTACCAGAGGACATTAATAGGACATGAAAATGGTAACACTTCTAGAGGAAAAAACCCACACACCACCGCTGCTCTGCTGGGAGCCAATTAAACATCCCCCCACAGCACTGCTCCCCTCTGCATATCCAGATGAAAACCTCCCCATCTGAAACAATATTTAAGCAATTCGAGTACAGATATGACAGACAAGCGGGCACACGACTTGGCTCGCTGATGAAAAAGATGCTGTTAAAGACCCTGTCACTCAAGCCGCCGAGTATTTGACCTCCCAGCGCAATGGGCTGCACTTCGGGGGCAGGAGGAGGGACAGGGGTGGGGGGGTTCAAGTCAGACGACTCTTCCAACACACACGTGCTCACACAGTCCCAGAGGGCTTGGCTGCCTCATTGCTTTATATTATCTGGAGCCCCATTTTTTTAATTTTTTATTTATTTATTTATTTTTAAGAAAAAGTGTTGAAAAACAACTTTGAGCAACTTTCTGTTCTAAGAGCTTGTGATGGTAAGAACAGCAAGCGCCTGCGTTCCCTCTCTCAAAGTATCAGCCAGAAGGGCAAAGGAGAGCACATGCACTGTCTGTTAAATCCCACGTTTTCTAAGAAACCCTGCAGATGTTTTGAAATTGATTAATTTATGCCAAGACAACATCTGGAACATCTTCGCAGGGAAGCCACCCAGTGAGGTGGTCAGAATTTAAAACAATCACGTCTTTCTGTTAATGTTGGCTTTTTCCCTTGGCTTCATCACTCCATAATTACCAGGGTGCTGACCTCCCAGCTATACACAGTGACAGTTTGGCAATATATTAGTCTTTTCTTCATCGTTAAGACTTCTGTGCAACTGCCCAGAGCTGGGCTTGCCCACACAGAATTTGTCATTTACCCACTTCTGTTTCTCTTCAGTAGCTACATAGATGCCGAGGGGAAAACAATCCCCTCATGGCAGACTTCAGGAGAACTCGACTCACCTTCTTCATACATAAAGAAAGGCTTTGGAGAAACACCAGCACTCAGCTATTTTACCTTCTGTCCGCACCACAAGTGAGCAAGCTACAAATCCATATGATTTGTGAAGCCTCCTTGGCTTCACACTCTTATCACAAGACGACCCAGGATCCCCAGATCAACATGACCCTTCCACCAGCCTGGGGGACAGGAACCTGCCCGGGAGCAACACCCAAGGAGAAGTCCCGTTAATTATCTGTAAAAGACGTTCCCTGCCAGAGCTGAAATCATTTCAGCGCGCAATTCCTGTGGGTCCATGGGGTAAACGGCAGCCAGTGAACAATTGTCATAACCCAGGAAACAACCTGCTAGAGCCAAGGGACACTAAGCAGGGGGGCTTCCGGCAGGGACATGTTCCCCTTCTCCAAGCCCAGGACTCAGCTTGGTGCCAGAGAAAGCTCAGCTTCAGGAGATAATGGAGCTTTGCAAGCTCACAACACTGCTCTCTTCCTCCCTTCCCAGAGCTGCAGAAAGGAATCGGAGACGTAAGCTTTATCACAGCCCTTTGGGGAGGACCGAGGAATCCCTCCCCTCCCTTGCAGTAGCAAGCGGTCTCGGCCAAGCTCTCTTGTTTCCCAGCCCCTTCACCCCTCCAGAGAGTCCATCTGAGAGCATGTTCCTGGCCAGGCTGCAGGTCACCGAGAAGCGATCACCTTTGGGATTCACTTGTGTGGCTGAACAGCACAGGGTACTTTCTGGTTTTCATTTGCAAACAAAGCTCAAAGCCTCCATTAATCTTGCTGCTAGGTATGAACAGGTATGGAAAGAGTTATTCTCTGCACCCACGTGGATTTCTTTTCTTGTCATCTATTGTACTGACCCGTCCTGCGGTCTTCTCCAGACACACAGGTCTGGTCACAAGCACTGAAGGGTAGTGGAGGGTCTCTTGGGTGTCTGGAGGGTAAGGTAAGAGGATCTGAGCTCTCTCCCTCCTAGAGCTATTACGTTCTGAGAAGTCAGTGTAAACAATAACATAAGACTAGTGAAAATAAAATGGGAACAGGGCTGTGTTAACTGTGTAATCAAACCAAGGAGACTTGCCCCAATGCCACACAGGAGGAGAAAGCTCTAAGAAAATAATGTGTATGGTTTCAGCAAACAAAGCACCGAGTCTTTCATGTATGGTACAGAAAATGTGCAAGAGCGCGCTTCACTCTATCCTAACAGAAATTGCTTACAGTCAACCCAGAAGCTCAGCACCAGGAAGAATAAGCTGTAGAAACCATCCATCTGAAAGCTCCGGTCACATCAAAAGCCTGACCTCATCAGCACTAATAGGTCACTTCCAAAGAAGCCAGAGCTGTGCTCCTGGAGCAGCTTGTTTTACCCCTGCTGCTGCTTGGAGAGTCCCACCGGACACTGTCTACAATACAAAGACAACCATACCACCATGTTACAAAACCTGGGGGCAGCTCCTCAGCCTCTCAGCTCTCTCAGCCTGGCTGGAGAGCCGCCCTTCAGAGTGGGATCTGGGACAGAGCTCCTGCAGAGAGACCTTCTGAGGAACGGCGATGTGGCTGCAAATAAGCAACATGCTGAAGAGAAGCGTCATTGCCTGTTCACTCACTCACCAAGTGACACAGCTGCTTGCACAGGGCCTGACCGGTGGGATGGGCATGGACTGTGTACAAGATCGGTCATCAGATTCATAACCTGCTGAGTCTTCATCTCTTGTATAGCTCTTTACCCTGTCCGCAGTGACAATTAAGAGTTAAGGCAAGGGCCAACACTTGGATTTGAATTGAAAACTCTCCCCATTTCATAGGCATTCTGGCTGTGCCTCGAACAGCTTCTTGTGGGAGAGCCCCAGGGCTGTGCCCAGGGGACCCTGCAGGTACAAGGTAGGGAGGAGGTTCTGGATCCGCTTGGTGCTCAGCATCCTCAAGGAGGTGTGGAGCTGCAGCACAGACAGACTCTGGAAGAGGTAAGTAAAAGGGTCCTTCCTGATAGGACAGAAGGAGCCCAACTGTCTGGGGACTGAGGAACACGCCTGGTCAGTGCCACATTTCAGAAGCCAACGGCTACCCAGATGCATCAGGTATAGCACAGCCGCAGCCAAATTCTCCTCCAACCCATCAAGGTATTTCCTATCATTGCCGCTTATTGTGGGACTCAGCAAAACACGAAGAGCTCTCCCTGCAAACTGACTGAAGTTTATGGCATTGATACTGTGTGATGATCCAAAACTAAGGTAAAATATCCTCAGTGCTTTAAAACTAGGCAGAAATCTGAGAAACCCAAAGTGCTTCTCGGGAGCGAACACCCACTCGAGGGCTGCTCTGCTTCAAACTTGAGCTGTGAGGCATAACAGCAAGAGTACAGTCCTCAGAGTAGTTAAAGTCATTATTTATAAAACCAGAGAATGTAAATAGCGCATCACTAGTCTGCACTGCTGACTGGAGGCAATGCAAAACAGTAGATTTGGTGAGTTAGCCCTGAAGGGCAAAATAAGCCTGCAGGACAGGGACAGCTCAAGGACCATGCACCTCTCAAGCTCTTGGGCTTGTCCACAGAGGGCCAAACTGCACCCAGTGTGGCCACTAACTATGCCGTAGTCCTTGCATTTCACTTATTCTGGTCCACCTGAGGTTTCTCTTATTTATGAGCATTGACTGTCCCCCAGCAAACACACTCCGGTAGATGCTGTAAAAATAATGTAATCTTGGTAACAGGAGACTTCCCTGCAGCATCTGCTATTAGCTGCTGGCTGAGGCAGGGGAAGAGACTGCGCATTTTTGGCGTGCACTAAGAGGCATGTGGTCTAGTGAAGTGCAGATTAGCGAGGCTTGACTGTTATCTTAATTTACAGCCCATATAGTTCATGTTAACTCCACACACATTTTTAGATACATTAGCAGCTTAGTTTGACTCAAATGCTTTTATTGGTTATTCGCCATTTCTCCTTGACAAGTTATTACTGACTTCCCATGCGAGCTCCCTACAGCAAGACCCGAAGCCTTGTCAAGGAAAAGAAAATGTCAACAGACTTCTCAGCAGTGCTCAGCTCAGGCTCCCGCTCACCAGCTTTAATTTGCTACCAGGCAATCCTTAAAGGAACAGCAGCTTCCATGCAAGCAGCGATTATGGTGTAACAAAAAGGAGCATCCAGGTTTAATTCAGGAAAACCACCACTTCCTTCTGAATATTCAACCCCACACCACCACTTTGCTCAGAGCAGAGAGCTACCCAAGGAAACCTTTTCTGATCAGCCCTGGGTAGTTAAGCCTGGACAGTCAAGCAGAAATCTCCCATTCCTTCTGCTCCGATACCTTGTCTAGTTGATAACACTTTCACACAGCGCTTTCAAAGCTTGCTGTTACTGCTACATGCGTTTGCATTAATGAACGTGGAATTCTGTTGACGCAGAGCAGCTGCCCTTCTCCTTTTGCTAACACACCACCGGAATACACCTCATCACTGCTCACCAAGACAAGCAACTCCACCAGCTAGGCTGCAGCATATTACAATACATTAATTCCTGTAATGCCTCCAAAGAACAAGAAGAATGCCAGGTCTTGACCTGGGTGGGCTCTACAGGATTAACTCAGCTAGAGATTAAGGCCTTACAGTGATGATAAAGTCTGACCCGCTAGCCCTAGCGTCACATACTGTATAGCCCTGTGACAAACCCCATGTGTAATTCCCATTGAGCTGACATCCAACACACGCACCTCAATCTAAGCCACTATTCACTCTAGGGAGGTTTTGTGTTTGTGACACACACTGACCTCAATTTACAGAGAGGTCAAAATGATACAGCCCATAGTCTGCACTAATAAAATAAATCACATTAGGTGACAGCTTCTCCTCCCCAGCATCCCTCATTATGTTCCGTAAAACTTTGTTGCACTAAGTTAAGAACAGAAGAGACTCCAGGATCCTTTCCATTCTCTGCTCAACACACTTACTTGCCTTTCTTCATTATTCAGAGCTTTTTTTCCCCCCAATATCCTCATGAAAAGCCTCCAAATTGTTTACATACCAATGTTTAGTGTGTGGCTTAGAGTACAAAGACTAAGCTGATCTTGCTTTGTCTCAGTGGGAAGTTAATTTTCCTTGTGTTGTTACAAAAGGAAGAAACAGTTAGCAGTTTTGAGGACAGGCTTACACCACACATTTCCTAAATAGATTTTGTTTCTAAATAAAAGGAAGTGTTTAACAGGTTAGATCAGCATTAAGATTAAAAAGCTCCTGGGATCAGGTTTAGCCTCCCCTTATTTATTCTCTCCACTAGCATTCATGCCTTTAAACAAAATTCATCTCCCAGAAAATATATACACCCACACTTGGCCCCTTGACATTCATGCCTATGGCAAAATTATTTGCACTTTTCCCTTATTGCATAATTGTCTCATTAGCACTGCAGAAAGAAGGTGATGACTCTTCCCTCTGCGCCATCAGCCTAACCCAAGAGCAATGCTGCAGGAGCAAAAGTTGCTTTTTAACATGGTAGGGGACGTCGAGCCTCTGAGGTGGCACTGGGAATTGAACTGCGACACTTGAGTGCTGGCATTTACTCACAACCCTTAAGGAAGGTTAAGCCAGTGGGCCAGGTTGGCGTTTTCCTTTTCCTCGCTAAACATGAATATTCATATTCAAATTGCTTTCGGATATATTTAAATCAATAAAAAGTTCTGGATGACGGTCAATAGGGCAAAAAACAGCGCCAACACTTTAAATGCACAGATGTAGTATATACATTAACCATGAAACCTGGCTAAAACACAGCAGTATTTACTTTATGCTATTCAGAAATGTGGCTTGGCGACTAAAATTAATAGAACTTGTCTGGAGGACAGCATAAGCTTTCTAAGAGCTCTTTCAGCTTTAACTTATGCCCCAGTTTTCACTTCTTTTCAAAATTCCACTCTATGCAGCAGCACGCCTGTCCTACTGGCACAGTGAGGCCGTGGAGCCAGCATTCCTTCAGGGCTCATGGGTCCGAGCGTGTCAGGAAGCCTGTTGATGGATCAGATCTAGAAGAGGGGCTGGTTTGGCTGAACAAACAAACTGCAGGTCTCCTCTTCACAATGACCAGCTCTGTGTGTGTACGTGTGTGTGCACGCACGTGCGTAAACCCTTCCTAGCTTTCCTTTGCAAGCCTATCCCACCTGGGTCAGGGGAATGCTTCCTTAGGGTTACAGTGGATGTGCGGATGCACATCATCTCCCTCAACATCTGACAAGCTTGTACCTTTTAAGTTCTCACTGTTCTGTTCTATTGTTGAAGTGGGAATGGGGTCACAGAGGGAAAGCCCAGGCTACATTTGAAGTGCACGTCCAAATACAGTGCGCAGAGTTACCGGGAGACACCTACTTGAGTTCATCTTTGTGCACAATGCCGTGTGCTCTGGACAGCTGCCCTGCTGAGCTCTCCGACTTCCACATCCTGGCTTTGTGAGTAAGCTATTAATTGGGTTTTAGAAAGCTAAGATAGAGCCCTAATAAATCCTGTAAGAGGGCAAGAAATACTCTAAGTAATTCATTGCTATCTTGTGTTATTCTGTCATAAGGCGGCAAATAAGTATTTTTAGCTACAGACCGTGTTGCAATCAAAAATTTTATGCCAAATTATCTGTTAAAAATTTCAGCCAAATTAGTAAACCGTGAATATCAGAGGGAGTAAGGTCTGCATGCAGCCATGTGCACTTGGTCTGTGTGTAACAAAACAGGAAATCGCAGCACCCCGTTCCAATTAAGCAAAGGCTGATTTCTCATGGAACATAAATTTTCTACTTTTCTCCCAGAACAACCTTATGCTGATGTTTTAAATAGTGGTAAAACATTGTTTTTAATTTCACACCTCACATAGCACAGTCAAATGCTTCATAACAACATAAACAAAACTTTAGGCAGAGCTTTGCGACTGAATTCAAACAATGATTTCCCCCCACAATATGTACTCAAGGTTTGCAGGGAGAATACAGAAACTTGTTGGCTAAGGCCACAGAAATGAGTTCTCTGGTGTTCTGGCTACTGCTGCCAACCCTAGTCAAGAATGTGTTAACAGTGGATGCATTGATCCAAATCCCATTATTCCCACCACCCATCAAGTAAAGAACCATTTATTCTATTTCTGCTCTCCTTTTGGTTGTATCATAGGATCGAACAACTTGCGACTGGGAAACAACACCGTCTTCTTCTTGAGAAAACGCATACCCATCTGAAAAAGCAAAGGAAAAAAAAAATCACCGGAGTTCAGGTCAAAGGCACAGTCCATTTTTAGGAACAGTTTTAGGCACCACTAAAGTTACATGACCGAGACTGCAACAATCTTCATTTCTACATTGCGCTTCTGCCATTTGCAGCTGTGCAGCACCTCGCCCACGTGGCACAGAAAGGACGTCTGCTGCCAGCTCTGTCTTACTGCTCCCTTCCCCAGGCCAGCTACGCAGTCAACACTGCCCTCGGAGTTAACTGGACTAATGAACTGCAGAGGGCTTTGGATACCACGTTTACTCCCATAGTGGCAGAGCTTCTTTAGAGACTTAACAGACAGGTACAGATTTGCATTTTGGCTCGATTCCTCTATAGTCTGCTTGATACCAGCATTTTTCATGGAGGAACACGGAAACGTCTAGACCACAACTGCATCTGAGTCACATCTTCCTCTTAACTCTATTCAGTATTTTTTTTTTTGGTACAAGTTTCCAGAGAAATGGGAAAGTCACGGGCTATACTGAACCAGGTAATGCTCTGTAGTAGAAAAGTGGGGAAGAGTCAGGAGATGTGAACTCTGCCTGGGAGACCCCATGAATATTACCCTGGCTAACTTTCCATGGGCAACTCTCCATTTCCCCCAAACAGCCCTGGAAACAGGAGCTTGTGAATTCTGAATCCTGCCCCAGATCTACCCGGGGTGAGAGACACCACATCAGATAAGGACAGATGTCCCAAGTACTACAGAGACCTACCAAGCATCTTTCAGAAGTCCTCCCTGACCAGGCTCAAGGCATATTCACCCTCGATCACGTACTGAGGTGAGATAAGGTGGACCCTGACACAGAGGGACCCTGTGACAGAATGGCACATGGGGCTGAGCACCCTTGTAAGGCAGGAGCAGTGCGAGGCCCCTCAGCAGTTGGTGGCACAGACTTAACTGCCTCCCCATGAGCCTGAATACAGCCTGCTTTAAAGCAGGTGACTGATGCTGGTAGCCAGGAGAAGACCAGCTGGCCAGAAATAAGCTGTATCCCCTGAGTGAGGCTTGTTAAAGCTTCACCTTGACAACTAAGTTGAGATCAGGTGAGCTGACCACAGACACTCTAAGGATTCCTGGATCTTTTCCTCTGGCTGATGCCTGCACACAGGGAGGGTGGTCAGTGAGTCATACACAGATGTAAGCTGCTGGGAGGAAAGTCCCACAACATTAGGGACGACCACTGCTCAGTTAATGGGGAGGATTGTCTCCTCTCCCACAGAATGCAGGTAAATGTCACCTCTGAAGGCACAGGCACAACATACACTCCCTTAGCAGGAGAGCCCACTATCAGCAGGTTAGCTGAACTGAACCACAAGCACGGTAGGACATCTTTGCCAGTAAGTGGAGGGGATTCAAACAGAAATACATTATCCAGAACTAACTTCCATCACATCTTCCTCTTGGAGTGATTGCAGGACTGGATGAACTTTCATTTGATTACATGACTGATCATCCCAGCATCTCATTTTATTTTCCCTGAGCAATTCCACACCAATATACATACAGCTACAGAGGTACAGGTTGGGTTTTCCTGTCTCTAGCTGAAGGTTCACAAAATATATCCACAAAATGCAAACTCTCTTTTGGAAAAAGTATGTGTATGCTGGATAACTGCAAAGGAGATATGATTTACAAAACACACCTTCATTTAAAAAAGGGCAAATTCACACTTAAAACAAATACCTCCAGTGCGTTTGTTCCATGCTAAGGGCCAGCATACTATTAGCTTTTTTGGCTAAATTCTCAATGGAAAGTCAATTTGGTCAAAGACCACAAGCTAAAGCCCTAAATGACTGAAGTCCATGCCCCATAACCTGGTCTGCATCAAGATGGCTTTGCTGTATTTACTTATCCAGTAAGATCATTCAGTGCAGTAGAGTCTTCACTGCCGTAACTACTGCACATCCAGCACTGACCCCACTGGTGCGTGGAATCCATCAACTCCAGGTGCCTTCCCATGACCTGCTTATTTCCCATGCTGCCACAGGCCTATAAACAGCCGGGCAGCACAAGCACCCTGCAAAGCCAACACAAAATGCATCTAAGAAATACGTTCACTATTCTCACACCAGCAGAAAACACCTTAACAGGACAAAAAAATTGAGGCTAAGACGATCAATGGTTAAGAATGCCAGTGGTATCCTTACAACCTCATGTTCTGGACCTATTCTGAAATATCAGCAACGCGATTTTTGTGCATACACCATGGGAAAGGCTGTGACCCCCCATACACGCACACCGCTCTACTTAGTTGAAGCTCAATATTTGGCAGCTTATTTAAAACTTTTCCTGTTGATCTCTATACAGGTAGATGAGTTCATATTGCATTTTTTAATTCATACTACAAGTAAAAAAATCGAGCTCCAAGTCGTTCAGGCAGCTGATTGTGCCTTGCAGACTCAGAACGCTGTGAACGCTCGAGTCTCATCCGCACTCCCCAAGTAGTTCTATGTTTCCACTATTTTCAGACCTTATCCAAAAACAATGAAATTTTCCATCTGCCAGTTACCAGGGAACTTTTCGGAAGTTTGAACTTTTCCCCCAACACTGGTTTAAAAACCACACCTATGAGCCTGCCCTGGGAACAAGGCCCTCATTGTTCGGCTGTCCTGCAGCAGCCCAAGGAAGGAGCACATTTCTTTGGGACTTTCTGGGCACAACCCACTCACGGCTGTCGCAGAAGGAAGGACCTTTGTACTCTGAGACTTTCCGTTAATGAAGGAAAGGAGCACTTTTGAGTATCTGTCAGTTGGCTCATTTGTTAAGAGGAGATTCACGTTCTCATCACATCTAAGGTTTCACTCGTACCAGATATTATCAGGCAACCTACTAAATTTTAAAAAGCATCCTGTTGTTTTTTTGTTTTGTTTTGTTTTTTTGTTTTGTTTTGTTTTTTTTTTTTTTAAAGCTTTGATATTCTATTAGTAGATCAGAATCTAGTCTCCCATTAGGTTTCTAATTTAACACATGCTGTTTCTGCTCACTGCAGACCAATTGTGGTCTGTGCAATGCTGGATTAGAGAAACTATCTCCATGCATGTGTCCTGAAGACAGTAACGCTGCGTGAGCTCAACAGCCCACTCGCAACAGCTTCCAAGACCAGGACCAGAAAGGGCTTATTTTTTATTCCAGAAAACTATGCTCAGGGAAGGACTGCGTACAGTTTTGGTCACTTCAGGGATTTATTTTAGAGGTCTCCAACTCCTTGCACTCTCCTCCAACACATCTGAACTGTGTGTCACAGGGTTTTTTAGCCCAACCAGAAAGAGAGCAGTTCTCACTGGAAGCCTGGCAGAACCCTTGCCTTCTGCAGCAATTCACTATTTCATACATCCAATGGTATTATGGTTGAGTATAGTCCAAATTATAAAATGCATTTTACCATCATGTTGTTTGCCTTTGGAGAATAAATGCCCAGATTCAAATCCGCTAAAATTAAGTTTTAGTGTTTGTAGGGATGGGAGGGGCTTTTTTTTTTTTTTTAAAATAAATCTCTTCTAGGAAATGTTGCTTCTTAGATACCAAAAATCTCTCTAACATAATAAAAATCAACATTAGGGTATCAGTTGGTGAGCCAAATTCTCTCTTAGGCCAAATGTCTGGTTCTGCACAGTTTTTAAGGAGATTTGCTATGATGTCACAGTTCACATTTACCAGTTAAACAGCAAACGCTAACTCTGTTTTGACTTCTCTGGCAACCCTCTTCCATTTTTCCTGAGAAAGTAAGAGCTGCTTTAAATCTTGAACATTTTCACTAATGCTTACAGAGATCATTCATTTCTCTGCTGATAAACTGTGTTTTCTAAAGGACCCATGAGGAATTCCTGATAAATGGTCCCATCTCTTTTGTCCCAGATACTAACCTACCCGTATTTGCATGTAGCAAACAGACAGATTTCACAGCATCAATTCTAAACTAATTATTCATATTTCTTTTTCTTAAGTTGATTTTAAAAGCTTGCAACTCTGCTTGACAGTCAACAAATATGTAGCTTGGAAAAAATACAGAATGTATATTATATTTTAAACACATGCAAGATAGGAGGAAATGGAGTTTAAAAAGCATCTCGAGTAGCTACCCTGTTGTTTTTCAAATCAAAATGCACCAGTAGAAAAGTGAGAGGAAGAAGGTGTCCGCTAGTGGAGAATAAATGGTGGGATTAGAGCCCTCAGCATGAACACATTATTATTATTTATTATTCGTCAGCCCCCATACTGTGAAATGAACCTCAGATGACAGGTGCTTTTTCTCCGTTGATTAATAAGGTGCAAACCATATGCTCTGCACTCAGATTTACTCTATGCAATCACCATATTCTGTCAAAGGAAGAGGGATTTTCTTTGCTAGCATAGGAAATCTGGGCCAAGTGCAGTAATCCTCATTCAGGCATGGCTCTCTGCATTTCAGGGGGAATTCTGCGAGAGCAGGATTCAGCTGTTTTTAAGAGCATGCTGTGACAAATGACAACTAAACACTGGCAGGGGGTATTCTGAATTACAGGAGGGAAACTGCACTAGAGAGATGCTATGGGACTTTCCTCAAAGACGGACAGGTCTGAAGGTACCTGAGCAAGCGGGGAGCATCACCCTTCCCATCCCACCGGTGAGGCTCTAGGGGCACAGGTGATACAGGTCAGTCGTGCAGGAAAAAAGCGGAGGTCAAGAGCCATCTTTTGGTGGTTTTGGTTAGACAATCATAGCTTTGTCTAAAGGAAATGCTAATTCCACAAAGTCACAGCAAAAACCAGACATGAACTTGGATGGAGACTGGGAGAAAACTCACCTGGAGAAAATCTCATTGCCAGCAAGCTGTCTGAGAGGGGAAGCTTTTGGGAGTCATTATTGTTCCTTCCCTAGAGCCCCACAGCACACTAAAGGGAAAGGTCCAAAGACATGTCTGAGAGAAGCCTGGTGGCATTTCCCGCTCACTCTTAAGAGGCTTTAGAAAGCAGATGGCAATGGGCAATCTCCGATTTCAACACGGCACCTTCAGCAGGAACTACACCAAGCCTGGAGGCCAGCGCTGTCACCGCTGCCTGCAAGATTCCACTGAGATGGTTTTAGGTTAGCACACGGGCTTGAAACCATATAAAACTCTTCCAATGCAATCACATGACCATGCCATCCAGCAGGAGCTTGAATATTTTTTCTTTTTTATAAAGTTTTCATAAAGCTTCCCAGAAGTTCTACTGGTAGGAACCAACCACAGGATCTTTAACAGTACAGTTAGTAGCTAAATTTCCTTCATGCTTCTGACAGCTCTACATGATTCAGGAACACAAAAACAAAGCCAGAGCAAGAAAAACTGACACAAAGGTCTTACACATTTTAAGGGCACACCCTTCCAAATGGACAGGGGCTACTCTCCAAGGCAGCCACCCTGAGCCAGTTTCTTTACTGGGAGGAGGTGTTTAAGAGATTAATCCTGGCTGGCACTCCTGTATGTCACTGATGTGGCACTGACTGTGTGGCTCTGTCCCCTACTTCGGGGGTTGGATCTGGCAGAGCTTGGTGCTGTATGGGAGCACCCCAGCCATGCAACCTGCCTGAAGGTCTTGTGTTGGGCTAATGCATTCGGAGAGGGTCTGGCTCACCAAGGGAGAGCTAAGGAAACACACGGAGTGACCTTCTGCCTTTTGATACAGGGCTCTGCAGACTTACCTCAGTCATCTTTTTCCTCTCACCATGGACCACTAATAGAAGACCTGAAATTCCCCATGAGATTTTTCTCCTTTCCATGTGATTGGAAACAAAGCTATTTAAGCATTGTTTCCTCTCCAAAAATTTGGAAACAATTGTTGTCAAAAATAAAGTGACTCTCGAATCAGTACTGCATCTTTACATTCTGTGCTAAGAAATTTAATCCTGGTTTTTTTCCTTGTTGGGACCAAGGCAATTGATTTGCTTAGGTCTTTGTCAGGTCTAACTAAACAAACCATATTCCTGCTTTATAAGCAAGTGTCAGATTCTGAATTGAAGTCACACAAGCAATTTGTGAAAGAAGTGGCCTTCACAGGTTAGGAACTTGGAGCCTGGTGGAAACATATCAACAGTTCAAGACTTCAAACAGAATGCTCGTAGTGTGATTTAAGATATTGGCCCAGCATGTCAAGGCTACTGCCCTATTCATCAACTCTTTGCTTTTGAAGATTTCTAGCGTTTAGTAAACAGTCGTACAATTTAGGGTTGTGAAAATAGCACATATGTTCCCTAGATTTCCCATGACCTTGTACATATAGCAGCTATGCAACATTGGAAAATAACATTTGACAAGAGATGACAGAAGTTTTAGCGTCATGGATACAGCATAAAAAGCGTCTTTCAATCCTAACAGCTTCACAATCAAAATTTACCTTCATGTGAAAAACAGACTGCTGATTGTGACCCGTCCTGACTGGCCCTACTCATTTAGCACATAATCATTTGCATTTATAGGGAAGCTGGTTATCCAAATTAGGGTTTATTTTGAGATCTCATTTTTCTTTCTTTTCATCTACTAACAACCTGATAATGTATTCTATCAGACTAAAAGCATATATCAAATCTGACTAGTCACCACTGGTGTATCTCCTGTCTGCACCGTGGTAAGTCTCTACAGCAGATTACTTTTGACGGCAATTTATCTGTGCATTTTATGTATTTCTTCTGCCAACCATCACCTTTGGAATCTCCTCAAAGAACATGGTTGCATGCCCAAAGCCTTGCTGCCGTCAGCAGCCCTGGCTCCTTGACACAAAGGATTAAATCCTGGCAGGAGAGCATGGTCCACAGGACTGCTCTGTGCACGGCCTCTTTTTCCAGGAGCAATGGGATTGATCACTAAAGACCCTACACCATTTGACAACGATGGCCTTGCAACGGCTCTATGAAGGACAAAGACTAGCAGATCCGCCACTGTCTCACCCCTTTCGAGTCAAATTCCCTGTGGGAAATAGGCATATCACAGGAATTTGAGTTCTCAAATCCCATCCCTGCCTCCATGGCCAGAGCCACAACAGTTGTACTACAGAAGATGACACAGCCAGCAGTGAGATTTGACTTCCCTGGGACTCTTAAACAGTCAAGGGCGTCACTTCTCACTACAAGGGCAATACAAAACCCAAATCCTGAGTGCCTGCCCCTTGCCCTGTGCGCAGCAGTACTGCACGCTGGGGGGCTATTTTCTCATTTACTCAAAATAAGTATATTTTGACAACCAGTTTAATTGTAAGACAGACTACATTTTACCATTAGAAGGGGCTGACCGGACTCCCTGTCCCCTTGAGACAGCATCATCCTTCACTGTGTATCTGGCCTACAGAGCTGCTAAGATTTTGTTTAACGCTGTGGAAACCCTTCTTAACACTGACAAAAAAATGCCAGGTCCAGCAGCTCAAGGCCTGTCATATGTTCCTCTGGGAAGATGAATAAATGGATGACCTCTACACCAACAAGAAAGGCAATTTATTCCAAATTGCAGCAGTAGTGAGGTGTGATGTTGCTTCTCTTCTCCCAGCAGAGGACAAAGAAGGAGAGGGGAGAGGCAGCTCTGCACGCAACGGCTTTCCTCATCAGAAACACATGGAACCCCTAAATGGCATCCCTGAAACATTACTGTATTTTCAGCTGACCACAGTAATACGACTTTTCATAAAGAAAACATTTCTATTTAAGATAGGCTCTATCACAACATTTATTTTATCCTGCAGAGTTTTTGATTTTACAGTATCCTTGAGACTATCAGGATTTTACATTTAGAGAACCTGCGTACTGGGATTTTGTCATTTGGGCCTGTTGATTGGATCCTAGGGAATTATCCACATTTGAGCTCCGCTCGCCTAGGGCCAAATACACTAATTCCACTTCCAAGTGTATGTGTCTTGCTTGGCAGCTCAGCCTTTGCGCTAGATTATCTCTACCTACAATTTAATTAAAAAATAATCACCCTTCACTTCACTCATCTGGGACTGACCGCTGGGAAACACACATGCATACATGATCTGCTACTTACGTGATACACTTTGCTGGACAGAATGAGCACGGAAAAGGCTCGGAGGAGTTTTCCTGCCGAGCCTTTTTAACAAGTGATCACGTTCGTTCACACTGAGGGAGAGAAAAAAAAAACAAAACAAACCAGTGAGTAACCAGATAATTTCAACGTAGAATTCAACTCTATTTATAGTACTTGGCAGCTTTGACTTCATCAGTATTTAAGATGGTTGTAGCATGAAAAAAAGAATTTTCTCTTTCTTTAAACTGCACATTATCAAGAGAACTCTCTAATAATGGAAACTCCTCCTTTCTAAGGCCACTTTATATAAGCTTACTTTTATTTAATCCATCCATAATACTATCCATACATAATACCACTGTGATTTCTGAATGCCCGACACTTATTACAAACCGTATCAGAAGTCTGACATCAAGTGATACGGAACATTAAAAAGGAGATTTCTCTTTATTATTATGTACTCAAATCATGGCACCCACAAACTGCCTTAGAGAGAAGGAGCAAAGCATTGTGGCTTAGCACATGGTAAAAGGCTTCTATCACACCTGCAAAACAGCCTGAAGCAACCAAAGGTGGGACCCATAGTTAATTCTGTCTTCTAAAGAACACTCTCATTTCAACCTCCCATACTGGAAAGAAAACCTTCTATCCAGTTTTTGATTAAAAACCCCTTTGGTTTACACAGTTCCTGTCAAAGGCCTGAAAAATTATTACTGAATTTACAGAAAGTGAAAATAAAAATTTAAGGTGAAAAATACAGTATGCTTACAATGGGTTTAACAGATGTACACGAATCATTACAGACACTCTCCACTCTGATTTTTATTAAAAACACGACTCATTTAATCAAGACCTTTATGTCCAGAATAAACAAGTGATGACTAAGATCCTGACCTTTCAAAGCACTTGATTATGTATACAAGTCCTGCTAAGTTCAACGGGGTTTTAAAAACAATGCAGGTGCCCAAATCTCTTTGCGCTGGAGCCTGAAGTAACTGTTACATATCAGATTATTTTGAAAAAGATAATGTGATTGGGTGATTGTTTGTTTTTTTTTCCATTTCACCCTTGTTCCTAACACTGAGATAGAGCCAGTGCATAGAAGGGATTCGTCTACTAGTGCAGCTCTTTGCAGTGTCTTTATCCCATTTGCACCACCACATTTACACCGTGTCTCCATTTTTGCAGTCTGCTGGTTCTTTCACATCTTTATTCATAAGCAGTAACTCCACCGGTTATGCTGCAAACATGGATACACATCTGAATGCCAACATTGATATCTTTCTTGGATTAGATTACAAATTCACATACATTTGGTACAGGGAATGGAAATCCCAGCAAGCACAGCTGCTGCTGTCAACAAGCTTACAACAGCAAACAACTCCCTTTCATTAAAGCAGTTTTCTAACTTCAAACAAGAAAGTAACCAAAGAATCTCTGAGATGCCTATAATATGTAATCCAGCCATGCAGGCTTATATTCCACTTAATAGTCCATTAGGGTAATATCCACACCCACAGTCCTCTGTTCAGTGCATATTGAGATGTCCACAAAAGAAAGGGATGAATCCTTCTCTTTTTCCTGTGGTCTCTAAGCTCAGAGACCTGAACTAGAAGAATTGTTCAGTCTATGGATGTCTCCTTAAAACCTTTACAAACTGTCAGCATTTTCAGACACTTGGTCTCTTCCCCCACCTTCCCTTGGCACCACGGAATCACAGCTGCAAGAGATATGCCAGGTTGCTTTCCCCGCTTGCAGTCAGTAGTATTTCCTCAATATAAAATAAAAGTTCATAACAGATTTGGAAGCAAAACTAGAGATAACAAATGAGTGTCAAAGAATCTTCAAGGGCTCTCGGGTCATGAGATCTGCATGTATTCAAAGAGAAAGGATCAAAGGTTTCCACTAAAAGCCAGTGCTACAGCATGGAAGCTTCTAAAAATCTTGGAAGATCCAACTAGTTAAAAATCCGAAGACCATCTGGCTGTAAGAAAATGACGTACATCATACACAAAGAAATGCCCAACTGCTCAGAGCGGGCAGCATAATAGAAAGCATGTACTACAAAGGATCACCAGGTAAGGGATGGCAGGCACAAAGTGAGACATGAGATGTCTCTAACCTTTAACAGGCTTACGAAGTTGCCAGCCTGCAGAATCAACCATTACGATGCCCATGCGAACTAGGGATGCTGTGTTGTGCAACCTCTGCTGATTGCAGAGAACTGCTGGGTAACTTTAAACTCCATTGACTGCTAAGTGTAGCAAAACACTGTTTGAATCTACTGCTGTCCTGTGAATTACAGGATACTATTTCATGTTCTGCAGATCGTGAGACCCCCAACTGGAGTACTATGCCCAGCTCTGGAGCCCTCAGCACAAGAAGGACATGGACCTGTTGGAGCACATCCAGAGGAGGGCCATGAAGATGGTCCGAGGGCTGGAGCACCTCTCCTACGAAGATAGGCTGAGAGAGTTGGGGCTGTTCAGCCTGGAGAAGAGACTGCTCCGGCAAGACCTTATAGTGGCCTTCCAGTACCTGAAGGGGGCCTACAAGAAAGCTGGGGAGGGGCTGTTTGCAAGGGCATGTAGAGATAGGATGAGGGGCAATAGCTTTAACCTAGAGCTGGGTAGGTTTAGATTAGACATTAGGAAGAAGTTCTTCACCATGAGTGTGGTGAGACACTGGAACAGGTTGCCCAGAGAGGTGGTGGAGGCCCCATCCCTGGAGACATTCAAGGCCAGGCTGGATGAGGCTCTGAGCAACCTGATCTAGTTGAAGATGTCCCTGCTTACTGCAGGGGGGTTGGACTAGATGACCTTTAAAGGTTCCTTCCAACCCAACACATTCTATGATTCTTTGATTCTAAGAAGAACATACAGGTAAGGGTCTTTCCCATCTCAGTAGGATAACTGGAGGGTGATTTTCATAGATGGCTTAAAAATGGAATCTTAAGCCTACCAAAAATATTTATTCTAAGGGACAAATAA
Source organism: Rissa tridactyla (assembly GCF_028500815.1). Classification (NCBI taxonomy): domain Eukaryota; kingdom Metazoa; phylum Chordata; class Aves; order Charadriiformes; family Laridae; genus Rissa; species Rissa tridactyla. Next base: position 24,303,465 of record NC_071466.1, read on the forward strand.
GCAGCACCTGCCACAAAATTCTGACACTGAGAATGGAATTAACCAGCAAAAGGCACGAGGAACAAATTCTTCATCTGCCTGTCTACCACACAGCAACAGATGAAGTGCAGGATGGTATCTGCTACAGGCCAGTAGCGGTTAGCTCCTCAGGCTTCTACATGCAATGTGTGGAGGCAAGTGTTCTGTCAAGGGACTTCTGAACATGAGTGACACATCGTAGCTCTAAGGAAGCCAAAGCTAGACTATCTTTGATATTGCTAATTATAATAAACAATTTCAGAATCGGAAGTCACATCAGGTTTTCCCATTTGGGAAGTGATATGGGATCGTATCTATGCAGAGAAAGAAAAAATCATGGAAGAATTAGAGCATTTGTGATTTAAGTACAAATGATGACGAAATAGACTGCAAGTCAAGACCAGTCAAGTACTATAAAATGAGCTCTTAACACACAGATGTAAATGCACACAGCTCTTCTGAAATGTACGAGTATTTGAATTATTAACAGATATTAGAACTTCCAATACAAGCCCTGAAAGGAAAGAAAAGCAAAGTTAAGTGGGTTTCTTAATTAGAGTGTTTGCACTGATACCGAGTCCCTGCTTTCAGAAAATGTTTTTGTCTGCTACAAACAGATAACAAAGTGAAGACTTCTCAGTCTCTGTCACACTTCGATGCAAAACTAATGATGACATCAGGCACCAGGCTAGGCCTTGCTCACAGAAATACTGCTTGTAAATCAGTCCCAAATATAGCCATGATTTCAAGTGTTAATTCTGCTTTCCAGTGACTCGGAGACAGTGCCTAAGCTCTCCCACGGGGTCTAAGGATGGCGTCTTAAGATGCATTGAGGCAAATGGATATGAGATCATACTCTGAATATTGGATATAGTTGTGTTCATACTCAGGACCTCAAAAACGGTGTCAGAATGGAAGAAATCACAAACACAGACATTCTTATGGGAGTCAGTGACCTGGAAAGTGACAGTGAAATATGCTTAAGTTGGTTAGTTAGTGACCTCAGACAGGGTAAGAGAGAGAGAGACCATCCATCTGTAATTATATGAAGGACAAAGGACACAGACAAAATGCTTTGAACTAAACAAAACAAATAGTAGCTTCGAATAAAAACTATAAAAAGTGTCCCAATTTGGAGGGTTACTATGAAAAAACAGATTAAAAATGTCATTACTCAAGTTATCTTAAACCAGATTCAGTTACTATCACTGATAAATACCTTGTGCCAGGAATACCCTTGCAATGGCTTCTTAAGAGCGTCAAGATGATTTCTGTCTGCCTGGAAATCTGCGCTAGCAATATTACACAAATTCATTATATGAATGACAAATCAAAAGGTAAACTAAAGGCAACATATTATTTCATACCAGTATTTCCCATTCCATGAACAAAATGACTCTTCCATTTTCATATCTGAATTGCTCTAAGGTGTCAACAGAGACCTTGATTTTATTTTTCTGTGTTCCCTTCTTCTCATCCCTCACAAACGCAAACAGCCCTTAAATCTAGGCAACAAACATCTGGCTTTACACATTCAAATGAGGTGCATCAAAACAAACAGAATAATTCAAAGCTGACCACAAGGTCCCACTGGCTCATTTGCTCAAGTAATTAAAAAAAGATGAGCTTCACCACCAATTAACCTACTGAGCACTAATTAGCGTTAATGAGGATTTGCAGTACTTGGTATAGCTTGACCCAGAATGTCCTCCCGAGCCTACTAATTGGCTGGTGGCAAAAGCAGGGCTCACAAAAAAGGGAAGGTTAAAGTGGACGCAGGTGTCTCTTAAAAGTGGATCCTCCCTGAGAAAACACACACATAGCCCAGTTAAAAAAAAAATAAAAATAAAAATTCAGGGCCCCCCTTCTCTTACAAGAACAGAACTCTAAGAAATAAGTTTGTGTTTTGTTATTATTTACTAGAGGAGACAGAGAGCACAGGCACACCAAATGGGCAAAGACACTTATCTGCCATTGGTTTTAGCTTGATGACCTTCTGGACAATTTAGAATTCAGTCAGACACACACAAATGAAGTGATTTGGTTTTTTTTCTGCTTTTCCACTTTCTGGAAGGAATAACCAAGTTATAGTGAAGCCTTACCAGGGCTGCTAAAGATGACACAAATAAAACACTGAAGCACATATCCCAGCTGCTATCCCTCTGCCTTAAAAACACGCAAAGAACCCGTGGCAGAGGCATGGCTCTTCAGTGCAAGTACCCAGCATCCATAGGTAAGCCCAGAGGGCAAGATACCTATGTCTGTGGGTAAGCCCAGAGGGCAAGAAAGCATGCAGCTCTTTTTCCTGTCATCTGAATAGCTACGAACCCCCTCGCACTACTGCCTGCAGGGGCAGTGTCACTGTTTCTTCTATCCTGGGGTGCTGCTGTAGCATTTAGCAACAGGTACATATTAAAGTTCTGCCCGTAACTCCACAGCCTCCCTCCTACCCATATGCATTTTCAAATGGAGCAGCAGACACACCCTCATTCAGTCTCTTTCTTTCCATTGTCACATATTTTGTTAAACACGTTGTTGCCTGAGAAGCCCTGGCTGGCCTGCACTCCTCTCCTGTTGGACCAAACACCTTGCAACATGTTGTCCTTGCACTGCGACAGCAGGGAGGGAGGGAGGAAGGGGAGAAAAAGAAGGTTTTGCAAAACACCCAGTGTGGCTAAACACAAGGTAAAAGATCAGGAAGTTTCTGTCCCTGTCAACTTTAGCTGTGAACTAGATTTTGAGGGGAGAAGAGGATACTCCTCTCCCTTTTTAAAATTTAGAATTAAAACATAATAACTGATTTCTTCCATACCTTCCAAACAATAACTTACATGGAAGTTTGCTGTTTCTTTGTTGACATGTTTCTGTCACCAGAAGTTACATCAACATAAAATATGAAGAGCAAGAAAAAAGGTCTGAAACAGACAGACTTCTCAGCTTTGATCAATCCTAGTCACCAAACCGTTTACAAGCAGATTGTTGATTTTCATTTCAGTCTCTTGGTTCTCAAACTCCATTAAGAACCAGATGTTTGAGCACTGTGATTTCTCCCCAGGTATCACCCGGCAGAGCGGACTCACAGATCCCTCTCTGGCTGCTAGGACATATCAACTATTCCTCAGGATTTATTCACAGGTTCCATCTCTCACCTTTCATGCAGTGTAACGCTGCTTAAAGGCTTACAGTGACAGTCACGGTCCCGGTGGACAAACAGCAAGAACCATAATCCAGGCAGAGTCTGTGGCCACACCTTTGTAATTGGCCAGAGGAGACCTATTTGTCTTCCTCAGATACTCCCTGCTGGCTGAGTCCACTCCCGAGCACAGCTGCGGGCCTTGGTTTAACTTTTTTTTCAATTTTTTCTTTTAGTTTAGACTCGAGTGCATTACTTAAATTAACATAAGAGAGTTGTTAAGAGTTATGCAGCAGGCAGAGAGATGACAACTAACAGAGACTTGGCGTAAGGAGAACAAAAAACCAACATTCTTAGAGACCAGGAATTCAAAATTAAAGCATGCAAATCATCTCAAATGCAAGTCACACTATTGCTGAGGGTTCAGCAAAACTCCATATGCTTAAATACCCAGATCATCCCGGGGCTGCGGAAGAAAGGTCTGACTGGCTAAGTGAGCAAATACACCTCCATCCTCTGGGCTTTGGAGACATCAGAGAGGAATCCCCCTCCTGAAGAATAGCAAAAGTAGCAACTCTAGGCTTCTGCTGGTTTCTGTCTTTCGGTCCACAAGGCAGAGATGTTATTTTTGGTTATCTAGCGTTGGATTGCAGGAATGTTTTACTATGAGGTCAATCAGGGTAGGAGGTCTTTTTAAATTTAAAAGGCAAACAGGCATTACTGATAATGAAGCTGCAGTGTAATCAAAGGAAATCTCCGGAGCATTTCACAAGGAAGCGTCTGAGGCATATAAAAAGTAAAACAAAAATCAGCATTTTCTTTGCAGAGTCAGCGTCTACACACACTGCTCCTTAATCACTCAGGATCCAGCTGAAACAGAGAGACATCCAAATCCATGCTCCTTTTTTATTTTTCTGTAGATAACTCAACAAGCCATCACCAAAAAAACAGATCATGGATAGAAGACCAAAGAGTCACCAGGCACAAACCACAAGGAAATGAAGACAGAGGAGTGGCCTGTGCCACTTGCAGGCTGAGAGGTGCAAGAAGTTACCTATCAGAGGTGACTCCTGCATCAAGACAACCAGGCTTTAGGGAGTGCCAAGTCCTTGCTGAGGGTTTAGCAACAGCTAACTCTCCAGGGAAGCTGGAGACCTTATGCCCTGCCATGGTATAAAATCTCCAGGCCTTGTTAACACAGCAACTCCCCTCCAGCTGCTTCCCAAATATGTGTCACAGCCACGGAGGAGAAACTCCCTTTTCCCTAGATAGGAAGCAACTATTTAAGGAGCTTTCCCTGTTTATGAGTTATACTTGACCTTATCCAGCCGAATGTTTGTCTGTTAAGCCTCAAATCTATGTGGATGTGTGTGTAGTCATGCAAGACCAACTTGGAGCATACTCAAAGCAGCCATGTAGTGGCAAGCTCTCCAGGCCTGCAACACGCAGTACCCAGCTCAGCTCACAGGCAGCTGAAAGTTGTTTATCCCGCCTGGATGTGAAAAAGATTAAAAGTGACACAAAATTTCAGCAGCTCCATGGATGTCCATTGTGGTGACTGATGGCTAAAGTGGTTCCTGCCCTTACCAGTCGCTTGGAGAACCCGATAGCGCTCCCCACACCATTCCATTTCCTTCAGCTCATCTATCCCATGGACCCACAAACAGTTGAGCTGATCCAATTGAGGAGACAGGGCAAAGATGGACCCATATGACCACAGCTGGTAAGGAATGGTCTGGGAAACTCTTAAGCCAGCCCTGCAGCCACATCAACAAAACCCCATGGATCCACAGTCCTCACCAGAGCCCTGGAGAAACACTGTTGTCACAGCTTGTGATTTAGCCTGGTAGCATGCTACTTCACTGAAACAACAGCTTTCCTTTCCCACCACATCTCAGAGGTTTGAATGCAGGACACCAGCATGGACAGCCTGCAGCCAGCGTTAGCAGCAGGCCCCACGTCAGGTGCATGCAAGTCTACTCACGTTGCCACATCACCTTGTGCCAGTGGCAGAACCACCCTGCAACAGCAGAGGCCAAGGCATGTCCTCAGCTTCAGCCAGCCCCCAGATTGCACATAGAGTTCTGGGACCAAATTCTCCACTCTGTTGGTCCTTAAAGTTGTATGGCTAAAAGCAGGACAATGCTCTTCCTTCTGGTGACAAGCAAGGATCATTTACATTTTCTTTTGTTATTAATGATGTCCCAAAGCAAAAAAGCCAAACAGGTCACTCCTTTGACTTCTAAAAAAAAATAAATAAAAAAATCACTTGGACAATCCATTCCAGCCTTCCTTTTTGAGGCTGTTATTCCTCAACTTCATTCCAAGACTACTCTTTGAACAGAAGACAGTATTACCAAGCACCTTTTAAAAATACCATCTAAAAAAAGCAGACACTAAACATCACATGCCTGTCTGAAAAGCAACAATCCTAAGAAAATAATAAATGAGATCTCTCTTTGCTCGGAGCGCCTTCCGTTTCTAAGCACTGCAAACATTAAGCATGTGCTTACGCATTTCATTACAAGGGGGAGAGGGCATCATTGTAAGTGGTACCAAAGCCAACTAACTTAAACACAAAGCTGAAGCTGCCCAGTTTTGCCTTCAACCTTTCCAAAATGTGGGAATTGACTCAGTTTAAACATCTGACAAGCAGAAAAGGCTAAGTGTGTCTTGCTGCTGTTCAGCTATCCTCCTTTTGGTATCAGTGCTATTTACTTCTTGTCTGTAAGTGCCTCACTTTGCACTTACTCTAGTGGGTGCTTGGTCATATCCTCTACAGATAAGGTGGCAATACAGTTGCAATTATAACATTCTTTTCCTAATCACTCATTTTTTCAGAAGTAGTCACCTTGGAGGTTGAAGTTTTCCATGTTTGGTCTCTATGTAAAGGTGCTGTGTTGAGTTTTTTTGTTCATTCGTTTGTTTTTTGTTTCTTTTTTAAATCCAAACTTTCTGGTTTAAAAAAAGTCCACTTAAGTACATTGACTAAAGTTAAATGACTTCTGTGTTGAAAACCTCCAAACTCGTCCTATCAGGGTTTTTCTTCCTTTTCTCTAGAGAAAAAAAAGCTAAAGAACAGCTCAGGACAACAACAAAAAGTGGTGAACTTTGGAAGTGTCTGGATACCATTTAGAGCAAAGCCCATGACATTTTGTTGATTTGCAAAAAAACAAATTGCTTTTCTTTAAGCTTTTAAGTATTTTGTAATTGTCCACTAAACATTTATTATCTAGTACAACTTCGGTTTTCTCATCCTTACAACACGTAACTTAGTACTTTGTTCGTCGCCACGAATCAGAATCATGAGTGTGGGCTGTCCTGCCTCTCTTCTGAGACGGGGTTAGCCAGCGGAGAAGCCCAGGCAGACTGCTGAAGCCATTAGGCTGGAATAGTTGTTATGGAGCAGTTCTCCTGCTGTGCAGCCTGGAGGGAAGATTTCTTCTTCTCTCCCCTGTGGAGATCCCCGGTACCCAACCCAGTAACTCAGGATTAAGCATTAGAAAGGTTGGCCCCTTAATCAGTTTTAACTCTCATCTTGTTATGTTCTCTTTTTTCTAATCTTTCCTTTCAATTTACAGCTTCATTTTGGCCTTTGTGCTGATACTGTACCTCCATCAACTTTGACTTTGCTAGCTAGCAGATTTGATCACAGCTCTAAATCCTTCTCCAGGTCACCAGGTTTTAACCCTATTTGTGCACTGGGTCTCCCTCAAGGTTACATGATAGGCACAATCAGGATATGAAATAATTAATTGCACTGGAGAAGGGGCATGTCAGCTCCAACTGGTTTGTGCTAGCAGCTGGGCACTTGGGTCCCCAGTGCCAATGGGAGCATGACAGTTCCCCTTTCATCCCTCTGGCCAGCTTCTGAAAACCTCTCTGCCCTCTGCTCCTTCCCACCTCTGCCCCACGGCCTCCCCACTGCTCAACTCGGATAGAACCAAACCTAGTAATTTCAAGTGTCTCACACATAGGGGTTAGAAACGCCGGAAATTAACAGTACATATTAAAATGAGGAAATAATGTGATGATTCCTTACTGATATGGGACAGGAGGGAGAAAGAAAGGGGCAAGTGTAAAATAAAACAAAATTATGCATTTTCCACCTACCATACATGAATGTTTACCATATGGAATCAAAGAATTTTTACAAAAACACTGATATCATTTTATGTGCTTTTTGCTAGTAAAAGGAGTCTAATATCTTTTTACTAGAAAAGTTGCAAGGAAAAATCATAAATATGCCAGTCACTTTGTTATGTATGCTGGTGGAGAAATCTCGCCTTTCCTTCCCAGAAATGGTGTGAAGAACATCTGGAAAAATTGATAAAAAGACTCTAAAACCTCAAAACCAAAATACACCTCTCCCCTCTTCAACCTCATTTTACGGTCAGCTGCACTGGATGGGCGAGATTCAGATCACAGTCACACACATCCTGGGTAAATACGCTGAAGCCAACACATTCATGAAACAAGAATTTGGCTCCAAGCATCTAATGCCGTTTAACCAGTTGAACATACAAGACAGTTTGTTTCAGACAAGATTCATTGTACCTGCTGATGTGAAGGGGCCTTACTGGCACCGTCCCCCTATTCAAGCAGATGTAATTTGAAATGCATCAATAAAAGAGACAAAGCGCTTTGAAATATAATGAGCCCAAGCCTTGTTTCTCTTGATCTTAATGAAAAAGCTCACCACTTCCTCAGGAATCATGAGATCAGGTCCTCAGCTCATTCGTGGGTTTGTTAAGAGAAAAGTTAAGTTTGTTCTACTATTTCTGCTCCTGCTGGCGCGAGGCTGAGGGCTCTGCCGCTCTCGGTTCCGTGCGCAGCCACAAGCCTGAGTCAGGTTTCCCACATTCTCCTCTTGCTCCTCCCCAGGGACCTGTGGAGCAGGTAAGTCTCCATGCGTACCCGTGTCAGCTCACCGATTACCCACCGGGTCAGACAGCTATTGAAATGAGATAGACATCTGCCCTCACCCACCAAATAAAACCGAGTCTAAGACAAATAAGATGGCTCACTCTCAGGGTGAGAGCTGGTCATGCACGTTTCACTAAAGCAACAGAGTTAGATTAGTGAAAAGTACTGAAATGAAAGGGAATCTCCACCAGCGGGTGTCCTTGTTGAAGGCAGCAGTTCCCCACAGTCTCTCCACTCTGTTTTAGGTATACTGAAAACCAGTATTCGTTTTATGAAATGGAGACGAAAGAAAGAGGCGGAAGCGGGCACGTGAAAGTGGCAAGAGTAAAAAGACATACTGAAAAACGTTGCACAAACGCACACTGCAGTGCAATTCCAAGACAGAGAAACCCTCTGAAACAGGAAATCTACTGTCGCAAAGAGGGTGCTGCACAGCTTTGCTTGCTCTCCATTACTTGGTCAGTGGAGCAATAAAGCGACATGGGTTTCCAAAGTAAAGTTTGCTTTGGTCCCTAATCAGGCTTTACTCCACCTGAACTCCTGCTGACTTCAATAAGAGGTTAGATGGAGTGAAAAGTGAATGAGGACTTGAAGATCTGGCCCTTTATGAGCCAAGATTTAGTTGTAAACTTATTTAAAGACACAAAAGTCTCTGCAGCTGAACTCAATGCCACTTTTGAGTATAAACCTGTAGAAAACCTGTTTGTTTTCTTTGTGTAAATCTTGCATGTTAACATGATTAGGTCTGCTGGGCAGGTGTCTCCACATGTCCATGTTTGCTTTGGCACAAGAGCTGCTCCTCTCACCTCTCCAAATTCATGTAAATTTAGTGTTAAATCCTGCCCTTTGTTACATGAGAGTGCCAGGGAGCCCCTCTCCCTTCCCGCACCAAGGTTTGCTCACGTCGCAGCTGGGCTGGAGTCCAGCCCAGTGCCGCTGGGTGCCAGGCTGGGGAGGGCGAGCACAAGTACTCATCTTCCACCAGCAGCGTGGGATCCATCACCAGCCCCTTACTGCACAATCCCTCCTTTGCTTCTCCAGCTATTTCTGGAGTTGCCAGTTTTCCAGATACTTGCTTCCCCTGATGAAATCCCCTGCTCCTGGACTCATCCGATTTTGCAATCATTCCAGCTTCCACAAAAAGTAAGTTTTTAGCTGTCTAGATGAGATATACAGAGAAATGCGAACATAACCTTTCACAGCTCAAAACAATACATTTGATATAATCTCCAAGCATCACTCTAGTGTTATTTGCAAGGTTTTTGGGACCCAGCTGTAGTGCTCAGGGTGCCGATGCTCTCCCCTGTGCTGACCAGACACCCCTTGATCTACCACTCGCCTTGCTGTTTGCTCCCAGCCATGGGAAAGGCAAAAGTTTGCATCTGCTTTTTTAGATCAATACAAGCAAATTCAATTTTAGAAAATGCTCAAAGGGGCTAAGATCCAGAGGATGTAATTAATAACCAGCGAAGACATTTTTTATTAACCTGGAAAAATGTGTCTAGCAAGGATAGTTGGCAGGCTGAAGACCCTCTTAAGACAGAATATGCATATTTAGGTAACAAGTGGCACATGCAGATCTCCCAGCACTCCTTCCTCAAGTGCAGTGAGGACCCACGTGCGATCCTGCTCACATTTTACAGAAATTCAGCTGAGCCATGGCAAACTGTTGTGCAAGCCTAGATGCACTCACTGCTTTCTGGGCTTTGCAAATTGCTTTTTGTTTAGCAGATTAATCCTAAACATCCAGATCTTGCACCTCATTTTTTGTCTAAGGTCTAGGCAATGATAAAAGCAATTAGCTCCCTAAATACTTCTCTTATCTGTAATTGGGTGTGATTTTCTCTTGTTTGTTTGTGAAAAACACTGAATAAAAATAGTGTCCACTCTGTGGGCCAGGAAAATAGATCCTGATGACAGCCAGCTTATCTTCCACAGCTGCCTGAACAAACCAACACCTAATGGGTAAGTTTTCAGGAACACTTCCAACCAAGAACTAACACTGTTACTTGGAGGTAACAGATGGACCCATGCAGTTTTAAGGCAGCTCTCCACTTTCCATTAGAAATGAGGAGACTCCGGTTACTTCCCCTTCCTGCATAGTGTCACGTTGCCAGCAATGGGGCTGCGGGCAGGAGGGGACAGCAGCGCACGTGCCTCACACCACTTGTTTCCACTGGCTTCAAGGAAAATTTTTTAAAAATAAAGAATGTGAACCAGAGGGGCTGTAACCACAGAAAGTTCCCACTCTGCCTCTTTCCCACCCTCACTTTTCCCTTTGGACAAGCGCAGGATTTCTAGCAGGTGTGAAAGAGCCAGGAGACAAACAAAAGAGATAAAAGACAGAACAACTCTGAAGAGCACTCAGGAGGCCACATCACAAGCACAGCACACCAGCTCCTAGCAGACAGAGGCACTCTACCATTATCTAGTTCACAGATGGACCACCCAGAAAATCTGGGAGCAATTAGGAAGGAGAACAAACAAATGCATGGAAAGAAGAGGGGGGGAGGGAGAATGGGAAGGAGGGCCAGAAGGGATTCCTTACATCATCTCCATGCAAGCGTTTCGAGAATGAAGTGAAGCTATATGGAGGAGGAATGCAGATGAAAGAGTTTGCAGTGAGAATGCAATAAAGTAAAAGGCTATGAAAACATGTAGCGTATGAATGAATTACAACATGGCCATTAAATTTACAGAAAGTCAGGACAGTGTAAACAGAAGAAACCCATCAAGTTCTTGGGAGACACATACACACACACATATAAACAGATCTAACGCTTGCTGTTTCTCTCACTATTGTGTGTGTCAACCCGCCTTGCAACCCAGGGATTCATCAGGCAAAAAGCTGACTCACTCTCTGGCTGTCAATAACTGGCACTAAATACCCGCAGGAAAACACAAACACTACAAACCAACAGCAATGCAACTTTACACCCTGCACATGGATAAGAACTACAGCAGCGGCCAAGGGGCTCGTACAACCACAGCTGGGTGCCTGGGAACAGCTCTGCTGGCCTGGATTCCACTTGCCTGGCATCTAGTCGGTCTATCAGTCAGCACCTCACAACACCATGGTACACCTTTCTCGCCTGGCAGGCTCACGTGATTTCGGTACCAAATGCTTTGTCTCCGACTGACTTCAAGGTGACTGCTCATCCCTCTAAAAACAAGGCCTATTTTTAATTAAATGTCTGATTTCAGGCATCTTTGTTGGCTTTAATCATGGCATAGAAGGTTGCTTTTGTTGACCAGTGCCGCAAAGTTTGCCTTTTCTTTTTAAATTATTTGATGTGCAGTTTGTGACTTTTGCAAGTAAGCACAATTTACAAACTGTGTTTTGTAGGATCCAAAAGTCACAGCAGAAAAATGACTCAAAATAAAAACTGAACAAACCAAGTGTTTTGAAGTGATCTTAATCAATAACACTGTGTTTACTTTGTCTTGGCCTCTGAGAAGCAAACTCTGGTCACTAAGGACATCTTACAAACACATTAAAGTTCACACAAGCATTTTTTTAAAGCTTCTCAGTTTACTATAATCTTGGTGAACTCCCTGATAGTTTTCCCTAAAAATAGTGCTTATTAACTCACAAGTTCAGTTGAAAAATCCACTATCCTCTTGTCTTAGCAGCAGCTACAATATGGCAATTAGTTTACCTTAGAATAGACATCAAAGGCACAAAGGATGACCCTGCCCCAGAAGAACAAAATCTTTTAAAAGCCCCATTCCACTCAGTTTGCTAGTTTATAAGGTTTGCTAAAACCCAGTTTAATGATCATGTAGTTTCTTAGCAAGTCATGTGGTGCCATATTGTGTAAGGAACAGAAGAGTTAGTTCTAAAACCTTTTTGAACTTGGGGAGCTTTTCCAACCAGCTGATGCAAAACCACATTCTGAGATGGTAAATGAAACTGTTGGATGCAAAAGCCTCACTATGATTTTCTTTAGCTTCTTTCAGAAGAGACAGAAGTTCCCACAAAACACATACACTCCCCTTACAATGAAAGATTCAATAATAGCAATATGTTCAAGTCCATATGGTGTGGATATAAGGGAGAGGCACAATGAGAAACTGAGAACCCTAAAAGCAGGGGCCTGCAAGCTGCAGTGGAAAAAAAGCAAAAGCATAAAAAACTCTTAAGGTGAGACTGAACGAAGTTGTAGGGCACACTGGATTAGCCAGTTCTCCTTTTAGCTACAGTCTTCATACCCTGAGTTGCAGACAGTTCCCTCCCCGACATGGTTATCAGAGTGAATTATTTATTTTTTTTTAAATGATTTACAGCAAAGTCCTTTCAAAAACAGTCTGGCCCAGTGGCCAGGTAACAGCACTACACATTACCAAGCAGGAGACTGAGCAGCAGTTTCTAACACAGCCTCACAGCAATACCACAGGAGATATGAAACTGGAAAGGCTGATTTTGGTGGGGGCAACAGACATATATGAAAAGGAACAACAATAAATGAATAATACAGGGCAGAAGCCTTCTTACCCTGTCTGGAATTAGATTTGAATGGCGAATGAGAAACAGAGAGGGGAGAGGACAAGAAGGGTATGTTTTAAACATTAGCATAGACTTGCCCCACCTCTTTCCATTACTATCACGAAGCATGGCTTTTCCCAGCTCCCTCGTCTTCGTCTCCAACTCCTGAACTTGCTCCAGCAAAGTTTTATGGTAGGTATGCTTGGCCCTGTACCATGAGGAAAAGACAAACAGAAAAACAATACAAAGAAGCCACGTGAACATTTGTTTTGCTACAAAGCACCAATTTTACCTCTCAGATGAGAGGTGCAGGGCTTTCCTTTGAACAATTTGGGAAATAAGGCACAGTGCATAGATGTCAACCTAGGTTCACAATACCTGGGAAACACTATGTAAGAAATGAGAAATCATAAGGACTTCAAATTCAGCAGAGCTCGGCTGCTTCAACACAACATTGAAAATCTAACCAAGCAGTAAAGCAACAGGACTGTGGAGACCTGACACTGCTGCCGTGGGACTGCTCAGGACCCGGGTATTCAGACAAAAGAGCTGGGATTCATTGAATATTCATGGCAGTAAAACATGATTCCACTCCGTCTTTTGAGCTATGCGTGGCACTGCTCTGAAAACCTGAGGAGTCTCAGATAATAATTGCCATTCAAACCCCTTTGTTTTCATTTATCAGTCTCACATGACTTGGAAAGGCACTTCTCTCCCCACTGAGCTTTCAAAGTGACAGTAACAAGACTGGCTGTGTCCTATTTTCTCAGCTTGGGGATTCAAAGAACAATCCATGTACCACACACGCAACCAAAATGAAAACTACTTTTCAAAACACATCTGCATTTAAGAGGGGGCAAAAAAAAAAAAAAAAAAAGAGAACAACAAAAGACAAAGCGTAGCAAAATCTGGAGGTAAAGAGTATCAGGATATACTTAGAAGAGCACTCTATTAAAACAAACCAAAGGTGTATGATTTGCAAGGGAACACCAGCCTACTGTGACAGAAGAAGTCAGTAGCAAGGATATTTTTACAAAGCATAATGTTTCAAGAATGTGAGATTACCAATAGCTGCACAAAAATTAATTAGATTCAAGCTCTTATTAACTAGTTAGGCTAATGATTAGACTGGTCTCCTCTTTGAGGAAGAGAAACTATAGTGATTAAAACGACAAAGCTTTGAGCTATTAATTCTTATAATCTTTACAGTTGACTTTGCTATCTCACTCTAATTTGAGTAAATACATCGAAATTTTGACCTTGAACTCATCTCTTACCTTTTAAAGAGGCCACACCTACGACCGCAAACCTGAAGCCTGAGCATGTTCGGAACTTAAAATCCTTTATAACCAGTTTTCCCACAGACAAGAACACAGAAATCTACAAGTTATTCAATCTCTCCCAAGGCTGCATGTTTATCTTGCCATACACTATAAGAGATGAGAGATGTTCTTCTTTTCCCTTAGAGTGAATATTGAATTAAAAATTTAACAGAATAGAGCCTGATCAACAAAGTCCAATTAGTGCAGCACAGCACAAAAGCATTGCACTGGTATTTCCACAATATGGAAAAAACACTGTTATCCTGAAGTTGAGGGTACTGAAGTATTTTGTTAAGTAGTGTGAAATGATGAAATATTTAGGCTCTGCTGTGGCTGGGTATCCATAAAGCAACAATAAACTCTCAGGTAATTGTTATGCATTGAGTCACTCCTTCACTTGGAAGCAAAAGCATCCATGGAAGAGCCAGTAATTAAGTGTTTATAAAAAGGGCCTGAGCTAACCTTATCCATGCGTTTCTCCAAAAACAAGTACTAAAATATGGTATTACGATTGCCTCAGAGTCTGGGTTGCTCCCATCAAAGTCAACTGCAAATATTACAAGGACTGCTAGCAACAGAATTGGATACTTCATGTTTTTTCACAACAGCACATTATTAATTTTTGATACACAAAAATACAGGTAGAAGGTCTTAGCTTTTACCTTGTACTTTACAAGTGGCATTAGATGCACAATCAGTCCTTAATAAATTATGAGATCTTGTGTTTGATGTTACTGTTCAGCTGAAATTTGATATGTTACAAAAAGACAAACTCATCTTTTCCTCACACACTGGGATATTAAGATCATGGACCATAAGAACAGGTAAAGGCTTATCTTTGGTAACCTTACAATAAAGGCTTATCTTATATTTTAGGTGGCTCTTCCCCTTCCAAGCCAGGGAAGTGCACAGCTTCACCTCCCTGCCCTGGGAGAATATTTAGGGGGTTCCGGAGGCCAGAATCTGCCAGAGAGAAGCTTGGTTCCATTCATAAACTTTTCTCAAACATGACGCCACCTCTACTCTGGCTCATTATCCTCAACACTGTTTTAGGAGTCTTGTGCTCCAGGGACTGCAAGCATGTGCAAGGATGGGAAGAGCTCCTCATACCTCCTCTCTTATTTGCACTGTGGAGCTGGCTAGTGCAACACGCTTCTCTGCCCATGGCAAAAAAAAAAGGTACATGAAGATTCTGGTAATTATTGGACAGCTCAGGAAATTTTTCACTGTAAGTATTGAGACAAAAATTATTAATAAATTCTTGCCCTCTTGCCTAATTTTGCTGGAAAGCACTCTGTGTTTTTTATGATTCCCACATAGCTTTGTGGCTTAGCTATTTTGAGACCTCCTAGCACCAGTGACATGTATTCAAGTGACACGTGCCAACTGTGAGGAAGCACTCACACCTTATAAAGCTCTCTTCATTTCAATGGTAGCACAACCGGGCCTTTTACAGGGCAAAAACCAAATCCAAACTAAGCCACTGAATTCAGGGTAGTGGATCAAAGTTAACAATGTGGTATTGCAGCCAAGTATTAATAATAAGCTTCCTTTTCTTTTTAAAGAGTTTTCCACATTTCCTTGATTTACTTAAAAAGAAAAAAAAAAGTAAATAAAAAAGCCTGGAGCTGCAGGGAACATGGGAGATAAGAGGTGTGTTGACAACCGTAGCCTGTGTAACAAAGGGAACGTGTAAAACTAGCTCTTGCTTCCAGCATTACAAGTTCTGATAGCGGATGCAGCACAGCAGTTTAGAAACAAAGACTTGTATGGGTTTGAAACACACTTTCCTATCCCTTTTAACCTTCTTCCAGACAAAAACTCTGTACCGAATTTATGGTTTACTGGCAGTATTTTTTACTGAAATTAAGCATGTACCTTTTGGGTCACATGGATGCTCTTTCTGTGGACATATGCTTCATGTTGAAAAGAAACTGAAAGGGATACATTCCATGACCATTAGAAGTCAGAGCTGCTGGAATTTTATGGCCAAAACCAAATTCTGCTGAATTACAGACAGCAGTGTGGTGTAACCACTGCTGTGGAAATCTGCCGGCTGATTTCCAGAGGCCTTGGGCTCAAGTTTTGAATGGCAAGCCTCTTGGAAAGGAAACAGACCTTTACTCCTTCCATATGGCAGTGCTGATAGCTATGTCATTTCATTTATCCTAGTTAAAATGTTAATGGTGTTAATTTTTCAGTGATGGTTTAAAAAAAAAAAAAAAAGGTAGTCCTGCTTGGAGAACAGATTTTTTGCTTAATGTTGATAGGAGCCTTCTGTTTAAAGTCTGTTGGGAAAATATCCAGTATATCAATCATACACATTTGTCTCGAGAGCTTCACAATCTCTGTACATTCTTGGTCTGAAATACTGAAAGGATTATGTTGCTGAGATTTCTCTAAGAAAGATTAAGGAACAGGCTGAGTCAGTAACAGAGTTTTAAATGAGTAATAGCTGAGGATGAGCCTCCCTTGGTCTGGCCTGTTTTACAATTCTAGAGTCATTTAGGCCAAGGCCTGATAAGAACAGACGACAACATTGGGACTTTCAACTATCATAAAAACATTTCGAAAACTAAAGCTTAATCTTGGACTCCCAAATGTCTATTTGATCCTTGATGCTGCAAAACATTTCAGCTCCTCTTCAGCTTTAATCACAAAAGTAGTCCCACTGACTCCTAAGCAGGCAATTTTAAATAATACCTGACACAGGAGCAGGGCCTGTTACGCTAAAATGAGTTCTATGATTTTTTTTTTTTCCAGAGCTTTTAAAAGCAGGTCATAGACATGGCTAAGTATCTAAATTTAAAGATTCTGGCCTCAGCTTTAGAATTTTAAAATAATTTTCAATTGGAGAACTTTAATGAGTGTAACAAAACCCCTCTAGTGTGCTAGACTATTAAATCATAGTTTGGCCCGAACAGAAATTTTACATTATGATACCTAGTTTTAATTTCAGCAGTGAAATTGTGAAAATTAAGCTGAGGAAGAAGAACACAGGAAAACATTTAAGAAGTACTTACTGATTGGTAGAATTGCCTACTACCGGTTTAACTTAGCTGTGCTATCAACCCCATAGGAACTAAAAAAGATTTTCAGCATGCATGTGGCCTGATTTATACATTTAAGACAGTGTTTGAAATGCGCCTGTGTTTGGGAAGCTTTCTGCTTTTTCCACCATTTTCTGCATTTCTCTGTAAAGAAGACTGGTGGACTTGGCAGTGTTAGGTTTACAGTTGGACTCGATCTTAAAGGTCTTTTCCCACCTAAATGATTCTATGATTCAAAGAATCTTCCTTGGCTGATTGACAGCTCATTCCTGGAGAAACGTGTTACAATGCTTTCATTTCGAGTCTTTGTGACAAGAGACAAGCTAACCTATATTCTCTCTTCACTCCAGCTAGGATCTGACTTTTCGCCCCAGAGCTGGAATGCCCTGGGTACTCCTTGCACGAGGTATTATATATCCATGTAACAAAACCTTCTTGGTTGTAACACAGCTTTCTAAGGGAAAGGATGAAAGCGTTGGTGCTGAATACACTAAAAAGCAAGGTGCACAAAACACCAGCAATTCTAAATGAAAACAATACTTCTGCATTTCAAATTGCAGTGGTAGAGAAGGTAAGTTGCTTCTCTGTCCTGGTCTCAGCTGGGATAATTTTCTTTCTAGTAGCTGTTGCGTTTTGGGTTTGGTGAGAATGATACTAACAGTATATACTGTTTTAGTTGTTGCCAGGTGATGTTTTACATTAGTCTAGACTTTTTCAGCTTCCCATAGAAGCTGAGAGGGAGCATAGACAGAACAAGCTGGCCAATGGAATATTCCATGCCATAGCGTCATGCTCAGTATATAAACGGGGGTTCGCCAGACGGCAGGGATCCTCCATCACTGCTTAGGTGGGGCTGGGCAATCCATCACCGGGTGGTGAGAGTGACTTGTGTTGTAGTAGTTTCTTTTGTATATTGTTTTACTATTATTATTGTTATTGTCCTTTTCCATTAGTGTTCTATTAAACTGCCTTTATCTAAATCCACGAGGTTTGGTTGGTGTTTCTCCCCACACACTTTCTCACTCTTCTCCCTGCCCTTCTGGGGAGGAGGGGGAGAAGTGAGCAGGTGGTTGCATGGTGCTAGTTGCCAACTGGGGTTAAACCATGACAGTCCCTTTAAATCAAAGCTCTTGAAATCGCTTGCCTTTCTGCAATGCTTTGAATCCACAGAGTTTTAAGAGAGGGGGATTGCAGAGGCTTGTATTTCACAAGGGTTGTTCCTCCTCTCTGGGCAGGGAAGGAATCATTAAGACCTTACTTCAGCTTCAGAGTGCAGAATATTGCTCTTCTCTCAGTTAAGTCTTGGAAGACCCCCTGTTGAAAGAGGACCTAAAAAGCAGATGACAAAGAACTGGGAGCTTTCTGGTATGGATTATAGTGCTGCATTTTTACTTTCTACCACACCTTAGTCAAAATGAACAAATTATTTGCTCCTTTTTAAGAATAGGAAATCTCTGATGTCTGATTGAAATCTGCCTTTAACTAAAGGGTATACAACACAAATAATCATAAGATGACATACCTTCATTACTCAGGCAAGGCTGCCTCCTTCAGATTCAGGACTAACCATTCTCTCACGTTGCTGGTTGGATTGGCAGGTGAGAAATGACTCCTATTTCCCTTTGCTCTTCCAAAAGAGTATCACCATTTTGCATTCACTGAAAGGCTTCATAGTTCTTTACAGAACAATACCAGACTAGACAATATGTGCATACAGAATAATTTCTATAACATTGAGGACTGGTTCAGTACTTACGCTGTCCATGCCACGTCTTTAACAAGGCACGCAGTGGGCACGAGAAACAAGCCAAACCAGAAGTATCCACATCTTAACACCATTCCAGCCTGCAAAGAAAAGAAACAAATAAATCATGAGTATTTTCAAGCCATTACCTGTCAAGTGGTTGTTTACAAGGAAAAGGTAGAATGATGGCATCAAACAGGTACTGCATCCATGGATCTGGGTGATGTTGAAATTCAGTGGTGGTGCTAAGTCTCATCAACACTTAACAGAACATAGGCCTATAATTAACAGACAGCAATGCCATTTCTCATTGTGATCACTCTTCATGATCTTAAATTCGTTAGAAATTTTCAAGAAATCAAGTGTTTTGACCAAATCCTCCACTGATATTCATTTATGGATCCTGACAGACACATTTTTCACTCGTGGAGAAGTGCAAAGTATATTTAGCTTGCACTTTTGACTATCTTTTGTGCCCTTTGCTTACTCTTTCTACGCACCGGTCTAGATCTCTGAGCAGCATCAAACTGACAAGAAAAAAAAATACATTTCTCACTAAAATGTTTCAGCCATATTCCACTTAAGTACAGCACTTCCTGTCCAAACTACTGCTGCCTGAAACCCAGAGTGGGAAAGATTCACTCCTGTCCTGCAAATGGCTTTTTTTACAAACAAAAGAGCTCAAAGTTTATATTTACGTTTTTCTCATTGTTGCAATGCTTGAAGAGAAAGCTTGGTAGGATTTGAGAAGGAAGATATCTGGAAACTGTGCAAGTCCCAGCATACACATACGCTTATGGGACAAAGTTGAAATATAGCACTATTTACAGAAATGCTATTTTAAATCATTAGACTCTTAAAGATAAATTAATGGTAAGTAAGGCCCAGGGGTTTGCTACACGGAAGACTTAAGACGACCTCACCATCTCCTGCATGCACATACACACAGTTCCTGTAAGAATCATTGAAGTTATCTAGTACATTAGAAACAGAAAAGGTGGGTTTTTTTCCTCTAATGACTCGCATGCAGCACAGCTAAAACAGGGGCTGAAAGTGTCAACAGCATTTCCAGTGGCCAGCCACATTTTGCTCTCTTGCCAGTTATGGACACTGACTCATCCCTTTCCCAAAAGCTTTACTTCTCAATATTTTGTATGCCACATACCATACACACACACACGTATCTACTGTTGTCCGTGTACCATGTCGCCAAAGGCAGGGAGGTCTATACCCATGGACACTGAATTAAAGCAGCTGTCTCACCAGTGTAACACAGGCTTGGCTGTCTCAGCTGTGCCTCACAGCTGCAGCACCCAAGAGAGCAGCAGCCTGCAATGCTGAAGTGTCAGGGCATTTTACAGACAAAGTTCAGCTACAGAACATGGAACCAAACAAAATGTCTAGTAGCCTTTGAAATACATTGTGAGAAGAAAAATATTTGTAATTATACCCTTTGTAAGACAAAGGTGGTTTATCACAACAGAAGGAACTTCCACCACTCACTACAGCAAAGCTTTAAAACTGAGAAAAGCCATCACATTGCACTGCCAGAACATCCACCAGTAGCACCCAGCATCTTCTCCTGGTGTGGATCTCTGCTTAAAGTTGTTCACCTCCCAATCCAGTCATGTTTAACAGCAACTTGCTGTTGGATTGCCAAGTAGCGAGTACTTCCAAAAGCGTTTTTCACTTTTGAACGTTAAATCCTCCATGACGCTGCTGGACTGACAGGTGAGTGGTAAATCTTGTACTGAAACCAAGAGCGAGCTAGACTGTGCTAAAACATTTACGGACACTTTGCCACCCACACAGACAGTAAGCAAACACATTCCAGCCCCAGAATCAGCTCACAGTTATTTGTGAGCCCTCATGCTTACTTTAGCATGAGAATGCCAAAAGCATACGGGCAGTTTTGATCTATGCTTATTTAAGGAAAAGGATGTGCAGGAATAAGAGGGAAATCTTAACTTTATTGTTAGCCAAAGAGTGAACTGTAATAATACAGTGCCAAAACATAATGGGATTTATCCTTGCGCTTTGCTTTACTTTGGCTGTGACCCTGCAAGTGCTAGCAGTATAATCACACTGGCGTTTCCACTGACCACCCTTCCATCGCCTGTGCTACTAAAGGCTAAAAAGGGCCATAGTAATCTATATGCATTTTGTGCTATTTTTGGTTCAAATATTTTACGTTCTACTTTTTGCTTTTCTAGCCAAAAGCAATTCAACACACTATCAAAGTGCAGAAAAATCTGAATATGTGTTCAGCAGAAGTTTAAATGTTATTGTTGTTATAAATGTTGACATCTCCCTCAATGGCTATGAATTTGGACATCTCACGTGTTAAGCTCGACAACAAAAAATTGTCAAGCCAAATACTTTTTGCCTGCAATTATACGTTTTACTCAAGTATTATTCTGTCCAAAAACTGCACCATAACAGTAAAACTATTCATCACATCTGAACCCTGTCAGATACTCACTTTACTACCAGCAAGCCTTTTTCCACCCAACCCTCTCCAACATTTTACTCCATTCCTGAGCTCATCTGGAAGGCTTCTTCCCTGCTAATCTCTAGTTTCCTTTTGGAGTTATATGAGTGCTATGCTGCAGGACAGTGGACTTGTTTGTCTTGTACGCACAGCTCTGCCTCTAAATTCTGCCTCCTCTCCGGCAGGGTTACACCATCTGCTCACAGAATGGGAACTCTTCAGCAGAGGATTCACTGGAAACCACCTAACATGTTCTGGGGACATCCACAGACAGTATTTTTAGGATATTCTACAACTTGTGGGATAGAGGGCTGGGGTTACAAACAGAAGCTATAGTAAGAGCACCCATATATCGCAACAAAGCATTCCTCAGGCTTCACAGCTGTTGCTGTGCTCCATTCCAGTTCTTCATCTATTCATGACAGCAGTGGAGACAGTGCTGTAACACACCTTCAGCAAAACATGGCATTTCCATACCCATTCCCAATGAGTAACATGCTTCAGCTATAAGTTACCTCCCCCACATAAGAAAAACAGAGCTACTAAACAGGAACCACTACCATTTTTTTTTTCTTTTTTAGGTCACAGGGAGGAGAATAAATAGTTTGTTTTTCAAACAAATTCAAAATTTGACCAGCTCTGTCATCACACAGACCCCACAATATGCAACTAAGTCATTTTTTTCTATCTACTGATGTAAACATTAGTGATTAGCACATCCAACGCCAACTACCAGAAACCATTCATCACACGGCACCCCCAAAACACTCAAGACTAATGCAGGTCCTCCTGCTGAAGACACTGCAGCTTAAACTGTTGCCATCAGTAGACTGTCTTCCGAGCACTGATGAGGCTGCCACAGTAAAACAAGCTCGTTTCAGAGAAGTGATAACATTTGTTAAAATGAAAGAATGGGAACAAGGAAAAAAAAAGCTTAGCTCCAGTTATTTCAACTGAGGAGCAAACAATTTAGATTCCAATACCTTTAATCTCTTGTAAACTGGTTTGGTAACGGTGGGTGCTTTCTTTTTTCTTTTAAAAGCAGCAAAAAATGCAATAGTATTGCCTAGTCAGAATGACTAGGAAGATCTGTTCTGTACTATTATTTTAGAAAGCCTAGGTTAAGGGTTTTTTGGTTGTGTTTGGGGACTTTTATTTGTTGGGGTTTTGTTTCTTTTAAATCAAGGACATGTTCTAGACAAGAATATCAAACGGGAAATAGATCGTTTTAAAAAAAAAAATCTTAAATTGCAATATGGAATTAATTTCAAACTCTTTTCTCCATTTTACTATTCCTTATTAGTATGCAAATAAGCATCATTCATAGTTTTACTGTTCAACCAATAGGTGGTGCCACTATTTTCAACAACTTCCAAGGAGAACAACAAGGCCAGAAGTGCTCAGGGGTAGGAAGACAGATGTCCAGGCTGTTTTGGTATTCTTATCACAGCATGGTTAGACAACAACTGGGGACCAATAAATGATTCAGACAAACCAAACAAGGGCCTCAATCACCTCAGATCATTCAAGAAAAGTGAGACAAAATTTAAATTCATATTTTGAAAAATTAAAGCTTTTTATTACTTCATTTCCTCATATACCTGTGCAACCTAACTCTGATAAAAAATAGACAGCAGAAGCATAAGATCACAATGAGAACAGCTGGCTCTGTATTTACAGTGTGACAAAAATTACTACTGGAAGTGTACCTGGATCCTGATCAGAGCACTCTCCACAAGGCATGGATAAGGACCCAATAAGCTGCCCAATTATGGTTTCATATTAATTCAAATTCCAGCTTCATACACTAGAGATCCAAGTCCAACCTGCAGTCAAGTGATCGCAGTCAGGTTACTTTTGTCTTCACTAGGCAAACGTGGATGATAGCATGGCACTGCCTTTGGCAGCACTTGGGAAAGGAGGAGACAGGGAGAGGATGGCCACACGATTATTGTGAGAGATTCACATACGATGACAGCACAAGTGTTCACTGCCATCACTGAGATACTATTGATCTAGACACCTGTGACACTGAAGGATCCAGCTGACAACAGACATGTGGCTGGAGCTGCAGGTGCAACTCTTAAGACCCTTGGCCCTGCTGGTCCATCTGCATTGCCCCAGTAACCAAAGCAGAAAGCAGTCCATCACCAACAGACAGTTAATCCCACCTTAAGGTACTCAACTGAGGTGCACTGACATCTCTGCCAGTACCTCTCCTCCGGTTCTAGACCAGTGGCTTGGTCTGCGTACACCACTTGAGAAGGGCTAAAGCTGGGGCAGGGGAATCCCAGTTGGTCACTCTGCTCCCATCCCATATTAGGTAACACACTTGGAAGCATATTTATTATTCAGTCGACAAGGACAGTCTTCTTCAAAGCCTGAGATGCCACTACTAGGGTTCCAGTCTCAGCCATTTTCCCCACCAATGACAGGGCGCTGCTAGCTTGGGCAAACAATCTCACTCTATCTTGAAGTCCCACCGCCTCACCTGATGGCATGGAGTATGGATAAATGCCACGAGAAGCTCAGGCATTAACATTGGGACACACCACAAAAATGCTCCTGCTTTACTCTGGATGCTCCTATATTCCTGGGAAAGGTTGCCTTTCATTTGCGCTGCAGCAAAAGGGCTGATTCAGAACTGCTTTAAAGGTACAGGAAACATTTTCAGTAGAAAGTTAAACATGCTCTACTCCAATCTTGAAATTGTTGCACTTTTAGTGATTTTACAGCTTAGACATCTTTGCTGCATGCTTTCTATGAGTAAATTTGAAGCCTAAATTCAGTAGGAATAGGAAGAGATTCCAAGCATGAAGTAACTATTACAGATTATGAACACCACCACAGTGCAAACTGCAAATATCTGATGCATTTATACAGTTTGCAGACCATTACTCAGCCCTGTTTTCCTTTAGAGAACTGCACCGTGCACCCTCTGCGTGTTCTGAGTCCTCTTAAGATTGTATGTTTTAGTGCCAGCACTGAGTACTTTTCTTGTTTCAAAAGATCTGGAAGTTGAAACTTGAAAGGGCAAATATATTAAATCCTTATCGAAGTGGCTGACTAGATCTTAAGGAGACAGAGGACTTGCCATATACTAACACTGTAAGCACATGCCATGCAACAACTGGAAGATACTGCATCATATAACAATCTATTTTTCATAAACTATTCAGAAGGCATCAACTATCAGTGGCTTTCTCCCACTTTAAACAATAAAACAGCATTTGTTAGATTCAGTCAAAACCTCCTACTGTTTCTATGCTTATGTGGAATGATCAGTATCTCCACCCCATGCTGTTATATTGTACAAAATACACAAGTTCTGCTATAATTACTATATAATACAAGATCCTTAAAGTGCTACAAATATCAGACCTACCTTAAAGACCAAATATATTAAAACCCAAGTCCAGAGAGATGACAGGGTTTGCTCATGGTCACACAAATCAATTGCAGAGCTGGGCAGACTGCCCAAGTCCCTCAGTTAAATCATACTACACAGAGACTGAGCCTAGTGGAGTCCGCGTATGAAATATAATCAATACCCAAGAACGCAGTCTCAAGGATTTTCCCTGGGCATGTTGGAACATAATCTAGCCTCAACATGAGTCGGTGCTTAAGAACTTTTTCCCCCAATATAACTGTAGCCAGCTCCAGGCTGGACAGATTTACTAGATTCAGGGCTGACAGGTGTGATCAACAGATTTACCAGCTCCCTCTTCAACAAACATCTTGGCTGGAAATGCGCCTAAAAAATAATCCTTTTGGGTTAGTGGCAAAGTGTTAAATAATGAAGCAGAAGAATTTTATTTCCCCTCCTGCTTACACCACTGGGAGTCAGGAGTACCTCAAATGAAATCAACGGAGCTCTACCACTGAAAGGTTGGCTGGATATTTCCATGTCTGAAATAAAGATGTGCAATGTTTTCCATAATGTAAGCGCTTTCATTCTAAAATGACTCAGATGAAAACAATGACCTCACTGGCTGGCTGGATTTAACACAATGACACATTGGTCCAGTCTCAAACTTACTTCCTCCCTCTCCCAGTCTCCACTCATACAGCTATATCCCCTTGAGAGCAGCAAAAGGAGGAAAGAAAAAAAATAATCAGATACCTCACTCCGATATTTCACCCCTTTTCCTCAGTTTTGCCAGTCATACTTAAAACCACATGGAAGTCTGGAGTAAGAAATCTATCCACCGTCTAGCTTCCATGACATAGTTATCAAGCTTATTGGTAATTTTAATGTAATAACTGGATATAAACGTAGGGAGGGATGACAGGAGTAGTACTTTGGGCAAAAAGAAGAATGCCACCACAGTATCACAAAGGCGTATACTCAGCATTCCTAGTAAAGCCCAAGATATTTTGAGCTATATGTCTTCGGCAAGAAGCTTTTCATTAAAGAAGTTACTAGTTATGATGGTTAAAAGAAAGCATGAAAATACAAACTAAAGTACAGAAAACCCAGAAAAATATAATGGCAACTCAAAGAAGACAAATAACCTGCTTGAAGTACTTTCATGATCAGAAAATTACAGGAATTGGCAATACAAAGCTACAAACCCCAAAATTAGTATCTTCAAGGGGAAAAAACGCACAAAACCAACACAGCTTACATATACTGCCATGATTTTTGAGAAACTAGTTAGAGCTATAACAGCACAGGAGCACAGTGAAGTCCTCAGATATTCTGCTCCCTTTCATTTTCTTGTTAGGAACTATTTTTCCTTAATGGAGGAATATAGCAAGTTAGCAACTTATTTTTATTCTATTTACAGAATTTAATTTACAGAAATTAATATTTGATACATCAATGAATATATTATTGGCCAAATGTGTCCCAAAGGGTGTTAATAAGCTGTCTTTTGTGTTAACTAAAAACATATTCTACATACGCAGCCTTGCCTGAGAAAAAAATTACTATATCTCACTTAATCTCCAACTAAACAAGGAGCCTGCCCATTTTACTCTCCATTATTAGTCTGATAGCAGAGAATTAAGAACATAATCAGATGGTGGTTTAATTTGATTTTATGGTTCACTGGCGGTGTAAACTCTGATGCAATTTCATACAGCCTATCATTACTTTTTCATTACTGGTTACATTAAGCTCAACAAAAAAATGTAAATTAATGTTTCTTCAAAGTCATTTGGAGAAGATTATTGGTTAAAAATTAGTAGTAAAATCATGCTCCATGTAAACAGATATAAGTGGATTCCCGAAATTTTATTAGAGAGAACAGATCTCATTAACCAGAGAACCTTCTCCTTACAGTGGATGAAATACCTCAGTAAGTCTTTAGCTAAACAGCACCAGGTGCTAATTATTCTTACCAGTTAAAACAATCTAAAAATATCATTCTGTGCTAGTCTGAGCTCCCCCAACACAAATTAGAATTACTGAATAGAAGTCATTCCTTCCTTTACACGCATTCTTGTGGACCAGGAACACCTTGAAAAAACCTGATGGCAGAGGACACTCTTCATGGCATCCCAGATTTATTTTTCCTCACTTGAGTCAGGCTTGATACTATTCTGAATCATATGATAGTTTGAATTTTCTGAGATGTCTCCAATTAGACGGTTGTGCAACATAATATAATCTTCTTTTATTGCCATTTAAGATGAACTCACACTTGAGGATGTGGGAGAATAGGCCCATAGCTAGCTCCTTGCTGATGGGTGGTGACCTGCCGTGGTGCTGTAACTTCACTCAGCCCAGGTAAAATCTGTATGAAATTGTGCTTCCCAGTATGAAAGCAAAGTCACTCCTACAGACATTTTATTTACAATCTTCGCAGTTTTTCTTTCCTTCCCCCTCAAATTAAACCAACACAGGCACAAATAGAAGGAAGAAATTAAATCTGAATCAGTAACTTTGATAGACCTGACAATGATACAGTTTGTCTTGTTCACTGTTTCATGCACTTTAGTATAAACATCTACTCTGCATATAAAAGGAAATTTATTCTTTACATTATGTTTCTCCTTTTGAAGTCACGTTCAGCATGTAACCACTCTTGTTTGGTGCCTATAACTTTTTCTGTGCAGGTTTTAATAGTAACCACTCTTGTATAGTAGCTGCCCTCAGTTAATAACTGTGCCTTTATCATGAAAGCTGCAGGGGAAAAAAATTAAATTTTACAGAACCTACCTTTGAATTTAAAACTCCAAGGGAGTAATTACGTTTAGCAGAAGCCATTCCTTGCCAGTGAAGATATAAGATATTTGTACCACCTGCCAAGTTATACCTACAAAGAGAGTCAGAACCTTCAAATTTCCTGGCTTTGTGTGTAGAAGTTTTCCAACTGTGCTACTGCAACAGCACTTCCTCACACAAAACACATTTGTTTCAAGATACTCCCTGCACCCCAGTATTCGCAAAGTAGCATCCCTGAGTAAAAAGGTGCTCCATCAAGAGCAGAAAGATCACTTTCAGGCATCCTGGTCTTACTCCACCTTATACCACGGTTTCATGGTATGAATTTGGGCATGTCTCCTAACCTCAGAGAAAACACACAAAATATGGTCAACCTCACTGGAGTGTTTTGAAAATAATTTTTTAAACAACCATTTAAGTAGTATATTGAAAAAGAGCTTTTTTTTTATTAGTATCAAATAACACTTCCCATGATTGTTTTACTATTTTTTTCTTAAAAAAAAAGTAATCTGCATTTATTCCTTTTCTATTTGTTTTGTCACTGAGTATCTTTGTGCCAAACATTTTTGGACTTTTATAGATTGACTTAAGAGGGCGGATTAAAAAAGAAAACACAAACCACAATAACTAAGCTACACTATTAAATATTTCAGGTAAGTATAATTAGGTATCTATCCACTCGCCTGAACTATCTAAACAATTTTCTCTACTGATTGAAGCTGCTGACCAAAACTCAAGTTTTACAGCACATACAAAGATCTGGAATGGCCTTGGCAAAACTTTCATTTATATTAGTTCAAATTAGATTCTCCATGTTGTCCTTACATTTGCCAAACAAGTTGACTTTGTGCAAGACTGCTGTTCTCCAGAGCCCTGATCTACCGATTTAGATGGGACGTGCAGACCTCTGTACATGCAGGCAGCTTCTCAGAAAGTACCATGACTCTGCGCATGGTTTGCTGCTTGCCGTGAGCTACAGCATTGGGAACCACAAATGGAAAGCACTGTGGGTTTTGATATTTTGTTTATAAGCTTATTTCCTGATATGGTTTGACATTAAGTTTACTGGGATAACACTATTCCCTGTGTCTTACATCGTGGAGATATCCTTAATAGCTCAAGAATTCCATAAAACGGCTGATAACAAAAATCACAGAATGCTAGGAGTTGGAAGGGACCTTCGGAGATCGTCTAGTCCAACCTCCCTGCCAAACCATATAGCTTGAATCAGATCTAGTCACTGCAAGACTCAGAGAAGATCTTGTCAAGTTTTTCAAACTGGGGTCTAGGCCTATAAATCAACAAGCAGGTTGAATTCTTACCAAAGTCAATAACAGCTGAAAATACATCACTTCCATAGAGGGGGGCTCTGCATTCTGCAAAACTATGTCCTCTAAACTCAATTTTATAGATCTTCGTCTGTTTTCAATCTGTTATAGCAATGGTTGACTTGAATCAGGTAACAGTCATTGCTTACCCACGTTATATTTTCTAGAAAGAGTAGCTACTAGCTCAGTCACGACATATTCACTTGGGATTTTGTCTTCACTCAGCTATTATACTCAATGGTTATGTTCTTAAAGCATATTCTGAATGCAGTTAGCCCAAAGTTTTCTTTACCATCGTATTGCCTCCCTTGAGGCCCCTTAAAGACTTTGGGTTATTTCAGCATGACTGCAGTTCAACTCCGATCAATGGAGTCTTACCACAAATGGGTACTTTTCCCCCATAAAACCTTGGTGCTTTCTTTCATTTTCATTCCCAGAGGAATTTATTTCATTGCTTGAGCACATACAACCTCTTGATAAAACCACATCTTTGTGCCTTGTGTTATTGTGTGTGAGGTACATCTGCAATCACTCCCACCACACCCTCTTGCCAAAACCTGGAGATGCATCCTGTCTCTCCCTTCTTCCTTTCACCCTTTACCAAAATCCTTATAACAGCAGCGCAATAGACGATAGTAATGATTTACATAAAGTCTCTTTTTCGCATCACAAATCACAGCTACAGATGGCTGCTCCAAATCTATAAAAAACTGAAATGCAGCCAAAAGTTAGCTTCCTGACCCACAGAGATGCCTGACAAGCCTCACGGGTACATGGTGCAGTATTTGATGTCTGTAGGGCACACCTCATGCCACGACAGATCTTCTCCACTGCTCAGTCTTGTTTGCCTTGTGCCACCCCTATTTTTCCCTAGATGGGTGATTTCTGAGCACACGACGTTCAAAACTCAAGAGCCAGAGACGCGCCTACCAGGCTGAAGACAGGCAGTCCCAAAGGAGATATTCCCTTAATCATAAAACATTGCTAAAATGATAAAACGACCACGAGTGCTAGTCCAAGGTGAAGTGGCTCTCCTGGACACCCAGTCCCAGGGTGCCTCCTGCCTCCACAGCCCTTCCCAGCAATGCAGACCAGGTGGCCTTTCCGTCTGCAGCACGCAAGGTAGCACTATTTTTAATAGACTTCTATTCCCAGCTTTTTTGTTGGGAGGAATGCTGTAGAAGTACGATACCATTTGCTGCACTAACTTTATTTTATTATATTGATTTATGCTTTCCCCTTTAATTAAAAGGTACCAGGAAAACATTTGGTTTTGATTCGGATGCTCAAACCCGCTGAGACCCATTTCAGCCGACTCCCCAGCGCAGGTCCAGCCGGCCCTGTCTGTGTCTCCACAATGAATTACTTCCGCGAACGCTCAGACCGAAAGCCTCCCTGAATCCTTCCCCCCCTAATCCCCGACATCTGTTCTGCGTCACGGCTGGGCCGCGGCGGGTCCCGCCAGCGCCTGCTGTCAGCATGGCCGCAGATGAGTAAACACACCCGCACCCGTGTCAGCCCGCCGTGTGATTTCAGCTGAGAACTCCGGACACGGAGCACGGTTCTCATTTAAAAGCATTCGTAACGTCGAGGAAACACCTGTTAAGAAACCATCCAAAATAAATTCACCATGAGTCTTTTAAGAAAGAGAAAAACCATGATTGACAGCAGCAGTACAAGATCCGACAGCAGCAGAATTCAAAGCCCCATTACAAGCCCTGACCAATTAAATACATAAACAGCACCATTTTTCATTTCAGGGTAACAGTTACTATTTCATTTCTCATCTTCCACTTAAAATAGTTGCTCTTCACACTGGAAGAAGGAAGTTTGACCTATTTTGACCCGGTTTATTTTCATCTATGTGCAAAAATCCTACAATGCCACGCTGTGTATAGTTTTAAAAGAAACACTCCTATACAGTTACTCTTTAAAATCACGTCAGCAGCGTATCATCATGAACAGTTCTAAAATAGTTTCTGCATGGCTAGTGAAAAAGGTGGATGGTGATATTCTGCTTAAAGCATATAAAGCAGAGGAAACAAAACCCAGCAATTTTAGAATTAACATTAAAATAGTAAAGGTATAGAGATTTTCCAAAGCTGTATCAGTGACATTGGAAAGCAAACCCCGAAGTCTTTCAAGTATCTTTGAGTATCAGAGACTACTGGCATTTTTAAAAAGCCTGCCAACAGCCTTTTCATTTAAACCACTGTTTTCCCTCTTTATGGACTCTGGAGTTTTACCTAGGCCGATGGTGGGGACCTTCCCTGCCTCCCTATGTACACATCTAATCAACGATCACACTGCAGGCCACTTACTAATGATCGTGGTATTTTTCAAGAACAGTTAAGCGACTTTGGAGCACGGGTCACACTGATGTTCAAGTAGAACTAGATCAAATATTTGCAATATTTTGCATTTCCCAGCTTCTTTCTATCCAGGGCTCTCCAGCAAGAACTATGCTGCTGAGCGCTACACCATGCCTGTGAGGCAAGAAATTTTATTTCTCATACTGTAGGTAAAGAAAACCAACATTCATAGCAATTAAGACAGCTTTCCCTACATCACACAGCAGTTTTGGACGAAGGGCAGGTGAAGCGAGCTCCACCAGCAATGAGTGTTAGGACTTATTAGGAATGGGATAGAAGAAACCTGAACATTTTGCTGCTATAAGAAAAAACAGAACTGTGCTTCATCTACATGCACCCTTCATTCCAAAAAGGACACCGGAGAATTAGAAAAGGTTGAGAGGAATGGCAACAAAAATAATCAGAGTATGGCATGGCTTCAGTATGAGTAATGACTAATCATAGAAAGGTTAGCGTTGGAAGGGACTTTAAAGATCATGTAATGACTTTCCTTTTTAGGAACATGGAGAAGAGAGAGACTATATAAAGGCCTGTAAACACAAGAATGACAGAAAACAGGTAAAAAGAATAATTGCTCCTTTCTTCTTCCACTGCAAGGACTGGGGACACCAGATCAGACAGCCAGTGGCAGGTTCAAAACCAGTTAGAGGTAAGATGCTTTTACATATAATAGTGTAGGATTCCTGCATGTTGTTGTGGACCAGAGAGTAATTATGTTATTTGAAAAGCTTAACTTGAACTTAAAATTACGCTGCTTCCTGTAAGAAAAACCCACTGAGGTTTAATAAATACAAACGTATTGTTTCTGGGTGTTGAAATCCCTGAGCTACTTAGAGCTGGGAGACTACAACACAGAAGCACCATTATAACCTCTTCTATTCTTGTAGTCTTCCTAACCATCTGCCACCGGGCACTGTCACAGCCAAGACAGTAGGTTAGATACCTATACTGGGACCAAACACGCGTTACATTGATTATATCAGCTGGAGGCTGCAGGTAAAGCAGATACTGAGAGGACCAGGGAGAAACCATTTTTTCCCCTCTGTCATTAAATCAGTTGAGCAAGACTGAGAGGACACAAAACAAGTGAGGGGCCCAATCCCCTTGACACTGCACTGAGCCCTACCCACCTTCTTACTTTTACTTCTCCTAGATGCCCCCTGCTTCCTCTACCTTCTAGAACCTACTCCTCCATTGCTGTCACATTAAATGCTGTAGTCTCACAATCTTGTGTTCATCCTTCAGGTGGTGACAGTGAGACCCAGCCTGCTGGAAAGCCTGACTTGAGACGAACAGAGTTGATAGTTCTCTGGGACAGTCACCAGCCATTATCAAGGATGCTGGTTTCCAAAGACAGACGCTGATAAAAAGCATCTGATCTGTTTCTTCTAACCCACCAAGCATGCATAGGGTCTTCTGCATGAGTACCTAACAGACATTCTAGTGCATAATCCGTTACCTCAAAATGGTGACCATGTGGTATAGTTACACATTATTCCTTCCTCCCTCACTCTCAGATGGAGGAAACTAAGGACCTATGGACATAACAGCTGGGATTTGACTAAGTCCTCTCACAGCAAGGCAGGGTAGCCGCTGGTCTCAGTGATACTTAAATCCATTTACAGGAGTTCTTCAAAGCTTTTCATTTTGCTTAACAGACAAGTAAATTAAACTAAACTGATGATAAAGCAATGTGCATTTCAATCAAGAAGTTAGAGAGAAAGGTAACTCAACGCAGACATGAGAACATTTTAGCAGAGGAAAACCAGAGTGCAGGCTCTACTATTCAGCTCCTTCAAAAGTGACAAGTTTTCAGCCCACAAAACCACACGCTGTGGCCAGCTTGCACCTTCCTATTGAACTTTTACTGCAAAGTGAGGCTTCACAATCCCTCCCACGGAACCATTCCCTTTTCCAAAGCACAGAAGTGAGCACAGCTGCAGAGATACAGTCTGGGGTAAATATTCAAAAGAATGTTCATTGTATCACCTCCTCCTTACAAACACGCTTTCCAGCATGTCTGGGGCCAGCCTGATATGAAAAGGGGGTGACCTCAGCACATTCTGAGCCCCCAGATCAAAACCTGCTTCCTCTCCTCCTTCAGAGGCAGCCACACACACAGAAAGGAAGAGAAGGATGCTGAGAATCTGGGCTGCGCAGAAAAATGCTCACAAAACAAATCCCACAACCATACATAATTGAGTAATCCAGATTTTGGCTTACTCAGGTTCATGAGAACCAAAACAGCATTTTAAATGCTTATTTTTGCTCTCCTTTAAGTTTAATTAAGCTTGCCTTAGGCTCACAAGCCTATTGAATTTGAGACTTTTTAAGATAACTGACGTGGAGAATTTTCTTACCTGCTCTGCCCTTAAAGTACGCCCCAAGTTTGTTCACTCTCTTTTACTGTTTTACCATAGGCTTGACAGCAACATGGAAATCATATCAGAGGAAAAGATTTTTTTTTTTTTTTTTTAACTAGCTGATAAACATAACAAGTGAGGTTGAAACTATTTGGTGTGGCTAGACTCAAGAGGTCCTGCGAGGCTCAAGATGAGGTGAGATAGGAGATACTTATAGGTTATGCTCTCCTGTTTTTCTCTCAGCTCTGGACTTGAGGCTTTTTGAAAGGGCTCCTGGCTCCCACAATAAGCCCACTTGCTACAGGCAGCAGAAGCATTATCAAAGACCTCATTACAGTCATCAAAAGCTGGAGCTATTCTGCAACCGACAGGAAAAATGTGGGTTTGCAATGCCAACAAATGCATCCAATAGCTTCTCGGGTCTCCAAACAGACCAGGAATTTGCCAGGAAAAAAATAATCCAGAATATTTATGTTAAACCTCCCCCTTTCCCCTTCCAAAAAAACCTTACATCAGCAGGGAAGTACTGTTGAAGCAGAAGAGATCGTTAAACTCAGTACAGCAACAAGGTACCACCATGGTAATGAAGTCATTCTGCTTTTGCACAGGCAAAAAGGATTATAAACCTGTGCAGTGGGGAAGCGGGGCTGGGGGGGAAGAAAAGAAGACTCAAACACAGCTCTGAAGCCAAATACTTCAAAAAGGGAAGAATCGAAAACTTTTCTTGTGCTGTTATTACATTCTAGATCATTAACGAAACAATCTAAGAGAAAAAAAAATTAATATAAAGGTAGTGCAGTGCGGAAAGGAAGATATAGCTAGAGGAAGATTTAGAATGCCAATTCCCTGTTAATGGTGCAGATTCATTCAGATGGGATATGGTCATAAAGCTCTAGGGATTCACACATCCCTGCCTCAATTCAAGGCACTAATAACCAATCAGTAGTTTAGATAAGACTCTATAAATATTTAAAATTTTTAATCTTTCGAGTGCCAAGAATAACATTTCGCATCATGTCCTTGCCTTTCCCACAGCAACAATGATGAGACTTCTCATCTGGCATTGCTGGCACCAGCACGACGTCAGGTGGTTTTAGTAGTGGCAGTCAATTAACTTTAAAAGTTACATCTAATTGATCCATTTCCTGCTCTGATAAACAATTGTAAACAAATACTTTTCTTCAAAGGAAGAGCTTTGTTCACAAATTAAAAAAGGAAAGGGGCCATCTGAATCATGCTAGCCGTGGCTGTGTCAGGGATTTTATTATAAACACTATTTTTAGGGCTCTAAATGAGTGATGTGGCATTAAATAAAATGAGCCAAATTCTTCCCCGGTTGAACATGACAGTGATGCTTCCTCATATAACGATCTTTGCCTTTCTTTAACCTCTTCTATGTTACTGACAGCAGAGCGTGTGTGTAGTTACATTGTTTTGATTTTCCTAACCTGTATTTAGCCTTTCTACTTTATGCTAATTTCTGGCACAGGAAGCTCACTCACTCCCGCCTTGACTTATGCTTTTGTCAGGTTCAGCATTCAGTTCCCACGTCTCTGCGGAACAACAGCCTAAGCAGAAAAACAAAAGCCAAATCACTTCTGTTTCTCTTTGCAATTCCCATTACAGACACACCTCCCCCAACCCCCCAATTTTGATAAACATGCATTTTGTGGCCCTTCTCCAAACCTTCCAAAAGGTAGCCAGGGAAAAGTTTCAGCATAAAGTTTAGGCTTTTGTGCTGATTTGAAAAAGGCCACAACACACACAGTTACTTGCAATATGTCAACTCCTCCACAACCTTTACTGAAAAGCCATGCTGCTAGTGACACTTCACCCTGCCCATTCCTCCCCATCTGTAATTCTGTTTCCTTGTCCACAGAATGGAATTTGTGATACAAAGATCATGAAGATATTTGCTTGCTTCTGAATTATTTCAGATACAATGATAAAGCATGCTACAGAAATGCTTAATTATTTTTGCTACTACTATATTCTCCTCTGGCACTGAACCAGAAATTCTTAAATTCAAGGGATTAAAACTGCCACTGTCATTTCATTAGCAAAAGCATTTGTTAAAGTAATTAGGAAAGGGCCATCTGTTGTATTTTTAATTTTGATATGGTCATGTATCTTAGTGCAGGAGTTCAAGCCTACTTTTATTAAAACACACAATTCACACATCACTTGAGCAAAGAGTGATCTCTTCGCTGTCTCATAGCAAACTGTCAGCTGCTATGTCTATTTTGACATATTCCGGGTGTTTCCACATCCAATTGCCCTGACTAACACAGTTACAGTTTAAGACAGCTATTATCATGCCAACAAAGCTTCTGAGAATGATCCTAGCAGCATATATTGATTATACATTTTCAGGAGTTAGGTGCCTTCCATTAATTTTCCAGTCCAGAAATCCTATGTTTTACCGGGCACAGTTCTAAAGACAGGAAATCAAGCCCAAATGCAAATCGGCAAACTACACAATCAAACTTGACCCTGTGTGCTACTTGGCAATCAAGTTCCAGGGCATGCTCATAAGAACAAGGCGTTTCCTATAAGCCTGAAAAGTCCACATCTGAGCTATTTTACCAAGCAGCAAAAAAAAATCTGCATTTCATTTACTAACCCAAGAGCTCAAGCGTGATAGTCCAGGACTAACATTGTCTGAAACTGTAAGTTCTAGACATTCAACACTCAGAAGTCTGGAGAACCAAAACAAAATAGCTGGTTACAAAAGAAATGATTCTCTGCAAAGAGAATTCAAAACAGCAGAATAAAGATAAAGGTATACTTAAATGTATATATACACACACAATATCATAATTGGTCATCAGATAGCCAATTAGTCATCAGAAGCATAAGTGGTCATCAGAAAAGAAAGCACTGAAAAATAAGCAAAAAAGAAATGAGACATTAAAATAATTAGCAGACATCAATCAACTCCAGCAAAATAATCTAGTAACAGGACTCAGTGCCATTCACTCAACTGACCGCCAACTGCAAACGAGAAGACTTGCTGTCAGGTCATAAGGCAGCAGGATAGTATCATCATGTCATTACAATAGCAACGTTCCTTAAAGAAAATGCAGGAAAGCATAACATAGGGGAGCTCATGTACTGAAAGGAACTGGCGAACAAAAGGGAAGCGAACCTGGAGCTCTCCAAGGCCAATACAGTATGTCCAGAAGACCACTGCTTTACCTCCTTCAGAGAGACATCACTGCTCTCAATCCCTGGCAAAGCTTCTACTGTTGAAAACATATCAAGTCCTGAGTTCAGTCCCACTGACAGAATCCAGGTTTTCTTAACCTTTCCTTACTTGGGGCAGACTCCAGCACTTGCTTAGATGTCAGCTTGACCCTGGTACGCTTCCTGGTTAGGCCCGTCTACAACACAATTACTAGGTGTTGCATGGAAAGGCTTGAACAAGATGTGAATTAGCACATTCTAGCAGTAGAAGCTGATCAACTAAGCAATCATGTGTTCAGCATGTTTCATGTACCTGGAAGTAGGAGAAATACCAAGAAACCGTTGCCTCAGGAGGCCAGACTGCCTAGGCTCTTTTCCACCATATTTGCAGTTGAGCAGTCCAGAAGCAAGTTCCCCCTCTGACAGGCCTTTCTCCAGAGTGTCTCTCCAACTGATGACATATATGTCGTTATGCCCCCAGGACTACCTTAATTCTCATAGCGTTCAGAGAACAACTTCACAGATGCATGGGAATTAAAAGACAAACATGTTTCCACCTTTTTATTTTAAAGTTATAACTGAAAAAACAAATACCAAACAGAATAGCCCTATTTTCAGCTAAAAGCATTATCCCATTCTGACTCAATGCATCACAAGAACTTGTAGATCTTTTTCATCAGACTGAAAAGAAATAGGCAGATGTCTACAAATAAAAACCCAAGGGAGAATCAGTGCGTGCATCTGAATGCGGATGCAGGGGTACCATGAGGTTTGAGGGTGAGTCTGCGCCATCTTCCAAGTTCATACAGGGACAAGACATGAACGTGCAGGTGACATTTCCGACATTCTAGTTTTCATGGAAAAGAAATGCTGGTGCATGGGCTGGAATGGAGTCATAGCTTATTTCAACATGTTCCTGACCTGGACAGTCAGGGTTCTCAGCAGAGCACTCCCAAGAGCCCGTTTAGACACAGTCAGTGAAATCAAAGAATAGTGAAAAGTCACATGGCTGCATTTGGTTCAAACTGGGGTATCTCTTGCTGTTCTCATTCTTGGATCATCACTTTGGATTTTACCTAACAGATACAGCGAGACTGAAAAATTTCCTAACGTAGGATTAAAGTTAATTTGGATGCCGTTAAGGCAGAAAATACATTCTATTTTGACTATCATGATAAAGACTGAAATTAAAAAACACTGTGTAGGATACATAGAAGAATTACAGTATGGAAAAGTAATCTTAGTAACCTAGAGGGGGAAAAAATAAAAGGAAACAATAAAAGAAATTAACACAGGCGATCAAATAACTGGAAGTGCTGCATAAAAGAACTGGTCTAGAAGGATATTTATAGATTACTCCCCTTTCTCAGAGGGCAGCTAAATACCATGCTTCTGAAAGAAATGAAAAAGCAGTCAGATGCTGAAACAGATGTATTATGAAGAGAGCTAAAACTAATAAACTCTTCATCTACAGCTTAAGGGAACAGAAGGAAGCGAATTACAGGTTATTAAAAATGCAGAACCAGAAGTTCAGTATAAAAGCTAGAGAAGCTGCTGGATATAACTGGACAGCAAGGCTGGGGGAGTTCCTGGCAAGCCTGGATGCTTCCTGGTACAAAGATCCTGTGGAGAGATATCAGTGAGGCTAAGAGCCCACAGAGCTTGAAAGGCCAACAGAGGAAGACGGGTCAGAGAGGCAATTAAACTAATGCAAACACAAAAAGCCCCAAGACCACACAGGTTTTCTGTCGAGCTTTACAGCAGAAGATGCAGCACACAAGGTACACAATCACTACCCACTCTATCTGACCTATCTAGAAAGTGCAGCGGTTCCCAAAACCAAAAGTGAGGCCAGACTAGCAGCACAAAAATAAACAGACTGTTATGAGTCTTGCACAGGCCAATCTTGTCTCCAAGGGGAAAAAAAACCCAAGCCTCTAACCCAACCCTCTTAAAAAAAAAAAACGTCCTCACCAGAAGAGTAATAACCCTCCTTCCTCGGTCTATATGGTTTAAGTAATGAAGCTTCCTATGGAACAAACCACTAAGGCTCAGGCACGGGCAGCCACAAGGCATGTAGGCACAAACACAAACTAGTAGCAAGGCACACGTGGTGTGGAACTAAACAGAATAACACATCTACTCTACTTCCAGACCGGTGCTGGCTTCTAACCCTACAATTAGCTGTTGAACCCACAGCTGCTCTTCCAAACCGTACATATGTATGGTTAAGTGAGGACTCTGCACAAGCCCCAGTAATGAAAACACGTGGTTGCTATCTAGTAAAGGTTTCTTGATCCTTACAGAGTGGTCTTTTCTGAAAAAAATGGTTCTTGAAGACGGGCTTTAGAAACAACATACAGATATGCGTAACCGTACTAGACACCCACCACCTACATCTCCCAAAATTAGCAGAATGAACTCCACAACAGCTCAACTACAAACATGAGGAAGACACAGGTGTCCCCAATTTCCCCTTTTTGTTATTCACCTTAAATGAATTCCTGTTCAAAAAAACCCCAAAACAAGAACAACCCACACCCAAAAAAAAAAACCCAGCTGCAACATAGCAGCATGTAGGACTAATGAAATAGAACATAAGCTGGATGAATTTTAGTAACACATTAAGTTGTAAGGTTTCCAGTTCTACTATAATTTTAAGTACAAGGCTGAAAGAATCTGTAATTAAACAGCTCCAAGACAGACTAGAGTTTGTGTGGTCCGAACTAATCAAGTATGTACTGCTCCTAACCTCAGTCAGCTATACGAAATTAGTTTTCCTCTTATTATTTTGAAAAGATTTGTAGGATGAAAAAAGCCTACATTTTTCTTGGCTATGCACTACAGCAGTGGTTAAAGTGAAAGGATTGCTAAGAATTGCTCTTCTGATTTGGTATATTTCAGCACAGTTACCAAATAGCATTCTAGGCATCACTCAAAATGTAATAATCAGATTCTGTTCTATGAACAAACCAACTCCTAAGAACAATTATGGCTCCTGATAGCTTCCTTTGGAAAGAGAGGATAACAATACCTACCAAAAGGCAACTGGCTGGCACAACTTTGATTACCATCTCCTGGGAATCTTGCTGACCACCAGTTTTGAAGCAGAGGCTTAACAATAGGATATAACATACATATGTATTCTTTGTTTATTCTATCCCCAAGTATTTTGCATCCTTTGATGGATTCTTTGATGCAAAAAGGGAATTACCAGGGAAATACATGTCATTCGCATGTGGGATTTATTATAGAGATGTGTCTTGGGTCTACTAAATGCAGGAGACCTCATTCTTGTCATCGCACTGTTAGGGCATATAATGCGCAGCAGAAAGAGTGTAAAACCCTAAGCCAACTCTTCTGAAGTGATAAAACATTAAAAATGAATATCAAAGATAACATAACATTAAAATGCCAAATTGGCTTATCTATAACTGAAAATTTATGACAGATTAAGGGGAATTTCCAACTGGAACCTATCTTGCTGCTCACTGAACTCACATTGGCAGCGAAGTGTCATTTCAAGTACATGTTTAGAAAGCCTTCTCTACGAGCTGCAAAGTGCTCTGGTCTGACTACAGTGGCTCCTGGTGCACTGCTTCAAGTGCAGACATTTCCTGGTTTTTTTCAATATGAAATTACTGTCAGTTTGTCACCTCATGAAATTACTAATATCCTCCTCCTAAAGCAATTTATTGTTTGTTTGTTTTTTTTTTCCTCTCTTGCTCTCCTACTGCTACTATTAGTGGAAAGCTGTCCTAGAATTTCCTCACCCTAGAAAGCAGCTCTTCTCAGGTACCCTGCAGTGAAAGTTTATACAGGGCTTGTTTAGATCCCTTTGTCCTTTAGCATTAATAACACGTTTCCTTATTTGGTGCCCCATCTCCAGATATATATTTTAAGTAGAACTAATAATATTTGAACTATATTTTAAGTAGTATTTCCCCGCCACGTTTGCTCTCTCGCAATGTACCAGGCAAATTCTTAGTGTCTTCTGCTTTCCCTAAGCATTTGAGTAGTAACCCTTTGCAGCCTTTGAATTAACTTTTCTTTCGTGAGACTGCCCAGAACCATGAACAGTATTATAAACAGAAAAAGTTGATACTTTCTTCTGGAAAACTTTTTGCTCAGATTTTTCAATCTTTTCAATCTTAGGGTTAACTGGATGACGACAGCATTGGATGTGACACTTTCATTCAAAGGCAACAGGCTT
This sequence comes from Rissa tridactyla, assembly GCF_028500815.1. Classification (NCBI taxonomy): domain Eukaryota; kingdom Metazoa; phylum Chordata; class Aves; order Charadriiformes; family Laridae; genus Rissa; species Rissa tridactyla. The sequence goes on from NC_071466.1 coordinate 24,344,269, forward strand.
ATTGGACAGTTTGTTTTACCATAAAGGAATAAATCTGTATCAAAAGCGATCACATTCTTTGGTGGAAATCTACAACTCCAAAAGCAGCTTTATTGCCTGTATTTCCCCCATCATCTTGATTGCAAACAACCAAATGGACCACTTCCACAGAAAGGTTAAGCAGAAAGCAAGTGGGGATGCTCAGAAGATGGGCACATCAGGGATATTAGCACTGGGTTAAGATCTCACAGAGAAGGAGTAGGCAGGAGACATTTTAGGGGCTCAGTAAACATCAACCTGTCAGGCTGGCAGAGAACAGAGATCGTCCTCTCTGTGGATGCAATGCATCTCCTCTTCCTCAAACTTATTTTAACTGAGAAACAAAATCTCTAACTCCAGTGAAAGGTGTTTAGTAAAAAGCAGTGTGAAAATCCAGCGCACTCAGCTGCATAAGTGTATCCAGTAGAGTCCTCTTGGCTACTGATTGGAATATTCTCAACTAACAAAAATCCTGGAACTTTCCATCTTGGCAGCCATATTAACTGTCAACTGTATCATGAAGTAAATGGAGATGAGGCTCAAGTAATGGGCATGGATGCAAATTCATCATGATGAGAGGGCCTGAGAACATAAGCAGGATCCTTGTACCTTGCAAACACTTCCAGGGTGTCCAAAACCAGAACAAGCTCATCACCGGCCAGCAAGATCCCCAGCGTGCCTCATGTTTCCCTCTGCTAATCACTCTTGGCAGGAGGAAAGAAAGGACAAGGTGATGTTCCAAGCCAAGGAGGGAACAGGTTTAAAAGTGGAAATCCCTGCTGCAGAGCCTGAAGAACGCATTGCAACAAGATCTCTTTGAAGCCAACAACCTACCAAACCGTAGAGGAACCCTCCCTCCCCCCACTGGCTCTTCTGCTATGAGACCACGTAGTAAGAGCAAACCCTCAGATTTCCTACTGGAATGCACTGTGTAATTAGAGGGACTGCTTAAAGGGGGCAGCTCCTCCCATTTGCAGCTCTGTGATGACTTTCTATGACTACCCAGTTGCTTTCATGGCAGTGTAGTATTAGGAAAATATTTGATGTATTTTTAGCTTTCTTTTATTGTAGCTTAGCAGCTGGATTCAAAGAGAGCCAACACTGTGTGATCAAGCTGACCTGTGTATGGATCAGTAACATATGCTCTACCAACCAGCCATGAACACTCTAAGACATGACAAAAAGGGCCAAGTCAGGGATTACAGTTTTTAGGGTATAAATCCTCATGGATCAGGGCGTAAGGTGCTCCCCACTCCCGGCCAGATTACTATGGTTAGTCAGCAGCTTTTCATCTTTCAGTCAATCCTTGATGGTCCAATTCATGTTTTTTTGAAAAATACTACTGCCACATGTAACCTGAGAGAAGATAGAAGACTAACTGGATTAGTGATCTGATACAGCAACAATTTGTATGGCTTGGCTTGCCATAAATCCTGCTTAAACACTATCCTCTTGCTTAAAGCCGGAGAGTCAGTGACCCTCAGCCCGCTTGGCCTCTTATGGAAGTGACCAGAGCAAACCACTTCTGAGTAAACCAAATCCCTGCCTGCTGAAGAGACATGCCTTCACTTGGCAAGATTGAGAAGGGCAGTGAAGAAAATGGTTGTGCTTTAGGTGGAAATTTAATCTGTGCTGAGGATATTACCAACTGTGGAAACATTTGACTTAAAGAGTTATGCGTTTCCATATATTAACATACTTCCCACACTTGCTCACATCTGCCCAAATAAGCTATGAAATAAATATTTTCCACACTGTAAATATAGCACATATTTCTAATGCTCAGTGATACATCACTTAATCAATCCAGAACGGTGGAAGCCAGTTTTTGCAACTAAGCCTTTCATGGCACAGCTCAGCAGGCAAGTAAACAAGTTTAAAAAATTCTGCAGACAGTTTACTTACCTTTCAGTTTGCACTTCTCCTGTACCTAGAATATTTTTCTTTTAAGAAAAATAACTAATGTCAACAACTTAAGAGTAACAAGCAGCGTACTCCTAAAAGAATATCTGTGACAAGAAGAAAAACTTCCTTATGTTAATCTGCTTTCTCAGTATTGGCCTGATGTACAGAATTAGTGAGACAGAATATTAGTATAAAAGGTGACTTGCAAAACAACTGGCCTCTTCATTTCATTATGTTGTATTTTAAAGATCTTGATTTATCCCATTAAATAATGCCTTTCTGTCATCCTAGGAATTCAATCATTGCTATGTGCAGCCTCCTTGACTTTTGATAAATTATTATCTCAGAGACACTTCGTTTAGTGAATATTTAACGAAGATATACTTTCTCCAAAGCGTTTAGTTAAATTTTAATCAAACCCATTAATCTACGGGTTTTCTTTTTTGAATTTTATCTCTTCTTAACCTGAGAAATATTAGGTATACCACATGCATGTTCCTCTAGGTTTAGAAATTATTTGGATATCTCCAGAACATAAAGGATTCAGTGAATGAAACAAAGACATCCCCTCTCCAAAAGACTTAGGCAACGTAATAAAATAGGTGTTAAAAAATGCTGATTAAAAACATCAGAACCAGTATGATTATGAAAACCTATCCATTCCTTCTTTCAGAGCTCTCCTGTATTGCCAAGACTTCACAAGCCAACATCCCTACCAAGGTAGCCAAGTAATGAAATTCGCATTTGAAGGGGGAAAAAAAAAAGTAAAAAAAATTTAGAAACCCTTCAAACCTTTTTACACAGCAGAAAACATGAATGGTACATTATAAAGACATAGTATGGAAACCCCCACAAAACCAAAGAATGTCAACCAAATGACGTCTACGTTAAGACAACCATAATAAGAAACAATTAATTCTCATTCATTTTCTGGAATTTTCAGCTTCATACAATATTAAATTTAAAACAAAAAAATGTATTTGCTAGAAAATAAACTGTTCACGTCAAGCTGAAGCAAGATCTCCCACACTTTGCAAAGTTGTGATTGAATGAGAACTACTTGCCCTGTGTTTAAAAAAACCCCATAAAATATCTAATCATACTTTTCTGAAGACAGCTAACACAAAAATTGCTGAAGTTTGAAGTCTGTTCAGGATATTGTCTAAAATAATTACTAGAGTATTTGCGCAGCTTGTATGGTAGGAAAAGGAAAGATTGAGGTAACCGCTGCTTGGAAACTGGTCAAAGACTGTGAAAGCACTGATGGCTGGAGAATTCCTCTGCTTGCTTAGGCTAGTATAACTGAAGTCCAGCAGTAGTCCCAGATTTCTGTAAACTTGACCATAATAAATGTTACCATAATTGCTGCACTATAGCTACAGCTCACAGAACAAACAGTGAGCTCCTTCACTAGATTATGAAATACATTCTTTAAAGTCTTTTTTTACAGACAAATACTCATCCTCACAAGAATCCACAGACCCACCATGCTTTCTCAACCAGAGTTAGTCAATACACTGTTTTACTAAGTTAATTCCGATTCACTAGAAATTTCACTGCAGTAGGATTAAATGAACCAGTCTCCAAAAAAAACCAAACAAACCAACAACAAAAATTGTTTCCTCAGCAGCTAAGTGGTGACAGCTGTAGAGCCATGGCCTAGCATCCATGCTAATCAGAAATCTAAAGAGCAGCAAGAACTGTGTGTTCTAGTAGTATTGCTTTTAACATCTGAGGAAGCAATGCTGCACTTGGGCCACCCATCCCAGAAGATGGGTCTCAGGGATGGCCAGCATCAGGCCTCGCTGTGGCCCAGTGACCCAGATACAGAGGAGCAGTCATTGGCACTGTACAAGCATCACAAGAGCAGAGACGCTGATAATTCTTGCAGAAATCTGAAGGGAACTGAGATGTTACTCTAAGCAGACATGAACTACATGTATTTTCACAGTTTACATTGCAGTACTGCTTAGATGCACTACTATTGAAGGTTCGTTTATTGTATTTATTTGTAATACCTCCCAGTGCAGCACATGATTTGGGGTAGTTTCATCACTTCACAGGAAAGAGATCTTTTATTAGCATTTTAATCTCACCAAACACCCCCATATTTTTGCAGGATAAGATAGGCAGAGGACTGGTCAGTTTTCCTTATGCTACATAAAATGTGTTATTTATTTGCCAAATGCTCTTCAAAGCTTTTTTCTAGGTCAAATCACCATACTCCTCCGAGCAATATCCAGTTCCTTGATTCAGGTATTATTTTATGCTTCGATATTCAAGCTAAATCTACCTGGAGCCTGCCTGCTTCTTCTAACCACACACCACTGTCTGCAAGTCTGACAGTTCCTCCTGAGCAGCCCCTGACAAATTGCTGCTCACTCTTCTCTCCCATTCCTCAGTTTCTCTGTCATAGAGGCTCATAAGGCCTATGAAATCTCTTTTTTTTCCCTCCCCCACACAAAAGTCAACCCCTCACTAATTTTCTTCTGCCTCTGCAGCAGTCTCAAGAACAGGTGATTTCTATTCTAGGATCTCCTTCATCAGCCTCCCCTCTGGATAAACTTGACAGAAGCTTCCTCCCCTCTTTTTCTACATTCTCCATCTTTGCCTTACAGCACCGCTGTGTTTAGGTCACTTCACTGACCTTGTCTCAATCCTGCTTCCTATGTACACACCTGCCTGAACAGTTTTTAATCCACACTAGCACTTTGCCCTGGATTACATGGCTATTTATTTTCCTCAATAGAATGTTAGGAGGGGCACTTTGGAAGGCTTTTAAGGAAACCCAAGTAATTTGTCACATCCAGGTTGCCTTTATCTTCCATCAGCTTCTTCAATAATGCTGATAACTTAAAGAACTACAGTTTCCTCACCAAAACCATGTCATTTTGACTTAAGTTACATTAACCTAATTTTCCCCTCCTGCTCTTCACATATGAAATCTCTGGGGGATGAACTCCATATTCACTTACATAAAACTGTATCAGGAAAAATTTAAAAGATAATTGATGGAGTTATCCACGGCTATTGCGGTTCTAATAGGAAAATTCATTCCTCAATTTCATTTCCAAGAGCTGAAGTAAAATTAAGTTATATCTAATTCTTAGGCTCTGCCTTGAAGACAGACTTCATTTGCATACCTTTAAGGTTTTCAGGAGCACTTATTCAAAAAGAACAGGAAGGGATTTTGAAAGTGCTTGCTATGTTCCATTCACACAATAACTGTTTTATCAAGGAGTTTATGGGGTATAGATTTATTGTTCTATCTTGTCATTATCTCCACTATAGTGTTTGAGTGATTTACTACACTTGAATTTTCAGTAGATTTCATAACTTTCTCCTAAAATATTAAGATTTGCTAAGGTCACACATGGTTTTCCATAGAAAAAAATGCCCTTGGAATAATAATTTCCCCTTCATCTTCTACAATGAAAATAGATGTAAAATAATTCATAACTTCCCTGCTACCTCATCATCTATTTTAGCTATCACTCAAGCCTTGGTGCTTTAGAGCAACTAGCCCTACAGTCACAGATAAAAGGAGGACAATGATCAGCTGATATTTCTGCCTACAGAGCACATAGGAAGGAAGATATAAAGCTTTATAATACTGATCTCCTTAAGTCATAATGAGTGCCACCTCATTCGAACATCAGTGGGCACATCCCAGTCTCACTGCTTCAAGCCCCACTGAAAAGAAAAAAAAAAAAAAAGAAAAAAAGGAGCTTGAGAGAGGCAGGGGGGAAGGACACAGAAATCAAAGAAGCAAAGAAATTATGGTACAAAAGGGTGAAAATTAAGGCTTATCTTCAAACAAAGATTTCAACAGTATTTGAAGCTGTTGCCCATCATAGACTTACTACTTTCAGCCAAACGTCCTCAATTTCTTTGAAGCTGCTCCTTGGAAAACACTATCAGAGCTATTTTACTCTGTCCCTTCACTATCCCACCTCAGAACTCCCCTTTCCTGCCAAATCTGTGTACTCACCTCAGTAATGTATAGATGATTCTCTCACTGTGCAATATTATGTGTTCTCTTTGATTTTCCCCTTTCTCTGGTGCTGAATATACACAGCACACTGTAGGGATAGAGACTTTTCCTTAACAAGCCAAACAGCAGGATCATGAAGGCTCTCAGGATTTTCACCAGTAGGAGTAAATGCATAGTTCAGAGAGAAAAATAAAGGGGGAAAGGGCCAGGATGCTCTCAAGATTTCTCAGGTGTACTCTATCAGCTCAAACTCTCTATTTGAGAGAATGTGCAGCCTCAGTGGGAGTTTGATACATCCTAAAGGCACAGCTTAGATTTGGTTCACAGTTCAGAAAATATCCCTCTTCAGAGGAGACAGATCTCTTGGGAAGGATACGGTTGGGTTTACTGGACAAAATTTATCCTCAGACCTGCTCCTCTCTCCTGCTCTCAATTTGAAAACATGGAGTCTGAGTGACATGTAAGGACAGATTAGAAGCAACAGTGAAAAGTGCATTTAAATGAAGAGAGCTTAATATGACTTCTGTATAATTAATCTATAACATTTATTTTCCATTCATACTCAGCTTATCAGTCTTCGACTGAAATATTTCTTCTGTTATTCTAAACCTCTGCTGGACGTCCATGATGTTAGTTAAGGAGCATGCAAAGCAAGAATCGTCTACTTAAAGGAGCATCACATCGTAAAACTCTCTGAACTAGACTGTCTTTTTTTCAGAATACTGATGTACCATATATCACAAAAAACATTCCCAAAGGACAACACAGTAGATAAACTGAAATGAAATTCAGCACAAGGAGGCAGTTCCATCACATCTTTCTGGTGACCTTATAAACACAACAAAAAGCGCTATTCATATATCACCTAGCCAAGTCAATATTTATTTTCTTGCTTTATGCATGCTTTGCAGGAGTGACCTTAATCATAAAAGCAAGGCACTAAGAAGCATGGTTTGGTCCAAAACTTGTTTTGGCAGGCACTATGCAGATTTCCCCAAGTAGCTCTGCCAACATATCTCAAGCCAAACTTGCAATAGTCCAACCTAAAAGGACAAGAGCCCTGTCATAAATGAGACTACAAACACTTCTCCCAGGAGCACGCTGCGTGCACAGCCTCTTTCCATGTTTGCAAGGGGGAGGGGAAGGGACTTTCCGTGTCTGTATGTGTTTTCCATATATATTTGCCAACAGTTGCTAGATTATCCCCAGAGCCTACTTTGAACACCAGGATAACTGCTCTACTGTAGACTGTATTTTCTTTATGAACATGGAGATTTCAGAATAGAAGGTCGGATCTTGATTTCTGAGTTATTCTGGGCACACCAACAAAATAAATGAACCCTGCTTTTACTTCAGTGTCGCCAAGAACAGATCTGACCCCTCCAGTCTGCAGCATCTCCTGGGATTCAGGAGTTGAAATGGAAGGCGGGTATAAGAACAGGAGAGCGGGGAAGCCCGCGTTGGATTTGTTTCTTCACAGAAAAAAAATTTAGGTATTTTACGTGTATCGATTGCTTGTTTCTAATAACCTCTTTTTATCTTTGTGCAAGCACAGTGAATATATGCAGTGCCGAGATAGAGATATAAATTAGGATATGACAGTAAACCCCCCCTCTCATTATCCCCACTATCCCTGGAAAAACATGCTCTTAAAACCCCCATAGACTAGAAGTAGCTGCGCAACGCTTGACTGTCTGCCTCATCAACCAGCGATTCCCTCCATGTAAGCTGCCAAACTACCAACCCAATCCTTTTTATTTCTTCCTTTGTCATCGTAAGGATAAGTCTAAAAAAAGCTTCCAGCGTATTTCCTCTCAGTTAAACTCAAATTAGTCCCCTCTGCCGGACTCCTACTGGGATGCCTTGGTCTATCCCAGAGCCCTTGCTGAGAAAAGCTCTTTTCAGCCCAGCAAATCACCTCAGTACCTGCTACTCTGACAAGGCCGACGCCATTAGTTATTACATAATAAGCTCTCCCTGTTGAGGGTCAACTATTCCATTGACTGGGCATTACAATAATTCTTGGTAATTAAAAAAGAGGTACTTATGTGAATCTGGACGCATATCGAAAGAAACATTAGTCCTTTTGTTATCTTGGCAAGCCCTTGTTCCAGGCCCAGCCCAAGCAATTAGCATCTTTTGGCAATCCCTGTCAGCTGGGGTTTGGAAAGCCTGAAAAGAGGGTCACTCAGATGCTAATTTAGATACAATTGTGACAGCAGAGTTTAGAAGGAGCTGCTCCAAAGGCGCCATCAGGGTTTAATAAAGCAAACAGCCTGGGTCCCAGTGACCCTGCAGGGGTAATTAAAAAGACTGCTCTATGTTGCTGTGCCAAATGGGAGAGTGGCATCATGAAGCCCGGCCACAAAACCCATTTTTAAGAGACATATAATCACCCATTTAATCTGCTCATTAAACAAGTCTCTCATGCGGACTTAACGAGAATTAGCACTTTCTAAAAGGCAAAAATTGACAGAAAGCAGACGGTTCAAATGATTGTAAAGGTCGTGATTCCTAAAGGTTTTCCCATTATAATTATAAGCTCATTTAATGCTAATGTATGATATTTGGGGATATTGGTGTTTCAGACTATCCTTTTAATGCTGCCTTTACAGGAGAAATATGAACATCCACTTCTCAAAGGTAACACGGGCTACTGAGATCAGCTTTAACAGCAGTAGGAACCCCAGTCCTACCAACTGTATAAATAACCCCACGCCAAATTCTGCAGGAGCACCGCTGGCACTTTGTTTCCCAGGATGCATCCCAGTAAGAGGGCTCTTGCACACAACTGCAGGCTCAACCTCTAACACACAAGTAACATTATGTACCTTATTATATCCACCTCTTGTGTTCCCCAAAGCTGTTAAAGAGTTAGAACCGTCACTATTGACAGAGAAGCAAATCACTTTTCACTGCCTCAGAAAAAAAAAAAAAAGAATAAAATTAAAAGATTTCCTCTTCTTTCAGTCTGGAAACCAAAAATAAAGTTACAAAGGTTGTAGGGCACAGGGTAAAGAGTAAGGAAAACGTGTACTTTGGCTTGACAATGACCTAACGTAAATCACGGGCAATCTATTCACCTCCAAGTAGAATGCAAGATTTTCACTTTTGGAAAGCTATCCTGCTTTGTGTTGGGGTAACCCTACAACAGCAAATGAGGGAAAAGTCAGAGGGTAATGTCGGCTGATTTTTTTCAGTTTTAATTCAGTATTGAAAAAAATGATCCCTGTACAAGGTCTGGGAGAGGATGCAGCTGGTAAATCATCACAGAGGTTAAGTAATTATATTGTTCCCTGGATATTTCACATTTCACTATATTGCATTCAAATACAGCTTCCCAAACACCAGTTCTCTTCAACCTCCTACTAACGAGAGAATAAAACATCAGGGAGGCCAACTCGGCCCAGAAGGAAAAAAAAAAATGAATCATTAGGCATTGTAGCACAATCAGCCCAGCTACTAAATTTTGTCTCAGACTCATGAGACTCAATACGAGATCTGAGCTCACCATCAACAAGCTGATGTTCTACTGAAAGCTGTTAATTAAAGACTGTAGAGATGGTGCCAGCATACTTTATAACTCTAGATGCAACTGATACACGCCCATCTTTCACAAGGCAGAGTGCTGAGCTAGAATGTCAACCTCAATTCCACAGAAGTTAAAACCAGTAGGGTCTACTTGGTATGTCCACCTTATTTAGAAATGAAAGGCCAAAGTCAGTTTGAAGCCCTATGTACAGGTCATTTGCGAGATCAGTGTTTCTCATTTTGTGGTCTGTGGACTGGTGAACCATGAGACAAATGTGTAATTCCTTTTACCTGTTGCTTAGCACATCGCGAACAAGATCCTTGTTGTAGAGATAGAGACTAATTTATGACTTCCTCCATGGTTACTACAGAACAGAGACTGACGGACAAGGCAAGGACTCGGCCACCACTGTTCATTCTCAGAGAGATGACTCAGTTGAACTGCACAATCGCGAATATGAGTTGCTCCCAATTCTCAAGATCACCAACATGCTGTAGTCACACGCCTGGCCACTATTATTGACCTGACAACACCTAAGTGTGCTATCTTTTTCCTTCCCCATTCCTCAGCCCTAAAGCATTACAAAGCAGAAAAGAAAAAGTAATACATACACAAATATCCTCTTCAGCATCATTAAGTGTCAGAGAATCTCTGTATCATAAGATCAATAGAGCTATGGCCCAAAAACTCCCCCAGTTCTGCCTAAGACAGATGATAGGGGAAGCAACATCTCACCTTGGGAACATTATCTCTGTACAGAAATACTAATGTATCATGTTTTGGGCCGCATTGGCCACAAGGGGACATATTTTCCTCCCTCCAAGAGGCAGCATACAGTATGGAACAGGATATGTTAGAAATTCCGAAAGAAAGACCAGTCACCACCTACAGGACTTGCTGCAGTACAATGGTGTCCTGGTTTGAGCTGTGTTTCAGATTTGCTATGAAAAGAATGTCAATAATGCATATTGTTTTCAGTTTCCAATAGAAGCTGAGAAGGAGCACAGACAGTACAATGAAATGGCCAGTGGAATATTCTGTGCCATAGACGTCATGCTGTTATAAACAGGGGTTGGCTGGGGGGCAGGAATCAGCAATCACTGCTCAGGTCAGGCTGGGCAACCAATTCACCAAGCGGTGAGAGTGACTTGTGTCTTGTATATTTTTTATTGTTATTTGCCTTTTCCATTCTTGTTCTATTAAACTGTCTTTATCTCAACACACGAGTTGTTTTTTTTTTTCCCCTTTCCCCTCCTTTCTCTCTCCTCTCCCTTCCCTTCTGCAGGGGGCGGAGAAGGCTGAGTGAGCAAGCAGCTGTATGGTCCTAATTGCTGGCTGGGGCTAAACCACAACAAACAGGAAAGACCATAACCTTGGAAAGGGAGCTCTAGTATCTTACCTGAAAAAACGCACAAGTCCACTACCTCCCAGGGAATCACCTAAGGAAAAACCAGCACATATTCTATAGGAGTATGCCCAAGTTAGTTAGGTCGAGGAACAACCATGATATAGGTGATGATTTTGATGCACGTTCTACCTAAAATCTACTGACATCTGATGATCGAAGCATACTACTTACTTGCCTTAGGTTATTCCTAAAACAAACCACCAATAACGAAGAACAAAGCTCTTAGAAGTGAAAAGAACTTCTGCATCACAAAACAAAGCTTACATGGGTAGGGGAAGAAACACTCTTTCTCATCACGAAACAAAAACTGAAGTGGGTGTGGGATGGGGTGCTTGGAAATAAATCAAGAACTATTGGTTTTCTGAATAAAATGAACATTACTTTAGGCTCAAGTTCTTTTTCCTTAACTCAATATGGGGAAGGAGGGGATGAGGAAGACGATGATGATGCGAGAAGAATGAGAGAACATAAGGAACAGCAGGAGAAGAAAGAGGGAGAAGGAAATAAATCATCAAAACATTTATAACTCTAGACTGCCTCACAGGGGAGCAGAGGAAAAAAATTAGACCATTCGTCTACAGCATGTTTGCTTATTATCTCTTGGGAGAGCTTCAGATGTAATACTTGACACCATTATATGTATGTGCAGTTAACCTTAACATATACTATTTCTTTGTACCTTTGCAGTCTTATGCATGCACACAAGTATCATCTTGTACTGTTAAACCATGTCCAGTTTCCCTTAGTACTGTATAGAGAGTAAGCCCTATACAAAAAGATTACAACTCTTTGCATTAAAGCACACTTTGGTACTGACATTTGGAAATAGCTCTGTCTAGCTCCAATAACTAGACTACAAACTCCCTCTGTATTCCCTACCATCAAATATATTTCCTAACACACTTGAGAAAGTAATTCAATAGCCGAGCTAAATACAACTACACTTTCAGGTCTATTTAAAACTGCAAAAACAATGTGTTCTTTCTCTTGGGAGACCTACACTACCATTTGGTCAGACAGCAACACATTTTGGACTCACTTCTAAAGTAGCTGCATGCATCGTGAAGATTTATGGTTGGAGGGGGATTGAGAGAGGGGTGCAACTCCCTGGAAAACACTGAAATCCATCCATAGATGAACCACCATGGACAAAGTCACAGATCCAATTTTCTGACCAGTCTGGCTGTGCAGGGAGATGGGGAAATTCATGCAACTACTAATTTTTTTTTCTTAAAATTAATCTTCACGTCACAAATTAACATGTTGCTTTGCTGCAATAGATAATACCACTGGTAGTGTTTACCTCTGCTTCTCCACCAGCATGTGTGACAGTCATTCCAGACATTCCTTCTGCAGCTTTTTTTTTTCTTGGGTAACGTTTAGAAGGCTTTTGTGTGAGTCATAAAAAAGAATGTTATTTTTAAAAAGCCCCCCCCAACTATGGAGGAATCATCTAGACAAGAGCTTCTGAAAGAATATGTACAGCTGCATAAGGAAGTTACAGGAAAAAGCACTAGTAGGTGCCAGTCAAATTTTCTGATAAATCTTAAGGCTGAGGCTGTCCTTTCGGTTTTTAGAATTTTATTATTTTATCTGAACTGTATAGTTGTTTCTTTTTTTTCCTCCAAAAAAGTTATTTTAAATAATGATGAAAAGCCAATTTCCACTAGAAGGTATTTGTACTAATAAACATATAAACTACTAATATGAGCAAAAGCTGACTTATTAAAAGCATACTTCAGAAAAGCAGCATTAGTTACGCTTAGAGCTCTTGAATGGAATTGAGAGATTGAAGACAATTTAGGAAGAAAAGCATACAGGTCAATTTATCCTCAACAATGAGTATTCATTTATTTCTGGTCACTGGATAAATCTGCTTTTTAATTCCTTTATTTAACTGTTGGAGATCATAAGGATATTAAACCAATATCTTCATATTATCAGGCATATAGTTAAAACACAAAAGAAATGGAAGAGGGATATGACTAGTTTAAAAACCTATGTTCTCAATGTTTATTTCTCTCTGGTTAAACAACAGTGTCAAGTGGAATTTGAAATGTTTTCTTTATTTAGATCTTGTAGGCTGAACAATAAAGCCCCGACAGCTCTGTCTCAGCCCTCTCAAGGCCTGTACCAAATGAAGCCTAAACTCACCATTCAGCAACTGCACCGGCCATGGGATGTCTGGAATTTGTTGTGTGCACTCATCCTTAAAATGGAACAGCTGTCATGAAAGGCTGTTACAAGACACCTAAAGGGGCAAAAGGCTCCAGTGACACCCTTATCTACAACCTGATATGAACAGCATTTGCTGCTACCCTGCTCCCATCTCTAGGTGTAAAGTTACATGATATAAAGGTCCAGAATACTTAGCTTGGTAAGGTAGAAATCTGTATGGCCTCTGTTCCTTTTCATGCCATTAATAGTGCGTAGGATTAAATCAACTATAAAATGTACTTACTTAGTGTAACACATTCATACGTACATTTTAAAAACATGCATTTTAGAAAACTGCGTTTCCACCCCCCCCCCCCACACTTTAGTAAAAGCAGTAAGAGAGTCTTCTCTTTGGGCAATGCTGTGCTTCCCTTACTCTCTGATTGACTATATATAGCCTATAAGCCTGTAGACTAGTTTCACGAGGGGCTCAACCAGAATTCAGACGTTAAGGATCAGAAAGCAATAGCAATATAGCAAAAATAGCTCTCAGGGGAAATATATCTTATTACTGCCAGAAAGAATATTTTTGTAGGAGAAGCATTTGTGTAATTCTTATTAGCTAAATAAAAGAGTGGAAATAACCAGAAGCATAAAGGCCCAAGGGTCTGAGCTCCCATCAGAGTCAATGGCAGATTTCCTACTGCTTTCACTGGATACACAATCAAGACCAAATGTGGAATACAAAGAGGAAACAATCAGACGAACAACCCTTATTCACAAATGCATTTGCATCTGCAGAGTTTGTACCTGCATTTGAATTGTGTTCATAAATCAGACTAGTGTCTACCCACCACACAACTGTGATGAGTTCTAGTTCTGGTGGGAAATCATAAGAACTACCTCCATTAAAAAAAAAGAGAAAAGACAGCTTCATTTTTACATATGCACAGCACTGGCCAAAGCCCAGTATCATCAGAAGGTGCACTTTTCCACGGACATCACCCCACCACTGCAGCTGCTGCTCTTTCCTGTGCTCACTCAGGTGACCCAAAGACCTGCCAGGCTCTGCAGATCTGCCTCCTCCTTCCACCAAAGGCAGGTACCATTTCTTGCTAAAGTTTCTTTGATACATCAAATCTTCTCTCTAAACTCTTAAATTGCAGAGATGAAACAAGTCTGTAACCAGACAGGAAACGCTTGCCTCTAAACACTTTTATGCCTACATAAACATTGTCATAATTGCAACAGACTTTTATCCAAAGCCCAATACTGGCTTGTAGATGCTTCTTTCAACCAAACCACAACTTGTTATTTGGCTGCGTGAATGAAATCCCATTCCCTACCTCTCACACCAACCTTTGGGGTTTTGGTTGGCCAAATTTCCTTCCACTGCTCTTCATATGAGCTATGATTCTTAGAAGCATACGATCCCACCCTCTACTGATTCTGGCCTGGGGTTTATATCCTAAAATATGCTCTCTAGTGGGACGCTATGGGTTAGCAGCCCTATTTTCCCAAACTCACAAATAACCTGCTCTTGCAGGGGGAGTAAGAAACTGGAGTTACAGAACAGTAAGAATATCTAAGGGCATGAGGAAGAAAGAAGCAGCAAGGGAAGATGGGACTAATAGACTAATATGGGGTAAAACGTGGCCAGGCAGACATAATAGAAGTATTTGCTGCAACAGGGTCGAGGACAAAGTGGTCCTAATTTGGATGCATCAAGGCACAGATGTGTGCAAGCCATAGACAATATTCAGTTGAGTTCTGCTCCAGCGCTTAGTTTTACTCTCCACCTCAAAATGATTTACCTGTATCAAGAGAGACAATCCCAACACAAAAATCCCTCTCCCTCTTGGAGAGTCCTCTCTGTAATCATTATACTTGCCTTGGGTCTGAGGCAGATAGGTCACCTCAGAGCAATGGCGGAATGAATCAAAACCCCTTTTTCATCGACACCTTCCAAACAGATACTGTCTGCTTTGGGCACATGTGGAAACAGATGGCTTTGTTTATAAGATGGCTGAGTCAACTGTGTCTTCCTTCCCTGTCACAAACCGCTGAAGTACTACATTAAATGCTCATTCAGTATTAATAAACACATTTTAGATGTCCAAAAAACAGTTTTCCATCTTAGGTTCACTATATTAAAACTACAGTGGACTAGGTTCTATCTTACAGCTTTGTCCAATCGTGCATTTTGCTTCACACTTTCACCTCTTGTTCCTTGATGCTCATGATGCTACCTGAACTTCCAATTCTTTAGGAGCGAAAAGCAGCTCTTTGAACCTGCCTGTTCGTCCCACAACACCCTTGAGTGTGAATCATCTCTTTTAGTCCCTACTACTGAGCTTTGATTGCCTTGGGTATTTCTGCTGCTTCCTGTTCTAAGTATTATTCTAGATTCACGTTCTAGATTTCAGCTACCCTATCACCTTGCAGAAACATCCACTGGTATCCAGACACTTCAGCTGCTCATTTTTAGAGGTCTCCTAGAGTTTGTTTCATTCTTCAGAATTGCTAAGTGAAAGGTTCAACACAGGGGAGAGAGGAAAAAAGAAACCAACCCACCACAAAAAACCCCAAACCCAACTATCTAGAGCTCTATGCCCTGGTTAACATAAGTGGATGACTTTGCCTCCAGCTGTTCCTTCCGTCTTACCACACTGAAATGCCTACTGAAACTAAGCCCTGGAGACAAATCCTGTGAGCTCACTAGTCTGTAACTGGAGTTTTTTTTCAGTTTTGTTGGTGTCATCTGACTGAAATTTGTCCTGTGGAACCCCACAGCCAATCTCATCCTTTTCTGTGATCCAGCAATACATTGTACAATCATGACACTCCTCTTTGTTTTGTACCAGATTTTCCTCTTTCTCTCTTGTTCTTAGTATTAATCCCCCCTCTTACTTTCTCCTGCACAGCTATACTGGGCTTATATTTCCAGCTACATAGTTGTATGAGAAACCTCAATTTTGTGTCTGGTCAGTGAATTTCATGACTGTTCTGTTTAATATATACTCTGTTTTTTGTGGCTGCCGCTAGACTCATTGTTTTACATCTGTTTGCATTAAAGTGCGCTTTCCACTGAATGATTCAGACACTTAAAAGATCACAAATCCCTCTGAATAAGGTTGCATAAATTCTGAAGTGTTTGCTATTCCTTTCCTCTAACTTTGGTGTCATCAGCTAACATTTCCTATGATCTTACATCTGATATTCTCATTCAAATTATTTATATATGTATTATTAAAAAGATGAGTCCCCTGGAGTATGCCACTAGTAGCCTATTTCCAGCTAGAGAAATTATCATTTGCAGACACTGTATGTAACCCGTTTTGAGACATTTTTCAAGCCAACAGGCTATTTTTATTCCTCAGACCATGACTCCGTGGTTTAACCAGTAAGCTCCTTTACGAAATCTTATGATTTGTTAAAGTGTCATTAATTCACACAGTTTCAGTTTCCACAGTATTATTTTCTTCATAAAATGGAAAACCAGAACATTATCATGGTGCATTTGGAAAGCCAGAATTCAAAGCACAGAGTATGTGCTTATTTCTCAAGATTCCCGATTTTCTGTTTATAAAATTTTTTATTCTGACAAACAATAGCAAAAATACAAATAAGCTATTCAAGGGAATTTCAAACGCACAAACATGAGTGTTAAATTTATTTCTCCAGCCGTTTTTGCTCCAGTTGTCCTGAGTTAAGGTCTTGTTCATTTTTCCCATAAAATGATCAGCACTTTGTATCTGACAGTTGGCAAGTAGGAAGGGAAGTGGTTTTAAAGATCAAATTAAGCAAACCTGATTGAATAATTCAGATTTGCCATGGGACTCAATTATTTCTATTAGAAACCCTTATTTTTCACAGGAAAAAGAAGTTATTTTCTTTGGCATCCAAATAATTATTTCTTTTACTTCTGGAAATGTTGAAGTAGTTCTTTCCTGAGGTTTTACCTTTTAACTCTTTCCTATTTTTCCTGAGGTTTTACCTGTTAACTCCAGCCAGAAACTACTCCAAGAATACAGTAAAACAGATAAGAGATATCTTCCTCTTTGCTATGAAAAGCATGATATAAACAGATTTGCAAACTAAACCCACTATGGTATTTAAATAAATCTGTCAAAAATTTCGATGGGTTCTCTTAAAATAGAAATATTTCTCCCACTTAGTGTAAGTGCATTTGTGGATACAATTAGCTGTGCTGCACAAGGCCTATGCCACCGTATGCAACATCAATGTGTCAACTAGCTGGATGTCACCACTGTCCCCGTGTCTCTCTGGAGCAGAAGATCAAGGTTAACAGTGACAATGTTAACAAACTGAGATGAGGCAGCATCAACACCTAACCACACAAATCCCAGGGCCACAGCAGCACAGAACCACCCCCAGATGATGGGTGCACCCATCCACCATTGCACCACTGAGGAACTGCTCAGCCCTGCACAAAGGGCTGAAATTCCTCCATTCTCAGCAGCCTGCAGGATCAAGTCAATCAGGCACTGGGACTATGGCTGCCTTTTTCAGCTCTGACTCTAAAAACAGTAGCCCAGGAAAAGAAAGAGAAAAGACATATCGCTGACGTCTAGGGCCCTAAGCTGATGGAGGACATGCAATTAGAGAGAATGTCAATTAAAAGGCCTTGTGAATAACTGAAGGCTTGTTACCAACCACAACTAACACTACACAACGCTCAAACTATTTGGAAGAGGATGCCCTGTATCAAAGTTCACTGTAAACCAACTACATTACACTTGATAGTTAATTTCCCAGGTTAAGAAAAAACAAAACCAAAAATCCAAACAAAACACATAACACCACGCCCACCCCATCACCACCCCCTCAACAAATAAAAAAAACGCCAAAGCGTTTTATTTAAAGCCACCCCTGAGGGAAGGTGCAGGAAACTTTCTGTGCAGAAGCCTGTTTGCAATGGTAAAGACACTTGGCTATCGCCTGCTTTCCTCACCCCACCTCTGATCTCGTTCTATTCCTCTCCTCTTCCAGAGCAAGATGTCAGCTGGATGATACGGAGCCTCTAGGAAGTTACAAAAAGCATAGAGTACAGAGCTGAAAGGGTTACTGACTTTGCACTCAATAGGTCTGTGTCCTTTCACAATAAGCCAGTTAAATCCTTTCATTCTCAGTTCTTTGCATTTATACAGAGGATTTTTTTTTCTTAAACAAGAATCTTTAGATGACTTTAATTATATCTTGCCTGCAGAAGCATCAGGCAGAAATAAGGCCCTGAGAGTTTTAATTTTTCAAGCAGACATGTTATCACTTTTTAGTACATTTGAAAGTATTCCCAGATTTTAAAAAGAATGATAAAACTAAGTATAAGACGCTTTTTCCAAAAAAGTTCTTAAAAATTAACATAGACTATCTTATAGTTAAATACAGTTCAAAAGAGACAGCTGCAGCTAAAGCAAAGCCTCTTGAAGAAACAAGGCCATTAAATCACTACATCTAAAAATTGTCAATGAAAATCTTACATGAAAAATGAAGTGGCAAGGCAGGATTCGAGATCATGATAAATACCAGTAATGAGCAAAAAGCCATACTGCTCTGTACAGAGTTGTGCAGAAGGCATTTTCCTGAAGCAAACTGATCCTGTTGCTCCTTGAGTAAGATACTACTTACTGTGATTGTAAAAGTGCTCCAGAGATCTGGTTGCAAGTATTATATGCTCCTCCGTACTCTACTGCTGTTACAACTATTGAGAAAGAAGTGCTTCCCCAACTTGGGTCACAATTAGCAGATTCAGTAACTAAATTCTGTTACACTGCTCTTACTCTGCAATTTATGTTCATTCCTCAATGAACAACTCTACCTGAGAAGCAACTGAACTAAGTGAAATATATGGAAGGGAACAGGTGGAATTACTCCATCAAACTGTGAAAATACAGTATCACTCAAAGACACTCCGTGACTTTCAAGAGCACCCCTATTTAGAGGTAATGGCTATGTCTAAACTGCACAGGAAGAATAAGCTCAGCAATTAACGTAGGTGTATTAAGTTTGATGACCTACTTGTTCTCCCCCTGTACTGCAGGCTACTGACCCGTCTTTAAGCTTCTCCTCTGGATCATGCTGGAACTCACAGATTTCATGCACCTCCCTGGAGTCTGGGCTGCAATACATTCAGCCCGATCCAGAATCCGGGCAATAGTGAGAGCTCATGCTTGTGTAGTGACCGTCCCACTTTGGAGGGCTGTTAGCATGGCCTACCTTCTCACCAACATATTTATCTATAAACAACATGAAGATTGACAGGAGGACGAGGACACAAGAGGCAAAGAACCTCTCAAGGCACATACATGCACTGCAATTGTGCTTCTAAACCCATCAGAAGTATCAATAAAAGGATCTGGGACATGCAAAAGTCACGTATTTATCTCCTTTGCAAACCTTGGTCTAAAAAAGATGATGAAAACTGTAACAACAAGACATGCTGAGGTCAGCAGCATATCCTAGCAGGGGATGAAAGATGATTCGTTTTCAGGGATGCAGTACTGTTCTTCTGGCAGACTCCTCACCATACATCATACCGTCCTGGTATAACAAAGTGACTCAAACTACCATTACAGCTCCAAATCATAAGAGCAGAATTTTGTGCTAAACAAGTAACAAAAATGTATTTTTAGCCTCTGTGTTAAGAATAAGGATTAGGTTATCATGCCTTGTTCTGTCTGACTCTCCCTAAACTTTGGAATATATTGGCTAAATTCAAATAACTTGGGCAGAAGACCCCATCTCTGTAGTGGTTAAGTTCACTCAAATTTCACTGAACTAAGACGGCAGGCAGACACGTTCCAAGTGCCCCTTGAAGTTCCCCTGAGAAGCGAAAAGCTGCAGGGTAAATTCAGGTTTTGGACAAATAACCCACAGGAGAGTGACCCAGGTACAAACAAGTGGTTTGACCACAGTGGAAATTACATTGCAGCAGACGGCTGGCTCTCATGTGGTCTCTGCTAAAGCTCCTATTCAACCAAAGTAATAGCTCCAGTAACCTTTGTATGCGAACAGTCTACAGCCTTTCTACCTTTGGCTGACAGCTGGCCTGTGCTGGGTGTTCTCTCCTCCTGCTCCAAGTTTGCGCCTATACAAAACCGATGCTGCTGGGTGCTTTCGCTGGTCTTTGCAAAATGATGATTTGGGCTTAGAGAAAGGCTTCCTGCATTTTCTCAGCTCCATTATCTGCTCACTCAATACAATGAAGTATAACGTTCTCCATGGTAAATTAAAGAAAAATGTTTAAAAAAAATCTCATTTAAAAGACAGGAAGAGGAGCCCCATTCCATAAATAACTTGCTTCATGAGATGACTGTTTCAAAACATCTGATGCATATTGTATACAATAACAAACACCTTGGCTCCCTCTGTTTCCTCTGACTTTCAAAATACCCATTTAAAATAAAATTTTTATAGTGCAGATTATTTGCCTTAACAACATTAAAGAATTGGCAACATAGTGAGAACATGCACTAGCCTTTTATTCCTGCAAATAAAAGGTCTGATCTCACCTTAGTTTGACTTCACAGGAGCTGATTCCTGATTATTGGCACTCAAAGGTGTCCCTGATCCAACGTCATTTCAGTTGCAGTCAGACTTTCAACTGCCTTGTGCACATTTACACTGAGCACCCGATGATGTAAAAAGACAAAAGGGAAAAAAAAACCCTAACCAGTCAGAAGAGGTCAAAGATTGAAGAACATGCAATATTATTTGGGGTCATGACAGAACTATGACGACTGAGCAAAAGAGGAGCTTAACTGCTGCCTGAACACACTGAAATTGCAACACACTTTAGGAGCATAGACAAAAGTAGAAATCCATATACATGGCCGTATTTTATTTAAATGTGTTTCAACTGGAAAGTTGTAAAGATCTAGGGTGGTATTAAAGAAATCAGTAGTGTAATTAGACATTTCTGGACTATTCACAAAGTCTCATTTCCCCTGAACACAGCAGGAATGGAGCGTCACAAGTCTGCTTTGATGCTTGGCTTCCCAACAAATTTTTAGTGCAGCATTTGGCAAAGACAAGCTTCCACAGAACAACGCAGGAAGTCATCTCATATAGATGGGCACGCACAGCCACCACAATTTCTTCAGCCATGCAGGGGTCACCAAATGTTCAACTGTTTATTACAACCATCTTGAAAGAAAGGAGTGGTAGATTCTGCTTATGACATACATTCTGCATAATATATTATTTTCCTTCATACAAAATTATTCCTAATACAAAATTAAACCCCAGAAAGGTTAGGGAGGACTAGGATGGACTGACTACTCAGCTTCTGAAGATATAAAATGAAATATAAAATACTTATGACCTTGGTGGCGAGCAGGAAGAAATAAAAGGGTAGCAATACTAAAAGATCAGTTATAAAATCATGAGTTTGTTCAAAGACAAATAAAATTTAAGCAAAGACTGTATTGTCATTTTGGACTCTTATGCAACAACCTGCTGTGCCCTGCTACAGAACTGCTTAGGAGAAGACCTAACCAAAGTCAGGACTCCAAAGTGCCAGAAGGTCAACACCAAACATTCTTTAAGAACTGTCATCCTTCTATAACACAAAAAGAAGCTTAAGAAACGTGAAACAAGGCCTAGCACGCTAACAGGCCTGCCATACAAGGTGGGAGCAGATGGGAAAGTTTCATCTATGTTGCTAAATCAAGACATCAGTAAGCTTTAAGTACCTTCCTCCGCTGTTTCTGTTGCTTAATCTCACACCTCAGGTACACTGGCACCAATTAATTCAGGGAGCACCAGCAGGGTATTCCATACTAACATACCAGGGAGTGAAACAAAACACAACAGTGCTTGATGTGGGATATCAGAGGTAAAAGTGGGCTTCTATACTAGCACAGAGACACCAGCACTGATTTTAAACCATCTTACGCGTTGGGTGAATGCAAAACATTATGACACCAGTTTAGGTTAACTAAGCCTACGGTACAGGCTGTTTCTTCATTAGGCAGTATGGCAAAGAACATTTTTTTCTCTATCTCTATTTATATAAACAGGTTTTATTCCTAGCATAGCTTGAAGCCACCCTTAAAAGCTTAATTGTCTTATGCGTTAAATGGGTTACCTGCCCAACGTAACACCAAATAACAGAAAAGGTTGAGAGAGGTACATACATTCAATATCTATCACTAACAATTGTGAAGACATGGGACCCCTGCCCAAAGAACACAGCAATTTCCTTCGTGCATCAGGTGGAGATTTACTCAATTTCCAAAGCATATGAAAGCAGAAGGGGTATACAGCAAATATTCTCCCATTCCTACGGTCTCCTGAGCGAAGACCAGGCTCACATTGCTTGTAATAAATTGGCAAGAGCTGGCAACACTAGAAACAGTGCATGAGGAGCTTGAGAAGGAATTTGAAACAATGCAGGGTCTGATTAATGGGCTAGAAAAAGAATTTTAGCTGCTGAAGCTTGGAAAGATTGAAACTATGATTTGGGAATTAGGGATATCAAAACAGAGGAGTTCGGAGTAATCAAGGAAGGACATAATTAGCATAGAAAGAGCACAGCTTTTAGCAACAGACAGAAGGGCACACAAAAATGCGTGTTAACTCTAAGATGCTTTTTGCAAGTCTGAGATAAAACCCTGTTTTCCTCAGTGAATAATACCCTGAATCCCCTTTTAAAATTAAACCCTTCCATTCTACTGTTTTAAAGAGAATATGCGTGGGAAGTTATTTAGAGTGGACAGGGGCAGCCAGGTCCTTGCTCTTGACTGATTGCGAGTCAGAATGAGACACGTTTTGGCACATAAGATGCTGGCAGAGTTCAGCCCACGCATGTGGAGACCCAGCATGGCTCCAGTCAGACCAGAAAGTTGCTTCTGTACCTGTACTGGAAAGGGAAGGGGACTCTTTGTCAAGGCAAGAAACACTTCAGGAGGAGACTGGCACCTCAGACGGAGGCAGGGATTACGGTTTTACAGGAGAGGAGGATGGTGTGAATGCCAGATCCCCTTTCACAGCTCTGTTGAAGGCCCCTCAACTTGCGAGCAGTTCCCGATGTAGACCCTTAATGCCACTGGAATTAAAGGATTCAGCATCAAGAAAACAATCCGCTATTGACTCTTCTTGGAAAAGTGATAATGATCTAGTCAATGTTACAGTCTGATCTATAATATACATTGGGGCAGTTTCAGTAAAACTATTAGGGCCTGAGTAAGAAAAGTACAAACTTGTTCTTAAATTCTTTACTCTGCACTAGTGCTTCTCACTTTGCTGCATTAAGAGGGGCACCATGATCCTCATGGAAGTTCAAGCAGGGCCTGCACGCTTGAATAATGGGCTGGCCTCCGTCTTGTACTTCTTAAACCAGCTACTGTAATTCAAGTGTGATGGGGAAATGGCAACCTGTTTCCTGATCTTGTCTGAGCAAAGGAATGCAGGCACTGAAACACGCAGAGCGTCACTGGGATGGACAGAGGGAAAATGAGGCAGGGAGAAGGGAAAAATCAAGTTGGGGGAGAAGTGATTTTCAAAAAGAAAGCATAAACCCTTCCAGTGTTCACGCTCACCTACTTCTGTCACTACCTACATCTCCCAGCTTTGCCCACTATAACTGTGAGAAGACCAACTGTACAAATGTCATATTCTGCATCTACTGCTATTGTGCTGAGCTCACACACCGTCTGTCAGAGGTGTAACTCCAGATGTCTGCTCAGTACAAGCCATGCAAAGGGAGATCCAGTGACACAGTATTAAAGAGATTAGCTTCCAAAAAAGAAAGCAAAGTGCTTAGTCAGAGCAGAAGTCTCTCCTCTAAAGTTATTTACTGCCTTCTGGACGGGAAGCTTATTCATTACAAGGTCCACAGTGTTCACCCTTCCCCATCCTTTCTCTACTCTTGGTCACCCTGTGGTTTGTAACACTTCGGAAAACTTTAGGGGCATTCCTAAGTGGTTACGGATGTGTAAGGATGCACACTACAGGCCACTTCATCAAGAGGATGACATAACCCTGCATGCCAGCTTCTAAAGTAGCTCATTTAATACTGAACTCGGAGACATGATTGTCCCGGACTCGCTGTGTGCCTGTTGAGAGTGATGGGATTATAACAGCAGCTGGCAGTGCTCTGTTCCAAGAAAGCTCACAGCATTATTCAGTCTTGAGTTCCCTCTTCCTCTGTGGAGCCATTTGATCCTTAATCTCTTCTATGGATTCTTAACCCTTTAGATGTACTTCTCCCCTCGACAAAGTTTTACACACACAACTTTATACCAAAATACGGGTGAAGACTATTAGCAAGATGTCACAGTTGCACACTATTTTGAACACTACTTTTAAGTACTTGTCAACCACGCGTTTACATGAAGAACTGCCTAGCATATATTTTATGAAATTAAGTACAGAGAAATAGTATTTTAAAATCCATTGCACTACTTTTCCTGAATCAGACCGTGTAACTGGAAAATGTTAGCACAATACCTATGACCATGGACTACTAATACAACCAGTTCACTGTATCACAGTAGTATCTGCCATGTGCTTTCCACACAGAACAAGACACCACTACTGCTTAAAAAGGCTCAAAATCAACAGTTGTTAGGAAACCGTCCATTACTCCGTCACTATTCTGCTGGGACACGCTGGTCAGGACCTACTCTGCTTTCTCTCAGCAGTGCCTTGTATAATTAAAAGATAACTACGACTTGCTGGGTATGATCAGCTTTCCCATAGGAACCGAGATTGTAAGACACTAACATGATAGCTTGGGACAAGAGATGGCTTCTACAAAAAAGATGATACCAGCATTGTCCAAATACAGAGCCAAAAAGCCAGTGGCTTGAGAATTCGTCGAGAAGGTGCCAGCCTGTGACAAGGAGATGGAGGAACTCGACTGAAGACAATCCTAGTCGAAGAGAAGCGGAAGCTGCACAAAGGGTTACCAACATTACAGCGACTAAAGAAATAACAGGAAAAAAGGATGTGGGGGAGGATTTTGTGAGGCAGGTAGGAAAACCAGTATGATTTGCTAGATGTCAGAGGAAACTAATAGCTTATTGAACAGAAGAAGGTGAATGAATGCAAGAGTCTGAGATGCAGCAAATTATGTGGGGTTTTTTGCAGGGCAGGACTGCTGGAAGAAGCAGAAGAGAACAATCCTGATGCTGCTGATAGCAGAAAAGAAAATAGCGTGTCTACACCAGATCTTGATTTCCCCTTCCCTTAAAGATGTTGCATAAAGTGGCAGGGAATACATGGAAATCAACACTGACAAATGGATAGACAACAGAGGGATGGGAAAATAACTGTAAATTAAAGCAGTTGTTCAAGGCTGGGAAATGTCACAGCCAGGGAAAAAAAATGACCTTGAACTAGGCACTGGTGAAGTTCCTGTACAGGAAGAGTATTATACAGCTGAAGTACAGTATTTCAATACTGTCATTAAAACATTGCATACATATTTCTTAAATAGAAACATTATTCATCACAAGGGTTTCTTTTTAACCTCCTGATCATTGGTATACAGCCCCTTGTAATTCTCCCCCCACCATTTTTGTCTATTTACTCAGTTCCCACTATCAGAAAATCCAATAAATCTTTATCGAGTTAGACTTATATATGAACACATCTCTTCTCCAAGGAACACATTTTAATTATTTAGGTGGCAGCTCTGTACTGCATCATTTCTTTGATTTCAGGGGATGATGTGGTGGGCTAGAAAGCTAATTTAGATGGACTTAAAATTACCACATTTCCACAATTATCCTATGCTCTGGTATCCGGTTTGGCATATTTGGTGTGTATGAAGTGTTTCCGTATTCCCTCACACCTTCCCCCCGCCCCCCCAGGATTTCAAGGAATATATCACATCCTCTTGCACACAGCACAGTAAGTAGCACTATCAAACATGACACGTACTCAAGTGATGAAAGAAATTACACAGCACTGCAAGCTATTGTTTGAAGGCAAATATGCAATTATAGTAGCGGTCGTATTGTAAAGCACACGCAAAACAGCAGAATTAAAGTCACATTAAAAGCCACCCAAGCCTTACAGGGACACTGCTCAAGTCCACAGCAAGATTCTACGGGAAAGCTGACAGCCATTTGGGATCTTTCCACTGTAAGAATTCAACAATAGATGTAAATTACCATAGAGGGGGAAATCCTCAGCTTTCCAGCGAGAGGCAGAGAAAGGTCGCAACCTATTAGTCTATAAAATCACAGCAATTAGTTTAACATACTAATATTCCTATCCTTGCAGCCTTCCACCCTCAGGCTCCAACAAGAAAAGCATCCACCTTCCCCAACAGATATGAAAACTATTCTTAACGGAATTAATTTGATTAAAAAAATCCCCTATCAAGTGTTTTAAATAGCATATCTGATAACACTGTGTGGTACAAAACATATAATGGCCCATGCGTAAATCAGAACCTCTTTATTCTCCATTGCTATAAACTTCAGCTTCTTGCTTTATGACTTTAAGACAGATTTCAAACCCATCACTGGCTCAAGGCTAAAAAAAAAAAAATCACTTAATTTAAGATGCTGGCCATTATAGATTGGAAGGAGGAAGTTCCACATTTGGAAAAAAAAATTGCGCAGAGGAAACCTCTTTGTATGTCTGATTTAATAAATAAAAATCCCCAAAATGGACAGACCATAGAAAGCTGAATGCGCTTTGGAATGCTAAATCCTAAGAGCAGTGCAGGTGTGGCAAAAGGTCACTGTGATGACCACAGCAGAGCAATGCAGCCACACTTTAGACTATCAAATTGATTTTTCAGCTTAAGACAGCACTGGCTTTTTATGCTTCATAGCTGAGTTCTGGCACAGATGTTTAAAACTTTCCAAACTGTTTAACAGATTACACAAATGGCCAGCAGTAGCTAAGCAGGGAGAACGGGCTCTAACTCAGTAATGTATTCTACTGTGATAAATTCCCTTTCAGTGAGGCTGTGACTCCTGTCCTAGTTGAGTCCCTTTGGAAGAAAAAGGAAAATGGAAGGAATCAAATATAAAGCGTAGAACTCACTGAAATGACTCTTCAGGGCCTTCCCTGCAGTGTTGGCACTCAAAGCTGTACCTGGGCTCCAGTAAGTCTTTAGCCACAGCAATGCTAATTAATTGAGGGCACTTTGCAAAATGCCCTTCAATCCCCTGCTGTGACTGCTGGACTGCTGACAAAATTTCTCCCTCGAGTCCCTTCTGCTCTTTTGAAGCCTTCCTGGAATATGCACCATGCAGTCTGGGGCAAGGGAGCAGCTTTTCACCGGATGGGACCTTCCTCGAGGTGGTTAATGGAACAGGTGCCGGAGGCCCGAGGAAGGAGAAGCAGGACCACGGCTGCCGGCCCCGCACAGCCCAGGGGCCCTGCAAGGAGCCGGCTGAAGAGAAAAGTAGTCCAACTTGAAGCTGCAAAAGCTTTTCCTCAGCTGTCTCTGAGCAGACAGGGAGGAAATGGTGTAAATCCAAGGCATATGAGAAATAAACAGAAAATCTTATCTACAGAAAGATGCTCATGCATGAATAGAAATGATGTTTTGAAGCGCTGCATGCTTCTGAGCATTCACAGAAGGTAGTGTGGGCAGCAGCCGCTGTGAATTGGAATGTGCACCTATGCGGGGATATACACCAGGAGGGTGCTGGCTGTGTGTACCTGGGCAGCAATGGGTGGAGAAGCTGAAGGGAAGCAACCAGGCCAGTGCTGTGTGCAGATTTTAAACACTGGATATCTCTCGGTGTCACCAGGGAAGTCCACAGAGGCAGAATAGAAATCACAACTGATTTTATTCCAGCCAAAGCTAGCAGCAAGCTGAGACTTCCAGGGAACTTGCACACATGTGTTCAGGCTCACTGTACTGAGACTGAGGAAAGAGCCTTCCTTACGCAGCTCTTGACAGGAGCAAAATGATTAAAATTCAAGTTCCCCAAGAACGGCAAAGCCAGCCAGAGGCTACTGACCCAGAGGCAGCTATTGGAAAGACAGCAGGTGTGAGCAGATCGCGCTGCTCTTCTATTGCTAAATCTGACATTAGACAATGTTTGAAGCCAGCAGTGTCGAGGGTGAGCTGGGCTGAAAGGGGCAAAAATCACACTGTATGTAAACAATAGCTTAAGAAAAGGGTTACTATAAAATAACATACTAGAAGTCTCAGCAGTTTGCCCTGAGCTTTGACCACCACTGCTCAGGCAGATACTTTCCATACTAAAAGAAACAGATTTATGACAAGCTTGTAATTAAACTGTCTGAAGGACCAGTAAACTTCTGCACGCTGTTGTATTTATGCCACTTTCAACAAAATTAATGCATGTGTTGTGTGTGACTGGGTCTACCCTTGTGTGACTGCTGGCCTGCCTTTTCCTCAGTTCCCTGTTTTTACGACCTACATTTTCAAACATGCCTCAGTGCTCCAAATTCAGTGGCACGAAAATCTCTGGTCTGTTCATGTATTCTTCTCTCACAGAGCATTAAAAAAAACCCAACAAACCTATGACATGTTTGTCAATGTATTTAATGCAGCTCTGCTACTGAGACACAGCTATTTAACAAGATAACATCCAGTCCAGAATTTGAACTAACCTGCTTCTTTGTGAAACTCCCTGAGTGCTTCCTGGTTTATCGTCAGCCATACAGAGGTGCCTGTACTACATCCAATAGAAGGAGACGGTGGTAAAGTCAGAGTACACACATATTTCAAAGCACTGTTTAAGAAACTTACTTTAAAATTTGGAAGTGCTACTCACAAACTTCGTTACATTTAAAAAGTTACAATCAAATACATACACATCTTTGTATGGGCTAATTTTTCTAATGCGTAAAGCAAAGAAGCTGCTCCAAACCCCAATGAACGTCCAACTACTAAGCAGTATTATTACTGCTAAATCGAGTTCTTCCATTTGCAGCTTTTGCTTTACGGTTTTGACCTTACTAGATCTCATTTTCACACAGGCTCCCTTGCCACCCCACTTTTAAGACATGTTCAGATATGCAAATATTTCAAGACAATGGAATTGTGATAAAACCAAAATCTGTGGAATAGGAGACCTACGCTGAAATTGGTTTTCATTTGAGGAAAAAAATATGGCTTTTTCATATATCAGTAAATTAACTATCAGATTTCCGGTATTTGGTAAAATATAACCAATTAATAGTTACCTCAAATACTGTTATTAAAATGTTCATCTGTCTGCCTTTAAAATTCAAACGGCTTTAGATGTAGGTGACATCCTTATTTAAAATTCTAGATTAAAGCCAGGAAAACCAACGATTCTTCATTGGTCAGGGACTGTTCACTTTTTTTTTTAATGTAACACTGATATATCAAGCTCAGATTCAAATAAGTTTCAGACAAATGGCAACTGCTACTACTAGAAAACAACAACTGAAAAATCCACTGCTCAGAATCCATCCGTCACTTGTTAACTGTTGCAAACTGCCCCTCTCCCATCCTCGGCTCTGCAGCACCCATTGAGATATCTGTCCTCTGAGTATTTTGGGGGGTGGGGAGGTAGGCAAATTCTAGGACCAGGGCTCCTATAAGCACTCATGGGGATCAAATATCATGAAGAGGACCAAAGACTAAACTCCTCAGGACACAAGGCAGTTTACTTCACGTGGCCAGTACAGCTGACTTTCTGTACACAGCACAGTTACGCTCTACCTACAGACAACTGCTTCTGAAAACCTAGACCCAGGTTACCCTGAAGACACTGAATAGTGCGGCTACAATTCTCATGCTACGTTTTGAGGCTGGACATTTGGAACATGAATAATGCCATTAACCCAGGAGAATTAGGTAAGCCCTATGGTTTTTCAATGACTTAGTTTTTGTCCGCACTAATTTTACCTCCAAATCTGTACATCTGAAACTCCACACTCTTCAAGTCTGCTTAAAGTGATTACGTCTTTTCAGTAAGTCTTGGATTGTTCTTTCTCCCGGCTGCAGAGCTGTCTGCCTGCAATTTCTCAAAGGAGCGCCAGGATTTCATGTCCATTGGCCCCTGCATTCCTGCCAAAGCCCTGCAGAAATGAGAGCTGCTGCAGCTGCCAGGGTTTATTTACACACATTCCTGCCTCAAATTGAATTAATGAGCATAATTTAACTCAGGCAATGTCCTCCACAGCTCTTGTTTCTCTTTGCCCCTCTCGACATTTCTTTCTCTCACACAACCCCTCTTGTAGTCTGTCTTAAAGCAGTATCTAAAGTGATACTGGTGTAAAAAGCAATTGCAAATGCATTCTATCTCCCATTTGAGCTGATAAACCCGTACATATCTCCTTACAGTCTGCTTTATGGAAAGCCCAGGATCCCCTTAATGACTATCCAGAAGGTTAACCTGAACTTATTTGCTCTGTTCAATCCAAGTTTGTCAGTTTAGTAACGAGCTTCCACAGTTTAATCGCTCACAAAAGACCCAACCTTGGAAAAAGCTCTGATGCAAGAGATGAGAGCAGCTGATGCTATGACATATCTACAGTTGTTAATGTTCACGCACTATATTTAGCAAATCTTTTCTATGCAGGTCTCCAGCTCGTTTCTGTCCTCAGAAATCTGAAATTCCGCATCCGCAGCATAAGGGGTTCCAACATTAACAAGCCCTGCGGTGCTGTACAGACACGTCACATACAGGAAGCTCCTCTGATGCCACTAACCAGACTGATGCAGCGCTCCCCACGTGTTACGTCAAAGATAGAGCACAAAATATTTCTCCAAATATTCACACCCATGTGACTAACGACGCCCATTCTCCCCTCTATTATCACCCTGTACGGTGTGTGTGCCTCACACACTGTGTATATTATGTGAGGCTTGAAAGCCTTAGAACAAGAGACATGTATTTCTGCTAGAAGAGTGTGGGAGAAAAGGAACTAAACCTTTTATGATAAATATATTTGCCACATCAGCACTTCACCAGCATCATGGACAAGAACATTTCAGCAACTCTTTAAACCCCTAGAGCCACAGGAAAAAGCAGATTGCTTGGAACACAGCAGTTTGGCTTTCTGGGAAGAGTATTCTCTTGTGAAGTTCCCACAACACCATATCTATCCAGTTAGGCTGACTCACAGAGAGGATTTTCCTTCCCCTAAACAAGACTAACAAGATCCTTCAGAATATTTCAACGAGAAATTGATGTATTTCAGGACTTGTGGTTGAAACCACAACAAATTCTATGGACCTGAGTTTGCAACCCCTACAAATAGAAACTATTCAAGTAGTTCCAGTAAAAACAGTAGGATTGACTGTGAGAGACACAGCTACTCACCACAGTCACAGGACCGGCAGGCACTCTGGGATGGGAGGAGTTCAAAGGATCATCCCAGGATGAGCCTCTCCTGAAAAACTTACTCCTGCTGAAGAACATAAGACTGATTTTGAGGCACAT
The DNA here is from genome assembly GCF_028500815.1 of Rissa tridactyla. NCBI lineage: Eukaryota > Metazoa > Chordata > Aves > Charadriiformes > Laridae > Rissa > Rissa tridactyla. The sequence goes on from NC_071466.1 coordinate 24,375,666, forward strand.
GTCAATTCTCTTCTGCATGTACAACACCAGAAAAACTGCTTGACACCCCACTGCAGAAAGTAGCTTGAAGTGTGAAGGCAGCAAACAACTGGGGGAAAGTGTGTGCGTGTATTTGAATGCCCAAAATTGAAATTTTGAGCTCTCAGACAGAAGCCTGCTCTAGTTGCAACTGATACAGGCTGTTTGCAAATTTTGGTAACATTTGGACTAAACAGAAGTAGCATGTCCTGAATCCTCTGACTAATAGAGAAACATGAGATTTTACCCCCAATTACAAGGCTGATCATGTATTGTGCTTCTGCATATAGACTATTTAGATGAGGAAAACCAGGGACTTGGGGTTCCATTGCAAAACTAAGGGTCCATGAAAAAAGAGATTGTTTTGGGAAAAAATGGGAGAGGGGGTCTGGAAAGAAGGTGAAGATGCAGGAAAAGATCCTGGAAGTGGAGAAGATCCCAGAGAACAGGGACAGGAGCAGAGATGAATGCCAGGAAATGGCCAGGGACCACGATCACTAACACTTGTGGGTGGTCAACACTGCCAACAGCGGCGCAGCAGGAACCAACCAAACTCTCTCTCCAGCCTTCTCAGGCCAGCAATGACCTCCCTGCAGGGAAGTCGAGACCTAGGGAACATAAGACCATGGTAGGAATGAGCAAGTGAGAACAATCAAGTAGGGTAAGAGTTCTGGTTCTGAAATAAACCCCAGTATCCAGATCCACTACAGGTTATCATTTACTTTTTCTTGCCCATGACAGCCAGCACTAGCCTAAATTTGAGTACTTGCAGACCACTTTCACTGGAAGCTGATGCAGACTACGTATGGCTTTAAAACAACTTTGCTTGCTTACGCAGAAAAAACATGATGACACACTTCTTTTCATGACTACTAACATCAAAAGACCAGAACACACCTATTCTTCACAATCCCAGCTCTAAATCCAGCCAATAGTTTCATTTAAAAGCCCCCACCCAGTCCCCTTTCCTGGCTATTTCCAACTTTTCATTATAATTCCGTGCCACTTAGTAATATTTTTCTCCCTTGGAAAACATTTTGGATTTTGTGGATGCCTTTCATACATCTTTTGGTCTGTGTGGAGATGTCAGTGGTTCAGGAGTTCAATTGCTCTTCACGTATATTCTGAACGAACAGTAGTAGCAAGATCCATGAGTTCAATGAGATTTTGGCTAACCCCAAATGACACCAGCACTTCTTAAAAGCACCTAAGGAAAACTATTGGACAGAGCCTCATTTTTTGTTGTTCCCTCCCCACCAGATATCTATCTTGCTGCTCCATATGCTCACTTCTCCCTCCTCCATTTTGTAAAATGTCTTTCTATATTTATGTGTAATTTTATGAAAGTGCAATGAAAGTCAACTGCGTAACACTATCAAAGAAATCCACCGTCATTTCCTCTGACTTCTACATCATAAGAGTGGAGAAACTTCATTTGAATTTGGAAAGGCCTTCCCTGAATGCAGCTTCTGTTGAATCAAAGCTTCAAGTGGTTACATTTCATGCTTCTCTGAAATAGAAATAGCCTAAAAATATCCCTTTTGGTACATCTCTCAAATTCTCTCAGAACCCCGTAACAAGAATATTTCTTCCATGCATGAAAATGAAATGCCAAATATTAGCTGTTCTACTGTATGTACGTACGCTATTGGATACAACACTGCAAGCAACAGCTTACATAGATACAGGAACCAGAGGACTAATAAAAGAAATAACACAATAAAACCCTGTAGATGTTTACTAAAACAGATGCTTACTCCAAAATACTGCACAAGTGAAGTCCTTGCAAAGGTGATGGTCATTTTTTGTGGAGTCTAAAATTACACTCTGCAAACCACATTATCTTCTCTTCTAGTCATTCACACATTTTTGCACACCTGTGCAATGGCAAGAAGTGAATTGAGTATGGTATGGAAACTTTGAAAGCCAATGTTTCTTCATGTGACCCTTTATATTCCTCGCCCTCTCTCCAACTAAGAATTCCATTCCCTCAGTATCCCCTTTGCTCAGTACTGGGTGCAGCTCATGGACTGTTACAGGTGGAACTGAGGGCTGGAAGGTGTTCATCCTCTTCCTTCCCAGAAACCTTCTGAAAATGAGAAATGCTCTGAACACATGATTTAAATCTAAATGAATACATCACTTCAGAGAATGAGATGAAGGAAATAGGTTTGCATATAATATTGTTCTAGGTCATTTCTTTGGCATCTCCAAGTTACTGAACAGGGTAAGAAGTGGTAGAAAGTACCTTAGAGAAATGAGAAATGCTGTTTGGCACCATGAATTTGGGCTGATTTATTGAAAACAAAAAAGCCATTTCAGGTCAATTGCAACATTTATTCTACAGTTCAGCCACTGTACTGAATCTTCCTTCTCCTCCCCCAGCATTCTCCAAGAAGCACTCCATGCTGTAGAGAAAGGACATTTATACTTCCTTGTCTCTTTTTTCGTGTGTGCGTGACAACATGGCTGTCCAAGCTCTCTTCTGCATTGGCCTGCTGACTCTACAGTAGACATCAGATTGCCTTCAGTCATATACCAGAAAAGGAGGATGTGTCCCCCATGTGCAAGATGGAGCCCTGCAAGATGCTTGGCAAGTGACTGCAGTTCTTAATGGTGGAAAAAACTCATTTCCCAACATCGAGCTACTGAGAGGTGCCACTCTTGGGTTTTATGCTACAGAGACCAATGGTGGCACATCTAATCACAAGTGGCTCCTTCACACTTTAGGCATTATGTTATGGTTAACACCTGTATTTATTCTGCTTATTTATTACCTGCTCTAGGTGACCCTGCTCTGGCAGGGGGGTTGGACTAGATGATCTCCAGAGGTCCCCTCCAACCCTACCATTCTGTGATTCTCTGTCCTTGTTTCCTATCAATCCTATCGAACCACGTACTACTCTCAAGAAAATACAGCTCTCTGGAAGTTTAAGTGTGTATCTGCTTAGCCCCACTGTTGTAACACACTCTTTTCCACAGTCTCCTTCCTATGCCTTCTGACAAGGTTACTGGAATAGAAACACCAGTGCTCAAGTGACACATATACCCAAATGAGAAATCACACTCTACAAGCCAAATAGGTGCGGTTGGACTTCCCACACAGACACTCAAAGGCTCTCCGAAAGTTTACAGCATTCAGATTAGAATTGCTTTTTGTTGTCCATGTCCACTGACAGAGAAGCAGCACAGGATACCATCGTTGCCACCAGCTGCTGAATTAACAGGAACGCCGCAGGGGATGGATTGCACCGGCTGACCCACGGCAGCAGGCAGGGTACTTGAGAGGGCTGCGCTCCTTCCAGCCTCATGACTCCTGAAGCCTGTGTACTCACGTTTGCCTTAGAACAATATAAGAGAGATCATTTCCACTCCTCAGGGCTTTTTGGATCAAGTTTTGACATAATACAATTGGGTAAAAATGATCTCATGAAACGTATACTTTTGGGAGGAAAGGGAATAAAGGTATGTTTCAAATTGATCTGGAAATATTTTCCCATATGAAATAGTTATGCTTTTCTCTTACAAAAATGCAATCCATCCAGCATAAGAAGGAAACAGTGGAATGGTGCACAAATTCATCTAAACAAACAAAAAATCCCCCACAAGCAAAACCCCTTTATAATACGTAAATTCAAATAAAAACATAACACGACCCTCCTGTCCCCAGGGAATGAAGGGAAGAACAACATCCCAATCAAACACCAAATATCTGCTATCTGGGCTTTCCTGCATCCATCAGAAAACAAAGCAACTTGAGTGTGACCAAAGCAAGCTATAAAACCACTAATTCCAACTCACAGACAGTCACCTCCTGCCCTCTGGAATAGAACCCATCTGCTGCTCCTCTTATTTTCTAAAGGAGCCACAGCTTCATTGCTATGAGCTTAAATGCTCTTTAAAAAAAACATCTTACATACACAATTACCCTACCACCTTCCTTTCTTTGTGTCCTACAGATGATAGGAACAACATATTGATCTCTCTACTTTCATGTCCTCCCTCCTCTGCCCATCCTCATCATGCCAGACCATTTAAGCAATAAAGTCCACATAGGAATAGGATATTGCTCAATGCCTTCATGCTGCCTGGAAATGTGGCTGGTTCCCATGTATGACAACCAGAGAGGAGAGTGCAGATAGCGAACGCGTGCAGAGGCAGACTCAGATCTCTTGGCTATGAAGCCTCTTTGCATTGCCCTCCAGGCCACCCCATCCACCCCCCTGTTGCACACTCACCCTACAAAGCTGATCTGCAAAAGATGCCACAGAGGCTGAGCACTTTGCAAGAGGCACGAAAACTGTTCGGCTACGCTCCAGTTACGCAGAGATGCTACAAACCCTTGTTATGCATGACAAACCCATACTGCAAAGCTGTTTGGTTTTCCTCCCTAAGTTTCTAACACAGAACACAGCCTGTATCAGAAATGCTCTGATCCAGTATGGCAAGCCATACGTTCTTGGTTTGTCCTTGCTCGTCAACGTGGCTCAAAACACAGGCTTTTTTTGTAGACATGAGTATTAGCACACACTGCCTCTGGTACAATACAGTAGCTGCTTTTCTAAATTTAAAGCCAGATGTTTCTAATTAAGAAAATACTGAATAGGATATCTTCCAAACATCTTTCCATGAGCATGCAACGAGGCTTCCCTACTTTTAAATATATGAAAAAGCGATTTGGGGAAATTCTGAAGGACATTGAGCAACCCTGGACTTCAAATTGAAAAAAAGATTCGATTTTTGAAGCACAGTCCATTACCATGGAGTGGGGTAAGTCTATCCTGAGTGAAGGAGTTTGTTCTTGGACATGACTATACCACACTCCAAACCCAATAAATCTGGATAATCTGCCAATTATGCAGAAGTGTTCTGCGTGCACATTGCATTTCTATTTAAGCTACTGAGCAGCATTTAAACTTGTTAAGGCTATCTGATCTCCAAACAAACATTGTTCAGAGAGCATGGCCAGTGTCCAGGTTACGCTGCAACACTGGAGGAAAACTAGCTGACACCCTATGTACCATCTGTACAACCTGCAGGTAACCATTTATCTCCACTCACCTTTCCTATTGCTCCCCCATCCGACAGACTCGCCTGTTACCCACAGTTCTTCTGCAGGGCAGGAATAAAGACCAAAGCAAAGGTGGGCACATGAAGACTTCAGAGATGTCTGGAGGCCAGCTGACTGCCTCGCTCTACAATGCCAGTTTCCAAACCAGAACATGTTTTTATGCTCATGGTTTAACTCTTTTTTCACATGGCTCTATGTAGGAAATGCCAGTACAGTGCTGGCCACAGCTGCATATACAGTCCTGCTTTAAAGCCTTTACGAAATACTTCCAAAAGGAAATAAGTTCGGGACATCTGTAAGAAATACTTAGGACAGAGTCATTGCAAAGTTGCCACATAGATAAACTGGCATGTTTTTGGGGGTTAGCCTCCAGAAAATAAGCATGTTTAATCTATGAGTTTCACATTGAGAAGTTAGTAAAATATTTATATTAATTTATATCAAAATTTTTTTTTCATCTTTTTTGTGTATAATATAGAACACCACAACGCTGGGGATCAAGAAGTGACACATTCATTTCTGAAAGCCATGTGTGGCTCATAAAATCAACAAACCCACTCCCCTTCAACAGATGCTTAAAAAGATATGCATGCTTCATTAGCTTAATTCGTCTGCTCAGAGCCTAGTCCAAAACTGCAGAAAAAGTTCCAAAACCACATCAAATGCCATGGAGACCGCTGTGTATAATAATAAAAACAAACACGATCAGCAGGCATTAAGGACCTCAATCTGCAGGCAAAGTCTGATTTCTGCCTAACAGCTGGATGAGGCATTTCCACCGACCAAAACATTGACACCACAACTTAGTGTGCAACCAATTGCAGACAAACAAACCACAATCAGAACAGCCAATTTTCTAACTAGCACCAAACTGCAGAAATATGAGAAGCCAGAAAGAACAACAACTGGGACCTCTGGAAAAAGATTCAAATGTAGAGAGAAAAGCAAAAATATTCCGGAAAACACGAAAGCGTACATCAAGCTGTCAGTATTTCATTGTGGATTTGCAAGAGCAGTAATGTGAAACCTCTTTATTATGTTACAATAATGATTATTACCTTGCCTCCAGGATTTTTTGGTTATTGTTTTGTGTTGTTTCCAAGCCTTTCAAAGCATGCAGGTTTCTCACACACTTCAGTAATAACTGGATCAGCAAGATTTAAGAGAAACTTCAGACCAAAGGCCAGCTACTAAACTGACCATGCAACCAGAGTCCATCAGATCCTCTAGATCATCTCCCGCCCTCAAAAGCCAAGGACCTAGTAAAATAGCTAAGGTGAACCTGTCTTGCTAATGGCATACACAGAGAACAATAGAAAGCTTTGCTAGAAGAAGGACAGACGTTTTCTTGACAAACCATTAATGTGAGTAAGTCTGGCTACTGTCACATTACATGGATCAACCTGGGATCTTCTAAAAACCACCCTTAATCCAGGAGAAGCTGATGCACAGCTTCCTTAAAGTCTTTAAGTAAGCAGACAAATAACCTAGCAAGAGTTTGACAGTTTATCTGGGGAAAAAAAAATTAAAAAAAAATCTTCTGTCAAGGATGTGCACAGCACTAGGAAACAAAAAGCCAGCCTGCCATTAAAGCTGTGAAAGCATGAGGGCGGCTCACCCTCATGCAACTGTTTCCACTGTGCAAAAGCAGAGCTGGTAGTACAGCAATTATTTGGATTGTGATTCTGATGAACCTTCTCTCAACTGTAGTTGTACAAAAGTAACTGGGAAGTGCAGCATCTCCGACTTCAACACCTTCAGCCATCAGGAAGCTGGAGGCCTCAGATGAGAAAGAGCTTCCTAATGCCATCCTGAGATCAACTTAATGGGTTCCAAACTCAAAATGATTCTTAAACCCCAGTTCTGAGATATGACCACATACAGCACAAAGCAAAAGTGTAAAAATCTAGAAATTACTAACCTGTATTTTGGATTAACCACAATATATGATCTCTCAAAACCAGATTAACCACCCAGTTCTTTTACGGTTTCTCCTCCAAGCTGAAAAAATGAGACTGATACCAATCTTCCTAAAGGCATTTCCTTAATGGTAACAACAACTAATGAGGCAGAGACAAAACACAAAACTTACATTAAGGGAAACAGATTTTAAAAATGAATAAATCACAGCTCAACAGTACTCCTTTCTTCATCCACATCTAATGACAGATGCTTCAGAGGGGTGATGGGAACACCCCTTCCCTGTCACCCCCATTCTTCCTCTCTGTCACTCCCACTCTCCTACTAAAGATAGTGTTTTAACTTGTGGTGGGGAAAGAAAATATCCATTGCTCTTCATCTTGGACGGTATCTGGATTAAGACTCAAAGCGTGATCACTGTCACACACATATATAACATCATCTTGTATACATACACATGCTCTCAGGTACAGGTATCTAGGAATGTGCGTGGGTGGGAATACCTGCACACAGGCTTTGATCCTATACAGCGTCATTTTATTCCCATAAATGTGAAGTAGGCTACATTCCTATGAAGAAATCTGTACAAGAAAAGCAGCATTTCACTCACACCACCTGTATGGCATATGCAAGAAATGGCACAAGTGTTATTGCTCCCTGTTCCCTGTGGGGAATCCAATCCCCATCCCCCAGGCAAACAGAACACCCAAGACTGCATGAGGGCAGGGCTATGGCTAAGGTGCTGGTCAACAAAATACTACTGGGTTATGAGCCGCAAGCCCCAAAAATTCAGGAAAAGGATAATTAAAAAGGCACTCACATCCTTAGAGCAGCGTACTTCTGTACCACCTCTTAATTAATGAGTATCAAAGTGGGTAGCTCTTTTTAAAAACATAGGCATCTACTTGTTTCCAACAGTCTGTGGTGGTAAGGCATAACTACTACTAGAAGGTGGGAAAGGATTCACACGTTGTACAAAATGCTGTCATCTGGAAGCACTAGTTCAAAAAGCAGTCAGCTCCCATACCAGTATCCTGACAAGACAGGAAAATAGGCACTGACTTTTCTCAATGTCACTATTCTCTGCAAATACAAAAAGAACTTCTCTTAAAAACATACAAATATTCAGGAAAGCAAAGAAAGCTATCAGAAGGCTTCCTTGGTCTTACAATGTTGCTTCTGATACTACTAATGGAAAATATTATTTGTGTTACTGAAAAGGTTCCCTCAAGCCAGGCAGAGAGTTTACCTCCAAAGTACCACATGTCACACTATTGGAAAACTTCTATTAAGGACTATTGAGATTTTTATCACAGCTTTGTCTTATTATGTTACATGTATTCTATTATGAATACCATACTGGAAACAGAAGAAATATGTTGACTCTGACAGCAGAGAATAACTAAGTTGCTTCCCTTTGCCCTCAAGGAGGAAAAAAGGGGTATTATTTTCCCTGTGAGAATGCTCAAGATATAATGGGCAAGAGAAAGAAATACTTAGTGGAAATGGTTTAATAAATCCCAGAAACAAAGCATCTTTTCACATACTTAAAAGTCTGCAAGGCTCCATGCTGACGTTTCATGAATGGATGGAATAAACTCTTTTGCACCTTCTATGCCTTCTACTGACGGCACAAAGTGTCCTGGCTGGCACAGGTGCTAGATGAGTATTACAGTCAAAACCAGCTCCCTTCAAGTGTTACTGGATTTGCATAGTATGAAGATCTAAAATATTCTGGACTTCAGATTATTTGAAGACAAACACACTAGCAAGATTTAAAACCAAAACAAAGTAAGCTTTTCACTGTCTCATTTTGGTTTTAAGATACCTTGATTACTTGTAAATGCAGAAAAGGACATAGCAGGAGTAAAGGAATAGCTTAAATCCGGGAAGTAGCAAGGCAATTCATTTTACTGACTAGAGCCCAGCACCATCCCAGCTTATTTCACCATAAGCCGGTTTTATGACAGTAAGTGATTACTCAAGAGACTTTGTGTAAATTAATCCAAGTGATGGGCAACTTCCCTTTACCTTGGTAGCTTTCTTTGATTTTACGAAAGGATAAAGGAAACAAAAAAATACACTCTCTTCCACTGCTGCTCCTTCTCTCAAAAATAAACAAAAATTGCGATAGAACGGTATTGTTACACACACACACACACTGTAAGCCATACAACAGACTATTTCTGAATGCTTGTATTCAAAAAGTGTCTTTCTAGAATGATGAACAATCCTTAATGTCTTTGATTAATGATTACTGGCCCAGGGACACAGCTCCACAAGTACGGACTAGAGACTTAAAGTAAATGTGTTCTCCATAAAAAAAAGTACATTAGATTATTTTCATGTCAGCAAGATATTAGTATCACTTCTCAAGTCATGATGTCAGAAAACCAGAGCATAAAACCAAAGTTTAAATAGAAACACTTTACAAAAACATAGTCAAGCAAAACCAAGACTTATTAACATGAAGCTTTTGTTTGGAGACCTGTGGTTTATGTCAGCGCAAATGAATTTTGTTGCAGTTACAATTAAAAAAAATGGGAGCTACTTTTAGAATCAAAAATGCAACACCAAGCTAAAGCCGATAGTCTGACCCTTTTGGATGAAGAACAGCCTACCTTATACCATTAACATGTCAGCCTTAGAAAGCACAAACCGTGAGTCTGCCGTAGAGGACAAGTAGTTCATAGCTCTGCATGATACTCAAGTCAAATTTCTGCTTGATGTATGAAAACATGAATTAGAGCTACTGATGCTAGATATACAAGATCACCATGAAATACTATCAGAGGAGTGGGGCTTTGTCTGTCAGTCACTTCCTTGCTGATCCCAGCCTGTCAGCTGTCACTCTCCTGTAAAAAAGCTGTCCATGAAAATCTACCATAGCCTCCACTATCCCCAGTGTTTTAGCACAACATAATAAAATAAGTATTAGGCCAGAACAGTAGCAAAATCATGCCTGACTGCTCTTCTGTACAAACATGACAGTAACCTCAAAAAATCTCTAACTGGCTTGCCAACACTTGGCTGTTTTTATTACCATTTTGTAGTACGAAATGATAGTACTGTAGTACTGTGTCCAGTTCTGGGCTCCCCGGTTCAAGAGGGACAGGGAACTGCTGGAGAGGGTGCAGCAAAGGGCTACCAAGATGATTAGGGGACTGGAACACCTCTCTGATGAAGAAAGGCTGAGGGATTTGGGTCTCTCCAGTCTGGAAAAAAGACGGCTGAGGGGGGACCTTATCAACACTTATAAATACTTAAAGGGTGGGTGTCAGGAGGATGGGGCCAGGCTCTTTTCAGTGGTGCCCGGGGACAGGACAAGAGGTAACGGGCACAAACTTGAGCATAGGAAGTTCCACCTAAACATGAGGAGGAACTTCTTTACCCTGAGGGTGGCAGAGCACTGGCACAGGCTGCCCAGAGAGGTGGTGGAGTCTCCGTCTCTGGAGACATTCAAAACCCGCCTGGACGCGCTCCTGTGCAGCCTGCTCTGGGTGACCCTGCTCTGGCAGGGGAGTTGGACTAGATGATCTCCAGAGGTCCCTTCCAACCCTACGATTCTATGATACAAGAGGATGACATGAGTTAAACACGCTAAGATTCTTTGTCAAAATTATTAGTTTGCTTTTCTTCTTTCTATATCATAAACAGCATCTTTGCATTAAAGAAAATTCTAAACTTATTACAATATGCCTTTTTCTGCTCATCTTGACAGCAGTTCCACTTCTACAGAATAACTTTTTACCATGCATTTATTAAGTCTTTCATTGTTCATGTTAACCCCCTATTTTAAATATGCACAAGGCTCTTGAGTGATTTTGACAGGCTCATGACTCAGTCTTCTCACCACAGGTTGAAATAATGACACCAAAGTGAAAATTTCACCACCTGGAACTCAGCTGACACTGAAGGAACAAATTCAAAATTCCTCTAGTATTATAAAGGGACCAGTAACATATCAGCTTCCCATCTGCTTCTGACCATGTCATCTTAGTCTCAAGTAAATTCTGGTTTGTTTTAAACGAATGCAGGAAAAAAGGAAAAATACAAAAGCAAAGTATATGGAAGAGAAAGAACCCTCGATTAAAAAAAAACAAACAACAAAACCCCAAACCAAATAAACTAAATGTCTACCTGGCATTTTGTCAAATACACAAAGTCTTACTAGGAAAGCACTAAAGAAAGAGCCAGTCTCACTGCTATCCAAGTGAATGGAGAATTGTCATACAGTACCCACAGTGCATATAATCACGTATGAGGTCACTTTTGGGGAGAAAAAGAGCTCTTCTAATGAGGAGATTAAGCTAAATGAATGCAGGGATTAAAAAAAAGAAAAGGTTAAAACGAAGTACAAGTGCTCTTACTAGAGCACAATTCCTTTCCAAGCATTGTGTGAGCATTCAGGAAGCAGCAAGTGGCAGCGGGACGCTGTGTTGAGCATCTTACCCTGCAGCCAAGCATTCATACTGACCTGCCCCAGCATGTCCGGTGCAATTGGAAAGGTGGGCCAGATGGCTGAGTAGACACCAAAGAACACCAGCCAGAGCAGCATGCTTCCCCAGACGGCCAGGTGACTGAACTGTCAAGGAGCAAGGAAAGAAGGAGAGTCAACACAGGGCACTTCCTTCATCCAAACCTATAGATATTTCTCTGTTCAGGTCTCTGTCGGTCTCACTCAGGCCTGTCTACTGCGCTTGGTTTCAGGCCAGTAGCATGGGTTCTTTAAACAACATAAACCAGCTCTCCTCCTCTTTAATCTTTGCCTCACAACAGGGCAGGCAGATAGACTTCTCAGCCAATCTGTCTTACTTGGAGCTCAAAAAACTCATCAGATTTTCCTTGTAACTCTGATTTCTCTCATCTAGCTCCTGCTTCCCGTCACGCATGTGCCAGGTTCAACACATATATCAAGGTAGAAGTTTTCAAAGGCTCAGGTTAAAGTTCACATGGACAAATCCCTTATGGCAAAGTGTATGCATACAAGCCACAGGCACCACTCACGTACCTTTCACAGAGGAAGATTCAGTGCTGTGTAATACACTACAACAATCGACATCCATTGATCAGCTTTGGTTTTTTTTTGTTTTAAAAGTGTCCTAAGTGATTTATAGATATGCAATGCAGTTTACATCTTTACAAGTTCTTCAGTCTGCAGACTCACTATGAGTAAATAAAAGTACTATTAAAGTGACTAAGGACATGTCCAGCACAGACTTTGTTTCAGTTGCATTAAAGAAAGTCATTTTTCCTAAACACGCAAACTATTTTGCTGTTCGGGATGATTTAAGCTGTTTTACACAGCACTGGATGGAATCAGTAATTTCAGTTGTAACAAGCAACTGAGCTCATTATTGGCTCCAGCTTTTTTGGATGCCAACGACTCCTGTGCCTGATGACTTTGGCTCCAACTCAGAGAATTACCTGCATAAATCTTAATTACTAATTACATTTGGTTTTAGGAACATGGGAATGAATTCACACACTGGTTGCTATGGTGGACACAGCGTTTGCTTAGTTCTCAGCTTTACGTACTTGCTGTTTGATGATTGTGTTTGTTGACTTTTTGAACAGTGTGTCTGAGTATTGTGTTCTGCCCTCTGTGAGGCAGACGCAAGCTTCTGGAAAAAGGAGAAGATTGCTCCTCCTCTGGAAGCACTGAGCACCCTCAGAAAGGAGAGCTTTCTCCAGCAGAGGCAGTGAAAACAAACAAGCAAGGAGTCTGCAACGCCAGTGCAGACTGGCAGATAGCTGGGAGCAACTGGAGGCTACCTTACAGTAGAAGCATTCATACAGCAAAACGTCAGAGGCAATGGAAAGAACGCTCTTCCAGGCACTTTCAGAAAGCTGGAATTTTGTTCAACTCTAAAAGTTGCTGGGCTAATGAGCAGGACATAGAATAAAGCCCCTTTCTAGAGTGACACAGTGGGCAGGAAGATGTGTTTTCAAATTTTGCTATTTACTCTGTTTCACCCAGGACATCTGACCGGCAACTGCTTTATTTTTAATTCAGTTTTAATGTGAATAAAACTAAAAGACTGGAAGGACTTATTTAATTTTTTTTTTTTGCACTTGGAGGAAAGGGGGGCTTTTATCCTTTCAGTCTACTGGCTTTTCTGAAAATTAGGGACAATTCATGTAAAGATTCTGACTAAAATAAAGCCCTGCCACAGTGAGCAACTGTAGTGCTCAGCTCCCCAAAGAACAAGTACTGCAAGGCTCCTGCAAGAATTTGTCTTTAAGAAAAGCCAGCCCCATGCAATGGCAGAAAACACCAGCACTGCTTTCCCAAAAGGATACGACACCTTCTCTTGAGCCACAGCCTTCCCTCCAAACAAGTGGACAGAAGGCTCAGAACAGCCTGGACGGACGCTTACAAGCCGCAGACTCCTACAGACTTTACGATTAAAATAGTAAAGATAAAAGCAAGCAGGGAAACCAATTTAAGAAATACTCTTGTTTTGTAGGAGGTGTATTTATGCTAGTGAAATGATTTTTTTTTTCTTTCGTTTCCCTTCTGTTTTTCTTTCCAGTCTGCTGGTAGGACAGTTTGAGTTTTGCAACTCTTCACCTTGCCCTTTCCAGCTCAGCCAAAAACTACTCAAGTTTATGTTGTCTTTATCTTCTTCTCATGGTTGGCCCAATCATCTCTTCATCTCAGGCTTGTACCCCCATGAATGGCTTCTCTACCTTTAAAAGACCTGCTGCTTTCAGGAAGAGCCCTCCTTGCCCTGCTTGGAAATATTCCTTACACACTCACTCCACCAACCTTTGCGCTGTTGATTCTCCTCTGATCTCTGTCACTTACCCCTGTAGAATTCGTGTGCAAAGCAGAAGCAAGTCCCATCAGATGTATTAAATGAATGACAGTCAGAAAAAAGAAAACAAGGCGCTCTGCCATAAAAACTAGACATACTGTATGGCTATCTTGCGTGTAACTATTTACCCGAAATAGTTCATGTAGTGTAGTAAAACAGTGAAGAAAGCTGTAAGTGTTTGTGAAAGTCTACTGCAGTGTTCCAGATAGGTAAGAAGTAACATGAAGCTGCTCCACATGGCTCCAATGTGCTGATTTTGTCAGGCATCATGTTACCACTTTAACCAAAGCCTTTCTTTCCACACTACCTACTGGATATACCAGGCTCCCAAACACTTAGAATCTGCATTATTTATTTAAAGCTTTCAGTTGAACTCATCATGTTCTCCCAAGTGGCAGTGCCCCTCTCACTCTCAAGAACAAATTGCATGTAACCAATCCACTTGATGATGGAGAAGGGGCTTAACTCAATGTTGTACATTTAATACTATTCAAGTAACCTAAAGATTTTGTGTGTTGATTCACTCACAGCTGAAACAATAATTGTAACCAACATCAGATTACAAAGATGATGAGAGTCAGTGGTTCAAGCAAAGGGACAGAAGTTAGAAGTGTATATAGAAAAAAGTTGATTCTAAACACAACTTTTCTGTGCATAACAATAATTTCTCTATAAAATGCAAGTGTTAAAGAGCACAGAGATCTACTAAACATTATGTTATCTTTTAAAGTAAAATTTACAAAAGAGGGGATCGTCATTATCCTTATGTGACTGAAAAGCCACCAATTACCCAGGGAAGGGGAAAGAGGAGAAAGCATCAAATAATTCACAACATAACAGGATCTAAACACACTCACATGCCTCCAATGCAGACTTAGATATATCTTCTTCTAGTTCATGAGGGATTAATTTGTTTAAGTATTTTTGCATTTTAAAGTGTTGGTACACAACATAAAACTTATGCATAAGCAACACCACTAAAAGAACAGATTTTCAGATGAGCCAGAGAATATTAGATACTTAATAATTAAATAGCCCATATAGATAGCATTTCATCTTTAAAATTCAAAACAGACATCAGCTCATTATATTTAATTAATTTCTCTGTGAGGAAGGAAAGAAAACATTTTACAACTAAAAGAAACAATGAGGTTAGGAGCTCTAAGCCAAGACCCTCCAAGAAACTGGTAAAATAAGAACATGAGAGTCCTCAAAACAGCTTGGTCTTGAGGGCAGAGTGTCCTAGTATGTCATGAAAACTAGATTTCTGTAAGGTGTCTCATTGGTGTGGAGAAAAAAAAAAATAAATCAAAAGACTAGTATTTCAGTGGGACTGGGGAAAAGAAAGGGAGAGAAAGGTATTGAAGGTTCATCAACACAGGAACCCTCCTACCCCCCATATTCTCTTGAGGTCACTGCCCTGCCAGATTCTGACACCTACCAGTCAGAGCACACACTCACTGCAAGTAAATGACTCAAATCTAGGAATCAACATAACCATTTGACTAACATCCTTATTACGCTAAGTTTCCAAACAAAAAATTTCATCCAATGTGAAGTCTCTAGTGCTTTCTACTGGCTTCAAAGACATTTTCAAAGCCCAGTTGTTTATCTGTGGGCAGACACCTTTCATTCCCTATTGCATTAATTTTTAAAGGGAATACAGAGTACAAAGATTATGTTCTTGATCTATTTCCTTAAGCAATTACAGCAGTATGTTGATTTCATGCAAGTTTTTCTCCATTTTAAATATTTAGAGTTGTTGGCAATATACTTTTAGTGTTCTCTTCCCACTTCTGACAGGCTGTCCTTTTTCATCACACGCATCGTGTGATCTACGAGTTCATTCTCCTCTCACATCCTGTAATTATGGAGCTTAGCAGTTTATCCTTAGGTGAGAGATCCAATTAAAACACTGAAGCTTCAAACGATTTTTAGGACTTTTTTTCTGTATTAATACTCATTAGGGAGAAAGGTGTGCTAATAAAATAAAAGATAATGAAAAGTACTTACTCTAGTCCACGCAGTTGTTTCCAAGCCAGCTTTCAGGCAAACGGTGACTACAACATACTGCAAGGAAGAAAGAAAAGAGTCAACTTCAGTACTAACACTCTCAAATTCTAAGGTGTTCACGGTCCAATCTCCCCTTTACACCTAAAAAGTTACTACCATTTAGGTACCAACCCAGGGCCTTGGCAGTGTGGGATAGGGGAAGGACAGAGCAGAAGATACTGTTCGTGCATGTCTGTGAAAAAAAAAGAAATGAAAAAAGAAGGGGGAAAATCATGCATACGGAGTAAAGTTTGATTTTATTTTACTCATACGCTTTCTTCTGGTTTACACCATTTTCTCATAGTATAAAAAAAGCTATGAAAAAATTCTATCATTAAAAAATTACTAGGATACATAAACTTACAGTGTAAACTATGTTTCCAACAAATAAATAGTCAATTCCCTGGCCATTTGTGAATACCGCATCTGAAAGAAAAACAAAAGTTACCACATCATTTGTTATCAGTTTACCAACAAAACAGATGAAATCGTAGAATGCTTCCAGGGATGGCCCATCTACCATTCCTCTGGGCAATCTGCTCCAGCCTCGTTTCAAAAAAAAGGAGATTTTCAGGAGAAACTAATCAGTCCCAATCTTGCTTTTTAGAACATTTAAAAGCATGGTAATGCAGAAGTTTTGCTAAGCCAGGCCTTATCCGCGATGCTTGGATAGAGCATATGTATATCCATAGTTGTAGCTGCGAGAAGCTGTCCTTGCGAAAGGGGAAGTGTTTGCCAGACCCTAATGTGTAATTTGCCTATAAGAGCTGAGGTATGTCATGTCAATTCTGTCGCTGTCTGTTCTGTACAATTGACACCTCTAACAAATCCCATTATTTGCTATGCCTGTGAAGAAAAAGCCTGTAAAACACCAGCTGATTTGTGGTGACATAGAGCTGAATTAAGAAAAAATGCAAAAATTTCATCTATGAAGGACACGTGTAACATCTAAGAGGTTAATTCAGTAATCGAGCATCATTCAGTCTCCACCCAACCTTTCTCTAGTCAGTGTGCACAAGGATAAGTACATGTTAATCTATCATTTGAAAGTGCCAACCTTGGCAACACTTCAAATATCTGTTCAGTCTTTCTTAGCCCTTGTTGAATAAAATCGGAACACCATGAAAGCACATTCGACAGCCACGCTAATGCCAAATGAACTCGTACTCACAGGAGCTTTCAAGCATTACTCAAGCATAGTAAGTATTGCTATTTTCACAGGTTTTAAGATAACTGCTGAAGAAATACACAAACAGCAGGGATGAAAAAGGCTTAAGATAAAACCTTGGACCTGTTCCTAAACACATACTGCCTAGCACACTGCTTCTACTATGAGGGTACTGTTTTGCTAGATTTATTTGCAAAACTGGATCTGACATTCTTAAACTAGGTTCATCTACTTAGTTAACTACATTCCTATAACGTAGGTCTCCAAGATCAGTAAGCTTTTAAGTCTACAGAGAAGAGTCGCTGACACCCTGGCTTTTGTGGTGAAGACTCCGACCAGCTTATGGGTAAAAAGACTACATATTTAGTCAGCGTGCAGTAACCCCAAGCTACTTGTTAGGGTTTTCTTCTACAATGGCCACATGTGGTTGCCTCTGAAGAACTAACAGGTTGTGAATATTTTCCAGAAGTTGCTGGTTCTATATCTCTGCTTTCTTTTCTCTTTTGAACCCCAATTACTAAGAAACAAAAGCAGACAGACTGGTCATGAACACTGCAATAGGAGCTAAAGCCTGAGACAGCTTGGTTAGGAATTGATTTGGTTTCCAGCCAGTGGAATCTCTATCAGCCCAGCTCCTCCCCCGGTACTCTGGCTTCAGGCATTTACCACATCATTCACAAATAGACATTAAGCTTTAACAGTCACTTTGCTCCTTCCCCTAGTGTCAATGAAAAAAGTGAAGAGCATTAGAGAACTGAGCCTTCCATGTCCAATGAGCCCTGCTGATGCCAGAAGTCTCATTTTATTAAGAAAAAGGCATTCCTAAACACACATTGGTTTTGATAGATCTAGAACAAACTGACCTAATGACTCTGCCAGTATATTACTCGAGTGCAACGTGACAGTGCATGTTTAAGTAATTGAATAATTTTTGGTATAAGTCTCCATTTTTTTAAAGTTACATTTTAATGGAGTAAGTTAATGCCTTTTTTTCCCAGTGATTTCCATGACCTTCCACTTTGGGAGGCTAAGCGGTCCTTAAAGGAATGGTATTTCTGTTAACGAGAACAGCAGGACGCTCAGTGAACATTAATTTCTAAAACTATACAACTGTCCGTTCATGGGCTATATGCACTTCACATTCTAAGGAACTCGAGAGGTTAAAACATATCCCAGAGTTAATGGCACATTTTTGTCTCTGGCACTGAAATGCCTTTTTCACTTGGAAATACAAAGAAACTTGAAAATTCAATATTCATTCCTCTTCAGAAAGCAAACTAAGCGACCTATTCAAAGGAACTCAAAGTTACCATTTGAGCGGGTAAATATTCTAGTCTTACCATTTGAATTGTTGAAATTAAAAGTACGTTATCTATTTAGGAATTAGAAAAACATTTATGGAAGACTAAACCAAAACCTGTATTTTTCTTTAACTGTAACCACTACAGACATCAGCCTGAAATTTCTGAAGTTGGATTTAAAAAGGGGTTATTTGAGATTAACAATTCTCATAAAAATAGTGAAACAGAACAACAAAACCCCTCAAATCGAAAAAACCTACCAACCATAAAAATGTCCCCCTCCCCCAAAATTGAACCGAGCTCCCAGCCTACATCCAGAGGAAAGGGAAGTCCTTTCCTGTATGGTCCATTAGACAGCATGTGAAGCTGCCACTTAAGGATACGATGTTTTACTCAGCCAGGTAGAGAAACATGAACCTGCCTCCCACAAGTATATATACTATCACGCCTCTGATGTGAGCATTCGTCTTCCCTCCCTTTCACCTTCCTCCCCAGTTAATCCATCCTGGAGCTGAGGTGGTTTTCCTGACATAAGTGTTTTCCAGGAAAGAGTTTTAGTTTTGAAAAATTCATGGGCTTAGGTAAATACTCTTCCCCCCACTGCTGCCCCAAATTCCTCATCTGATTAATCCTATTTCTTACAACAGTAAAAAGAAACAGGTTTCCCATGTTTTTTCCTGCCCACACAACTATATTGTAAAGCTAGGTAGAAACCATATGGGATTTACTGTTCCCTGAAATACCATGTAGTTGCTTTACCTCTCATGGAAAGCAAGACTTAATAAGCCTAATTTGTAAAACAAAAAGTCTCATTTCCCCAATATCTCTGCCTCTTGATCTGGTCTGCTTCCATTCCAGCCAATTCATTTTTTCCACAGGCTTTAATACTACTTTAACAGTAGTATTTTATCCTACATTTTACAGTACTGTGTTATGGAATGGGAAAGATCCAACAAAATATAAGCAAATGGTTGTGATACAGCTGCTGTAAGAACATTATACAGTAAAAAGTGGAGATCTCAATCCACTACAAAAAAAAAAGTCATTGTATAGAACATTATTCAGTATTTGAGTAAGACTTTTTGGCAAAGCAGCAATTTAATTTTTCAAGTATTAAAGTTTCTATATGAACAATAATTACGTTAAATAAGAGTAAGTTCTGAAAGCCACTAGGTAACTAGCCAAGTTCAGCAGCTATAGCCCATTGAACTGTCTATCCGTATTATTTTCTTGCGACTTGTCACGACCTCCCGTTCCACAAACACACTGGGCTCTGTAAGACTGAACATCAGTTACTGACATAAGAAATAATGAAGCCCTTACCATGCTCCAGCACTTTCAGTGGAAACCAGAAGAGAATGATGGAATGGATCAGGGCATTGATGCAGTGACCCCAGAAAACCTGAGGGAAAACAAACCAAGTCGTCAGTAAAGTCCAAAACTCTTGACCTCTCTCAAACTCCTAACAAACACTTCATTGTGTAGTTTAGAGTCAGAAAATGTTTGTCCTGAAGTGAAATACCTAAACTTCTGCAGGATCTATTTCCTCCTACAATTTCTGTTCTTTCGTAAGAAAACACTGGTCCAGTTGGATGGTTTTATTCTAACAACTTAAAACATAATAGGCCAGCATGCTTGCTATTTAAGATCTTCATCAAAATACAGCAAACAGATGGAGTCAGCCTTCTTTAATTACCTCAAAGAATGATTTTAAAACACTGATTCAATACTATGAAATGTTCTATTTCTTGGAAGAGCAAATACTTTGTGCCCCACAATTTTTAACTTACAGATAAGGCTGTTTTGCAAACTAGACCTTTACATATTCTACAATTTCCTCTCTAAACAAAGCAGTCATGCAGCTTCCTTGAACCAGAAGTACATTTAGATGTGAGACTGTTATGGAATAAAGACAGAATACCAAATGCTGGTATTTTCCAGCATTTAAATAGCAAAATGAAGTAAAATGTGTTCTTCAAAAGTCAAAGTCCAAATAAACCAATCAAAATTTTATTTTCTGAAAGAACTATGGGAAGAGCTATACTAACTGTGAAAAAGCCCCCTAATAGAGAGCACGATGACAACTCGTACATTAAATAAAATCAAGGCGATGTTATCCAGTTCCTATGAAAATGGTAAACTCACCATTTACCAGTAGCTGTGAATTGAAAAATCATACTCATATACAAATATTTCTTTGAATCAAAATTTCAGGACGAGTTTCAGTTGAAGCCATATCAGAAATCCTTATTTAAAAACGAGGACTCTCTTTTAACAAAAAAAATACAATCCCTTGAAAAGAACTGGGAGGCAGAACAACCTTAATCTCAGTGGCTAAATGAAGCAGGAGTAACAGTGGGGAATAAGTTATTTTCTGATGAGAAAGACCTGGAAATAAGAGTGTTCATTGTTGTTCTTAAAGAAACAGACTTTCCCTTACCCTTGTATTGAACCCATCAGCATTTTGAGTAATTTTGTATAGCTGTGGAAATCTAAGCATGCTATCTTGAGTACACGATCGTTCAAAAATTCCCAGAGTAAAGGGTGGCAGCGCTGTGAAAATCTGAAAGGAAAGCATGTACTAATTAAAAGCAGCTATTAGTTTTAAGTGGATCTCAGATAATATATCAGTATCTAGACAACAGCAAAATTCCCACAGACTTCAGTGAAGACTTATGACCAACTAGCGTGTTATTTGACATAATTTTCAAGTGTCCAAACATGAATTTCAGCAATTCATAACTCTCAAATATTGACTTACAAACAATAGAAGCATGAAAGAAAATTCTTACTATTGATCAATTAGCTAAAACACAAGTAGTTAAGCATCAGTAGTTTCTGATGTACCAGCTAATCTAGGGAGGGTAAAACACATCAGCTTGCAAAGGAAAGACAACGTGTACTTTTTCAAGAAAGCCTTGTGGGAATGGGTTCAAACATAGCTGCAATTGTAGCCGTAATTAAATATGTAATATGCTTAACCAAAGCAAACTTTATAGACAAAGCAAATGTGGAAATCGCATTTAAAAAAAAAATCTACTGAAAAACAAAGGCCATTCTGTATTATGGTACTTTGGGGATTCTCCAGGCAGGCATGGACTGATAGGAACAAATTAACTGCAGTACGTGTCTGTGCTATGGGCAGACGCCTAGATGACCGAGCCTCGGAAGCTTTCCAGGAGAGGCAGCAGGACACTTTGCCAGAAGCAGAGTAAATTAGCCTCTGCCGAGTCCCACATTGCTGCTCTTAAAGTGTTTCCAGGATCTGAGGCAGCTCATTTAAAGCCAGCTTGGGTATCCACGTTTCTTGCGGTCTGCAGTGCAGGCACAATGTGGAAATAATACCAGTGTGCATGTCTGAAAACTAAACTTCATTCGCTTCCTTTTACATTAACAGTTTATATGAGAAGAATAATATCTAATCCTATACATACATTATTTTTAACCGTTTGAGAAGCGTTCTTGAAATTAAGCAGCAGCTTGAAGTGATGAACCGTTTCTAGCGTGTGTGCATGCTTGCAAAAGCTGAGCTGTGGCTCCCACCAGCAGTGAGCTGGCAGTTGGGTAGTACACAAAGAGAAACACAGAGGACTAGAAACTAGTGAGAATCAATAATTACATCCCTAGATCCAACTGGGAATCTGCTGCTTCTGCTCATAAAGTGATAAACCAGATGGTTAAAATGGCAGCAGGCTGGGGGTGGGGATTGAAACTAAGATCACTGGTCCAATATATTAAAAAAAATGGGCACTATCTCATACAGCATTAAGGTATTTCCCCAGGTTTCCCATTTTTATTGGGGCATTAACATTCTCACTCGAAGTAAATCTTCTAGTGTTTTTGTTTATGAAGGTAAACTTGCAGCGTGAACCAGTGCAGAAGCAAGAATTACAATGCTACTATCATTTCCTACACGTAACATTTTAATGAGACTACTCATGAAACAAAGGGTTAATCTGCACAGAAGAGAATGACAGAGATAAAACCACTTTAAAATCTAACCCCTTCAAATTGCAGAAGTCCCCAATACCCTACCAGCACTTGATTGTTCACCAGTCTACGTAACCAGTTCTAATTTTAGAAAACACCAACTTACAAAACAAGGGTTAATTTCTACTTCACTGATTCTAGAAGATGAGTTTCATACATGAGCTTTATGTAGCGCAGGTAGATCCATCAAATCAGGTTTAAAGATAATAGATGCAAATATCTAAACACAAATGACAGAGACTGAGTAACAGTCAGGAAATTAGGATGAAGAGAATCAAGGGAGTGGAAAATCCCTGAATAAATATCTTCCATGAAGAATATGAAATCTTATGGAATATGAGGGTTTGTGCCATCATTTTTAAGATTAATGTGACAGAAGTTAAGTGTTTCCATTAATACTACTCACTGATAGAGATAATTTGCTCGCTTTTTCTATATTACCATATATTTGGAATGAGTCTGCTTAAAGAAAAAAAATTAAATTTCCTCCCTCCAAAGATAAATGCAAAGGATTTTTCAACACTAACAAAGCGTCCTAATGGCTTATAAATCCAGACGCCAGGGCACTTACCAGCAACGTTACAAAGGTAACAGTGCGGAAAACACCAGCACAGGTCTATGGTATGCTATGGAATTTGGTCCCAGAAATCCTCAAGCCTTTAATCGATGTTATTGATCAAATAATATTATTAATTAAAGTGATAAAGACATGTGGCACAGTGTGGCACACTGCAGAGCACGGCAAAAATCAGAAATCACTCCTGGACTGACACAACCTGCTCTTGGGTCAAGTGAGAAATGCTGGTGACATGGCAATGCTACATCCCATTCCGTACCTAATATAGCATGAGCCAACCCAAAGCACCTGCGTGACACTTCTCTGAGCACCCTACTGTTACAGGGTCTGAGGGAAAAAAAAAAAAGGTCCAAAATCAAAGATTAAGACTCTGTATCTATTTTGAACATGAACAGCCAGCAAAATATTCAGTACAAAAGACTGAAGACACTTTCGAAGAGGAAATTAAATTCAATCTAAAAGCTGCAAAGTTTTATGGACATCGTATTAGGCCAAACATGCATATTTCAAGTCATTTTCCCAAATTTATTTTTGTGATAAAAACACCATCCAAAGTGAATTTTTATCTACCTCAGAGCGGATTCAAAATGGCTCTTACAAATGAACTCACCTTTCCCGATATACATCCAAGACCGTTACCTGTGAGAAATGGGATGCAACAAAATAACACACAAGTCCCGAGCACTATCAAGTCAAAACACGTAGCACTTACCACATTATACAGACCAATGCACCATCGCTCAAATAAGATCTGCCCAGAAAATCCATTAACGAAAGCAAACCAAAGCTGAAACAAAGACAGACAAGTTACAAGAAGCTTTAGATTACTACTGTGGTACATGTTTCCATTTACAGTAGATAAGTGGAAGACACACCACCATCTGGAGACAGCTGCTTGTCATGCTAAAAATAATTATCAGCAGTGCCAGGCAGTTATTCTCTTCTAAATTCTTACATCTGAAATACTGCCAGAGTACTGCTTATCTAAAATAAAATACTCAGGTGATGGAGCAATTTGCTGTATGTGCATTATTACTCTAAAAAAAAAAATAAATGCCCTCAAACTATTTAGAAATCCTTATTGCTGGCAAATTAACATGCTCGAAGCCAAAAGCCAACCTTGTTTCCATCACAGTCAGCAAAGATCAGAATTTTCAAGGTAAGAGTGTTTTGATGGATACTCTGCTTGACTTCTGTATCCTATTTTTACAGTCCCAGAATTAGTGGTACCGACTTACCACTTACATAATTATATCACAATTTTCTACATGTCGTAAACATTACTATTTAATAAACTATCGATTTAATACTGAAACACTGGAAGAGGTTGTCAAAAGAGGCTGTGGAGTCTCCACCCTTTTTACAAGTTTACAAACACCAAGTGGGTAAGCCCTGAGAGGCCTGGTTTGAATTTAGCATTCACCCTACTTTAAGCCAGCGGGCTAGATGGCCATCAAGTTGCCTTCTAACTGACAAAGGCTCAGTAATGCCGCAATCCCAGCAGACTGCTGTAAGCAGCGGTGTGTAGGTAAACTCTTTTCAGCATTTCCTTGGACCTAGCTTGCTTGAGCTTACTTCTTATCTTGTTTAAGCAGCTTTTTGAAGCAAGAACTGCTTTACTGAGTTGGAACAAAGTTTCTCAGTCAGCAGGCATTGAAAGAAGCTTAGGAAAGAATTATCTTTTCCCAAGTAAATTTGAAACCTGAAGAACAATCATCAGTTTAAGGGCATCCTGAAACAGTTTGCACATGAATCACTGCACTTAATAGATACCAAAGGATTTCCGTGAATTTGTGTCTGCAGTCCCTTTTGAAATCCACAGTGCATCACAGCACTTCGTTCAGAATTAGTTCAACACTGTGTGTGGAAACACTCCCCCTCTTCACCCCCTTTCAACATGTTTTGTCTTGCATTTACTTTACAAGTTGAGGTTGCACTGGATGCACTAGGTACTGCAGAGCAGCCAAATGATGCCCATGCCTATTCCCTTTTCACTGCCTGAGAGCCCACGGCACTGGCTGCCTGGCATCTTTTCTCACACCATTCTGTCTCTCCCGTATAGCAGCTCTCACTCTCCCACCAGCATGATTTACTCTCTGGCTCATTTGCACAATACCAGTGTCCTAGCAAAATACCTCAGCAATCAGTTAACTGCATCTCATCTGGCCTCTTCTCTGCTCCCACCCAAAATGTGTATAGAATAACTAGAAAGGAGGACAAGGGAAGGTAATAAGACCGCATTCAAGTCCCACAACTGTCTTCATGGGTGCAATATCTAAACAGCCTGGGACTCTTAAACATGGGACAGAAACACTTTAGGGAAAGATTAAAATATTTACAAGATTGACAAGAATAAGGAAAAGCTGTTCAAATCAGCACTATGGCAAGAAATTAGATTAGCAGGCTAGACAAAGTGAAATGTTTTCTGACACAACACATGGTTGATTTATGGAAGTGCCTGCCAGACAGACGATGCTGTGGATGCAAAAAGCAAGTAGGAAAGAATCATGGAAGGAAAGCTGGAGACCAGATGAGTCTGCCAGAGAACTACCACTGTCCACAGAAGACCAGAAACCAAGGTTAGCTGAACCTTTATTCTGCCCCTTTACAGCTGCTTTTACATCTGTTCTATCACCATTCCTGTTTAAAATTAATCATCATTCTAATGCACTTTCACTGTTCAGTGAGAAGCAATGACACTGATCTCAACTCATTTGCTTATAGATATGCCTTGCACAGTAGGCCAGCTATTTAGACTTATTTCCTACTTTTTATTTATTTTAACATTCGGCTGCTCTTTCTAGCAGGGACTCACTATTGATTTCACCCTACATTATCCTAAATTTTGTGCTTTTCTATACCTGCTGCCCTTTTTGCAATCTGTCATTTACAAGTGCCCCTGTAAGCTCTCCTAAGGGCCAGCTGTTTCATTCCATCTCCATTTAGTTAAAATGGATCAACGTAGTAAACTGCAAAACATTTCTCCAGTTTCCTAAAAAAAAAAAAAGTCCCTTTTCTTTCACATTGTCAATCATGCATCGATTTAAATTAAGTAAGCATTTAAGCATTCATCTCTCCAGCTCTGTCCAGAAAAAGGACTGAAGGAAGATACATTCTACATCCCAACTTTTTTCCATCACTTCTACTCTTCTACTGTATTGATACCTTGAATGATCACTGCTCTCTGCATCTCACACTAAAGACTCGATGGCCCCAAGTAGCATAGTGACTATGGAGTGACTTGGAGTGTTTCAACCAGTTGTGTACCCCAGTTCTTCAAATGAAAGATATTGAAGATCTTGGGTAAAAAGCCTGAGGTCCCAAAAAGAAATGACAATTAATTTGGGGCTGTCAGGTAAGGAACTTGAGAGCTGCTTCTCCTAGGAAGAAACAGAGCTTTAATGAAGCATACTCCCAGATATTTAGCAATGATGATCCAGGCATTTATCACCTCCAGGCTTCTTGCAATTAATCACAACTATAAATGAGGGCAGCATTCCTAGAAAACATAAGTAGTTCACAAGTCAGAAGCCTGTCTGCCTAGCTGGCAACCTCAGCCTGTGTTCTGCTCAGTTTTCTAGATTCCACCGGGCAAAGCAAACTTCAAAGGTTTGGTAGCAAATGTTAAGGTCTTTTATGACATTGGCTCATGCTACTTAGGAAACCATTGCGTTCTGAAACCATAGCCTCCCACAACTAGTCCTCCAGCAACAGACTTTTCTGATTTTCCATCAAGAGGATAAAACAAAGCAGCCAGAGACTTTCTGTAGCTGGCCCACGACTAGAAGAAAAGCCCCAAACCAGGCAAAGCTAACATCTTAGATTCACATTTCCCAACAAAAGTATTAGCAGTAATGAAGTGAAGATACAATCATATAAAACTTGGAAAAAGCAAGGCAGTTAAGATTTATTACAAAGCAGTAGAGAGACTGTCAAAGTACAGGTGGAAAATACCCTCTCAACAACCCAATTCTTTCTACTCAAAGTTCCTACTCTACCATAATTGGGTGACACAGAATTCATTAAAGACCCTGCTAAAACCACCCTGAGATTAGTCCATCGCTATAGGAGAATATTGAGATGGATGTGCCTGACTGTGGTAAATAGATACCTAGGTGTCACCATCTTTAGGCCTTCCGCAGCTTCTTTCAGCATTGAAAGAGTTTTCTACCGAAAAGTTTTCTCCTTATTTCAAGGCTGCTATGATTTTAGGTGGGCAAGAAGTAACATTCTGCTATTTCAAAAGCCAAATTTGAACTATTTTTCTTTTGGCAGGATCCATACAGGTGAAAATTAGAAGTGAGCACATTCCCAACTCTTACGCAAGTCTGCGTGCGCCACACACCCCAAACAGAGGGCAAAAGCTGTTACAGTTACGACGCACTGAAAAGTAACAGCTATGCTTTTCTTTTCCAGAGATCCACATTATCAAATGCCAATCGACAGAAAGAATGTCATATACTTCCTCAATATCTTATAGTGTCAAGAGTACACCAGATACTCTGTGTAAAATATACATTTATTTCAAATTTAACACAAGCCATAAACTGTCATGCATGGTTTAGGGACCAGCTGTTTGTGGAGAGAATATGGTATTCTTTAAGGTCAGCAAAGAAAAAAAAACCAAAAACCACCAACCCTCCACCTCAACATTCCTGTTAACAAAATGTACTAAATATATTTGGAGTTGCAACAACCCATGCTTGACTCAGACTTGGGAAGTTGGTAGGAAAACTTGCCAAGTCTGCCTGGCTTGCCAAGCTCCAGGGGTTTGCAGGGCTCAACTCCAGTGCTGCTATGAACAAATGGACCTGAAGTTATTAAACCGCTTTTCTGGCTGGAAAAAAGAAACCTTTTCACTTTAACTATTACCTGGCTGCCAAAAAGCTGGAAAAGCTTATTTGTAACTCAGTTACAAAATATATGTATTTTTCTCCCAAGGAACAAGTGGTCCAATTTAAATGTAAAGAAATTCAGACCTAAGGCTGAAATCTGTGTTGATATATTGCTGCACTTTATTACAGCAGATATTGCGAAGATCTGAAATCAGTAGGTATCGTGCACAAAGAAAGTGAAACATATTGCAAAGCAAAAACTAGCCCGTTTCCTGCCTTGAAGTGTGGCTGCTTTCTTTAAATAAGAAACCCCACTGCTGAAGCACTCGATGCCAGCTGTGATGTGGGCACTTTGCCACCAGAGAAGGTGGGGGGGAGAAAAAAAAATAATAAAAAGAAAAAAAATGAGACTGCTGCCTCCTTCCAGAGGTCAACAAAAGCCAACAGATGGTAATACTTGGTTAATATTGACTTGAGCTGCAGGCAAACTGAGGATCTCGAGGTAAAGCAGTCCCGCACTGCTGTTTTGAGCCACGCAGCCTATCCACCTGCTCTAGAGTATATTTTGAGAAAAGATCAACTATTATTTTCAAAAAATATTCCCACTTGAGCAAGTTGGAAGGCAATTTTAATTGCATTATTGCTTCATGCATAATTACAGCAACAGTAATGCCCGAAATAGTAGGAACTAATTTATTTAAGTGCTCTAAGGCACTGGGATAGCAAATCATCTATTCTAAATATGTATATTTATGATGTCTTGATAATAGACAGCTTAACGAGTACTAGAAATGTTTTCCCAATTCTGCTAAAGGGCACAGAAAGCTAATGTAGTCAGAGTATCAACAATTGCCACAGGCACCAATTATAGCCAGACTGGATGCCTTTACTGTTCAGAAATGAGTTAAATTCTCAAAATATCCTCTCTCAGCACACACATATTTTGCATGTTCTTACCAAATAGGCTCATTTACACTTTGCCTAATAAAGCAGGTTTGTGTGTCTCCTGTGCAGTTCATTAATAATGTATCCCGATTAAAAACCTCTCGTTACAGATGTCTGTCTCAATGCCGGGCTCTTATTCCTGCCCAAATGCACACAGCCTAAAATAATCCCTTCATTAGAGAATGTACAGCACCAATTTTATAATATAGGTAAAGAGCCTTATTAATAAGATTCGACAGGGTAGGCATGGCTGCCCGAGACTCACTTGATTTGCCAAGGAATATTTCCCTTGCTCCTTTTATACCCCCACCGTTTATTAACTCTTTGCTGAAAACAGCTTGATATTTTTCAATTGAAAAGCATTTGCTCTAGGCCTGTGCCACCTAAACAAGTGTCCATTTAAGCTTAAAAATAATCTCAAATCTTCTCTGTCGGTGTTAAAAATTATTTTTAAAGTTTCATGCTGCTTTTGTCTCATTAAAAAACCCCTATGCATTTACTACAAAGCTTGGTCAGACATACAGATATCAAAGCAACTAATACAATAGAGATTTCCTGGCTTTAAAGACTAATTTATTAAATAAACCTGAACAGCTGTTATTTCTTCTGTTGCTGACTACAGTTTATATTTCAGCATTCTAAAGCGTGCGGTTTTATCAGCTTCATCTTTCTCTGTTTATAGAAGAGGCACATACAGAAAATTTGATTTCTTCCTCATACATGTTGTTTCTGTGTCCTCTTCTCTACCCGATCAGCTGCCAACATCCTTCCTCCAAAGCACTGGTAACATCCGACAGGAGAGGCAAGCACAGAGCAGAACAGAAGGGAGAGGGGCACGAGGGGTAAGAGGAGTATCACCCCACAGCTACATAGGCTAGCAAATGAGTTTAAATCCTCACAATAATTCTGAAGACTTTAAAATAAAATAAGAATTAGCAAACCTCTGTTTTTTCTCAGTGGTTAGCATTAGATAACAATCAAGTTTCTTGCCCCAGGAGTTTTGAGCGTTGTGGAAAGATACCACATCTGCAGATGACTATGCAATGTACACCAAAGGACCTAGCCATTAAGGCATGAGAAGATTGCCTCTTCCAGCAACACTTGGCCCTGATATACTGATTAATGTGTTTAAAAAAATCCAACAAAACATAGCAGGTCATGCAAACTCTTCACAGTGGGGTGGTGTTTTTCTTTTTTTTTTGTGTTGAGTTACATGAACATCTAATCAGTATGCCAAATTATGCATTTAATATTTACATGACTGGTAAAATGAACATGCAGTCCATTAGAACAAATTTAACAGCTGTAATCTGACTTTTTTTTAAAAATCTTACGAAACCAAGTGGAGAAAGGGCAAGATATTTCTCCAGCTCTTATGGCGTGAAGTGTTCCAGGGATTTAATATTTCTCCAGCACACTAATTGCTGCAGAAGCAAGCCTACGATAACGTGATTAGAAATGGCCTGTGTTGCCAAAGGGCAGATGTACTTGCCAAAAGATGTGGTTAAACTTAGCAGTTCCTCAGAATGTTTCCCTTTCAAAATAGAGCCAGCTCTATTCCGAATCTATTCATCCTTCCTTAAGTTTTATGGGATACCAAGAAAGCTGACACTGCTATACTAGGATTGTCTCATCACATATGTATGTGACACCCTAGAGGTGACAGGACTTACATACTGACTTTTTAAAAATCAAATGAAAAAACAACATGTCTCAGGGAAGTTCAGTCAAGCCCCATCAGGGCACAGAGTTCCAGCACATCTGCATGGTCAAGGGGGTCCAACCCACAGCCAGAACAAGACTACGAAGACTGGTAACACTGCAAAGTTGCCCACCATTATCCTACAAAGACAGCAGAGGGTCTGCTCTGGCTGGAAGTCAGGATGAGATGGCTGGAAGATGCCAGCTGAGAGGAACCAAGGCAAGAGTTTGTTGGCTACATCCTCCTCCCATCCCTGGCTGGGGAGCGAGGTGGGCTCAGCTGCTTGGTTGGCAAGCTGGAAACATCACGCCAGGCCACTCTCTGCTGCTGAACAATGGGAACTCATGCTATGAACTCCCGGTACTATCAGCCGCCTTTTACAAAATAAACATCACTCTTAACACTCCTTTCATTAGCAAAAAGAGAGCAAAGAAAGGTTTCCTTTAATGTGGAAGATGTTATGGAATGCTTATGCACACACAGCAGTGACTGCAGTGTTGAACCCAATTCACTAATGTTAAATTATTTTCTTTTTTTGCCTCCCAGATTTACCTAATCAACTTCTTTAACTGCCCTTCAGTACTAGCACATCACTATGGAACTATTAATAGCTTGACATGTATTAATGAGAATTTATGATATCTCCTCAGCATGTAATCACTCCAGACGGGTCTTGATACAACTTTCACAACTGTGTAATTGACCCACATCTCGGATAAAAAGATAAGGACATGCTATTAAATGGTTTTAAATGACCTGCTGGCTTCTCTGAAGCTAAGTGATATCTTTAACCGATAAAGTAATAGAAGTGCTATGGGTTTGTTATTCTTAATTTGTTCTCTAGTGCTGAAACAAATGGATAAAAAGACATAGGTTTAACTATTTATGTTAATAGGTTAGGAAATACCAACAGTTTAAGGTAACTTATCCACCTGAAATATTGCTAAGCACTTAGAATCCAGTAACAAAAATTATACCAGAAAGCAAGAAAAGCAGTATTTGAAATAGAAGATTAGGGCACTGTGGAAAAAAGGATGTTATTGCTACTACCCAAGCAAGGGCAATGAAAGGGAAGGAAGGCACAGAAATGGCTACAGAGAAGATCAACAGGCCAGCAAGACTGCTGTTCAACATAAAAAGGGAAGGAATGCCAACAAAACACAGCGTTCCATGAGTGAAGCCTGATAACGCCACAAGTCAAAAGTGAAGCTGAACCCACCAAGGCCCTTCACACCTGGGATGTGCTCTAGGGCTCGCTGCAGCCTGTATAAAGCACATCACCACAGACCCGTAACAACAAAATATTTCAACACCTCTCTTGTTCAACAAGAGCATGGAGAGACCAGAAGCTTTAACAAATCTGGCCCCTGAATTAGCACAAAAAATGCAAAAAAAAAAAAAAAACCCCTCAACATAGTGTGCATGTGGAAAGGGGAGAGTGGAAATGTTAAAAACCAGTACCTAAATACCCACATTGCGACCCTGTATCCTTGTAGAGCTATATCTCTGTGAAACACTGTAATCCAGCTGATCCCGCTCAAACTGGAGCTGGCCTTACTGTAACACACATTTCCTGTCACATATGTGTATGTACATGCCCTGAAGTGCCCAACAAGCAGTCTGTTTCTCTAAACTCACAGTATCCTGTTTCCATATCCAGTTAATTGAAAGAAAACAATCCCAAACCCAGACCTCATTCATGCAGTACCCAGGATGGCATCGCAAGAACACAGGAACACGTAGCAAAGATTTCTTTGAATCGAGAAGCACTAACCCTTTAGGGGCAGAGGTTATCAGGATGGAGGAAGACAGAATTGAATTTAAAAAAAGACCGTATAGAATGCTGTAATTCGTTAAGAAAATGATACTACTTTTACTCTTAGATGCTTCTTCCCTTAGTATTGTGAAGCTGGTGGTTTCCATTAAGCCTATATGTAGTTTAATGAAGCAGAGAGTTCCCAATCCACATACAAATCCATTCACTTATACCTGCATATGGTAAAAAAGGGCACTAGGACAAAAAGTGATAAGGACATCAACATTCATTTAATGTAGCTAAAATACAGTCGTGCATTCTTACTTCTTGGATATGAATCTAGGCAATATCTTGGCGTAATCAAAACTATTTTAAGATTTCCAAGGACCAAATGCATTCTCAGCACTGACTGAATAAAGCTGATGGTGACTGAGATCCTGACTGTCACTATTCAGCTCCTATTTTACAGGACATTTCACTTCAATCCTGGCCCTTCTTACTTTTATTTGCAGAAGTCTCTTATGTTACACTTACAAACACAGGTTCACAGATTTTGCTTTTTTTGTCACCACATAAAGGAATCCTTCTGCAGAGCTGCTGAATTAAGTGTAATAGAGGCAGTTCTGTAGCAAGGTCATTTTAGGTCTGGAACCACAGTCCCCTCAGGATTCCTTATTATGGCTACACGAACTGCCAGGTTCTCCTTGCAAGTCTGTTTTCCCCTTCTTCTCCCCATGAAATAAAATTCAGTCTCTGTAAGCCCTTGCATTAAGCTACTTTTTATCCAGGAAGCTTATATAAAGTTTTCTGACAGCTTGGAACCCAAGGAAAATAACAAAATTAGCAACAAAAAAGCCAGACCACTACAGAAACTGCAGCTCATCTTGTGTCATACTGACACAAGTAAACCTTTACAGCGGTAATCCCGGGAGCAGCCCGTGTTTCCCATTACCTACAGCTCTATTAGCATTGCAGCACAGAGACATCATTCTAGACCAAAACTACCAGGACGCACGATGCAATCTAAAGAGCTCCCTAATACTTATCTTACATTTGTTCCATTTGTATTTATCAACACAACCATTTCCTTGGTCAGTGGGACAATCTCAAAATAGACAAGACTTACCATTTTCTTTTTACAGAGATGCTTTTAAACATGCTACCCTATCCCTAAAGACTTCAAGACTTGTTCACAAAAGTTCTCTGCAGCTCTCCTTGCCACTCCTCTCATGTGGAAAATACATGCAATATTGGTAATTTAAGTCTAAATTTATTTCTCTACATGTTGGCAAAAGCTAAAAGACTTAGATCCTAAACATCTTTTGCCAAAATACACAGCACATTGTAAGCGCATGCAATCATTTCACTGGTAAATTACTTATTGATGTACTTCTCAGTGAAGAAATAATGTTTGAACTTCTTTTGAAAAGCAATTAGTTTTCTTTCACTACAGTACATACAAAGAAGTTCTTGGTGTGCCTTTAAAGCATTCACTTCATCTTCTGATAGGGCTGTGTATAAAGAAAAAAATCAAAGCAGCTAGGAAAAATACCTTAGACAAGAAAAACCCTAGAAGTTCATACACAGGAGCAATGCATTCACGTGATTCCCAAATTCAGTCCAAGATTTCATTACATGGCTTTGGGAGGGTATTGTACACTGCCTCACTACACCAAGCAAGCAGCAGAGGCTGCTTCTTTTTATGAATGACTCTCCTAAAAAGGCTGGGTAGTAAGGAGAGACTATGGCAGACTGAATGTTTGCTACAAACCAGTTTTTAGTATCATAGCACTTTGCAAATGAGTTTTTAACCAGAGCAAGCTAACTCGCACCATCACCTGCCTGCTGGGAAAACCCTTAGTGACAAAAGGCCAGCAAATTGTCTCTGGTTTCTGTAGTTTTTACCAAGCTCCACAAAAACACAGTAAGACTAGTTATACACAATGAAAATCTGAGATGGCACCAGAGGCAACACTCACAGGATCTACAGATGGTCTACAAATGAGGTTTGAGCTTAGGCAATGCTGTAAGTAGCAGCTCTGAGAATGAAGATGTGTTTGTCATTTTTTACACAACATAGAACAAAAAATTACAAAGAAAAACTAACCACAAGCTTACATGAAAATTTGGCAAATATGTATAAACTATGAAAGCGCTGTTTGTACAAGACCCCAAAGCTATTTCAGAAACAAAATGAATTTATATCCTGAGTAGAATTTCCACAAACTACAGTAAAGGGCACAAGTGTTGCTAGCTTTTAATACAGCAGACAGTAGGAGGCAGGGAAACTTGCACAGAAAGCATCCATACCGTCATTTGCTCGATCTACACAAAACAGCATGACTCTAGCTGCTGTACAAGTACCTGCTACCCCACCAAGAGTAGTTGTGCTTCAGAACTAGCCTCAGGTGTGGAAAAGCACCTAAAGAGTGCAAAAGGGGATAAATAAGTGTTTTCCATTTGCAAGCCAAATTAATTAAATGCAGATGACATGCAAATTTACTCCCTCAATGAATTCTTGTGACAGTGAGCTCTCCAGAACACACCAGAGGCTCTGAAAGATGTTTTTCTCTATGGAAACCACGTATTGTATGAAAATTTGTCCAAGTAAGTGATAGTTATGGTTTTCCCCCTGTTGCATTCTCCCCTCATTCTAGATAGGAACAGTATACATCTTTAGAAAAGTAGTTCTCCTTGGTGCAGAGTGTGGCAATTTAACACCTAAGTTGAGACACACTAAGATCTTTAAAAAAAAAAACCACACCAAAAATACCAGCACAGCACACAGTATAAATGGAAGGCAACCAGGATATAAGAAGAGTAATCAGCTGCATGGGGAGACTTCTGTTCAAGTTATATGCATTACCATGTCTTTTCTCCCTGGAGGCATGCAGCAGCCCTCACAAGATCTAGGTTACTGGAGAAAGCGCTTAGCTCTCTGATGGAACATCTCAATTCCGTGAGGAACTAATGCAGAGCAGATGCTAACTTTGCAGAAGAGTATCAGGACAGTTGTAGCCATTCAGGCAATGGCTCATCCCACCTAGTTGTCTCTCTTTAACAGTGCACGCATGCCAAGCCCTAGGGAAGAGTACGAACCACACAATTTTCAGGTACTCACCCAGTACCTGCAAATATCCAGCTTGGTGGATTTTCCAAGTCCCCTGTGCCTTGCCTATGTAGTAACCTGCAAGTGCTCTATTTCTTGGTGCTTTTCCTGTTTCCTCATAAGCCCCTGTAAACATCCTGCAACACAACACCCTTTGACAAGGAGTTTTAGGTAGGGTTCAAAAGACTGAGCTCAAGCACAAGCCTTTGCATGAGGCAGAAAGCTAGTGTAGCAGTTGACAGGTTTATTTTTTAGGACCTACCTGACTAGCAAGAGGAAGGAACGTTATGAACAGAACACCGGTCAATCAAGGTTGAGGGAATGTCTCTCCTTAAATTTCAACAACTCAGCCAGCTGGTTAATAAGGAATATTGAACACACTTTGCTAACAAAAGATTATTACCAGCTTTACCTAGAGAACAGGGCTGGTGACCAATATATGTGAAACAGAGTGATATCTCAGATCACCTATAGATGCTTTCGAGCTAAGATGGGGAAAAAATACTCGCTCTAAACAATGCTGCTAAGAAGTAACAGTAGTCGTCTTTTAATCTAGGCATCAGAAAGATTTCTTCACTGGCAAAAGCATTTAAGCTGTGAAGTGTCTTTCACTGCATATGACCCACAGCTAGTCTGAAATCTGGCACCCTCACCCCATGCAGGCTATCTTAGCAGGCTTAGTACCCTCAAATATCCTCTTATCTTGTCTTATATCCTCAACATGAGACCTCACTAATGCTATAAAGACAGACCTCATTCTTTCCAGCACTTCAAAGTTTTTAAGAAATCCCACACAGTTGGTCTACTCAGGCCAAGTACAAAAGGCCACAAGACACTCAACCCGCTATTCCTCCAGGTGCTAACGCTAAGCAATAAGGACACAAGCCAGTCCACGTCTATAAGTCTGGCAGTCAGGTCTCTGGAAGAACTGAGTAACACAGCATAGCTATTACTCCCTCAAAAGACACTGGAGGCCCATCTGGAATTAAACAAAGCAAACAACCCTTGTATTGCATGGGGCTCTCCCGGCTTCCAGTCACTCAGGAGCACTTTCTCAGAAAGAGTCATTTCATCTCCAAATAGGATATCACAACAGACAGTGACTTAATGTTTCACTTCAGACTATCTTCCATACTGCAGCACAACAACAAACTCTTTAAAATGCAGGTTTTAAGTCTGCAGAACAAACTATCCAGACTATCGTTTCAGTTTAAATCAGGCTTCGAGTGCTCACAGAACATTTGGAACCAATTTAAGTGGATTTACAATCACATCACAGTTAAACCACTGTAACTTCCTTGTGTAGGCAAGCCTGTATGGCAAGCAAGGGAACATTTGTTTATAGTTTGATGACTATATGACAAGAAAGAGGATGTCAGAAATCGCCTTCACTTCACTGTTTGGGGATTTCAGCGCTGAAGGTTGAAAGGTGGGGGGAAAAGCTTATTATTTTGCTTGCACTGCTCAAATATTAGAAGAAACCTTAAACCACTTTACACTGGGATCTGTCTCAGTCGCTCAAGTCTAACAACAGAGGATGTACCGCTGCATCCAGCCACGTCCAACCACTTCTGGGGAAATATGCCTATAATTTACACGTCAGATCTTCTACCCTTAGTAACCTAGGCATTTTTTTCAGGTAAATTATTAAATATAATTAATGCTTTTAACACCAAGCTTTTCTTTTAATCTTGCTTAATCCCCAGAAACACCATTCAATCCATTTTCACTGCCACAGTGTTAGCGCTTCGGATAATTTTAAGATGGCAAATGGTTACTTGCATCAGTCATCTTGCCATTCAAAGGTTTTTTCCCCCCGCCAGTGCTATAAACAACACACAGAGGAAAAGCTCCAGCCTCAGAACTGCTGTGTATAAGATACAATTTCTAGGCTGCACTAGGCTGGAAGTCACCTGTAAGAGGCTGAATTGCAAAGATCTGGTCCTCGGCACATTCAGTCCATCCCAGGGAGCTACTCTCAACCTTGTTTGTCTTACTAGTATCAGGTTCCAGCAAGCACACGTGTGCCTTTTGCTCAGACACTACAATGTCCTATTTGAATACTACTGAATATTTTCTTCTTGAAGGGAAGAGGATTTGACAAGTTAGGAAATATCTTCTAAAGTAAAAGCTACAACAGCTGGATTTTAATCATCTCAATTACCCCACAATCAACATGCCCTCTTTGGGGTCAAAATATTTTTCATTCTGCTGAAACAGAGCTCAAGTTATTTCAACCTTCAGCTGAAATCACCACCCTGCTCCCAAACTACAGTGCAACCATTTTACATGTTTCCAGACTTCAAGCTCAGACACTGAGAAAAAGACCACACGTGAGAAAACAGGTTATTATATTCTATAAAAGCTTTTAACTTCTGCCTAGTGTTAGAGACGCAACCCGAGATTTAAGGAAGTGAGGAGTTGCCAGGACTACTTGTTGGGTAGTTTTTCATATAACAGGGCGCTTCTCTGAAAAAAGCAGTTTATATGAATATTTTGAGCATTGGGAACTCTAAGTTTCCTACGATTAAAAAAAACCATAAATTAAAACCAAAGCACCTGCACAGCAAATGAAGAGCATTCATTTTATATGGCAAGTTCACAGTATGACATACACATGCATACTATTGAACCATAAAATCAACTCACATTCACTCTTATGGATAAATCTGCAGGTCAAATCATATTTAGAACAAGATACCGTACTCAAAACTGCTGTGTTAGTTTCCTCCAAAAATTAATGGAAGAGAAAAAAAAGAATATTGGTAGGTAGAGGTTTTAATTGCACTGAGTGTCAAGGTCTCCCAGATAACATATAACATGCAGCCCACGGAAAAGTTGTTTTGCTTTGTACAGAAATTTCAAAACCTTTCAAGGTTATTTTAATTCAGCACAACGCTGCTTCTCAACACAGCACTAGACTCAAAGTCATAACCAAGAACTGCAATGTCTTACAAAGATGAACCATGTATCTCGAAGCAAATCCAGTACTGCAAAAAATAATTTATACCTTGGGTAGTTTAAAAAAAAACCAACAACCAAAAACACCTAAAAACACCCCAACACATAAGTACGTCACAAAAGCATATTGCAAGCTGTTTCTCGTGGCTGAGTGTTCCTATTTTGCCCATAGCCATTACAGAGGTGGTACTTTCAGCTTGCTCTGCATGCGTTGCCACCAGCTTGCCAAAATCACAGCTATTCCAGGCAAGTTATTAGATTCTCATTAGATACTAGTTTTCCGAAAAGCCACAGAAGACAGCTGTGTAAAAACAGAGCGAGCAGCTCATCTTTTCACTATTGCATTTTTAGTAATTTCTCCCACACTTATACCAGCTTAAGGCAAAACAGAACCCTTGTCAAACTGATAACACTGATGAAATGGTAACGTACTTGAGACTACAGTATAGTAATGGCTAAGTTACTTACACTTCTGGAATTCTAAAAATGACTCATTAACTACACACAGCTTAGTAGCGGGTATTTGAAGGCAAAAGCAAACCTCATTCATGAAGAAACTTCATCTATAGAAGTAGTTAATTAGATCATCTTCCTCACTATTTAATTTTTTTTAATATTAAGCTTCTAAGAATTACTAACATCACTACCTTCCTGTCAGCAAAGCATCTTCACCTCTGAAAAGGTGTTTTTCCCATCCTGGCACCTATACTGTATACAACTTCACCCGAGATAAAGGAAGCAGCAAAGAGAAGGCACTTTCTCTCTACTAGAAAACACAGAAGCAGGACACAGACTTCAGATGGGTAACTTGTGAGCACTCTAGGAAAAAAAACCAAACAAAAAGACAATTGAAAAGTATGAGGGGGAAAAAAGATTAGCACACTTCAAGAGGAAGAGGGCCTTGTGGTTAGTAATTGTTGCTGAAGAGTGCACAGAAGTTTTTGCCTTTTTTTCTTTTTTTTTTTTTTAAATAAAATTGACTTAAAAGCCTTCTGCAAAGAGTTCTATAGTTTAATAATTTAGCCCATGGATGATGCTTTATTAACGGCATGCATCAGAAGTTATCACCGGAAAACTGGATAGAAGCCCAGATGTCTGGTTTAAGACCATTTTTATTTCCTACGTTTTCAAAACATTGCATGGGGCTTTAGCTGCATGACTCAGATGAACTTAATGAGAGTCATGCAGCTACGCCTGCATATGCCGCTTTGAAAATAGAGAAGTACTGGTTTGGGTTCTGTTTTCCTGAAGCTCTCCCTGGAGTGATTTAAAGCTGGTTTTTCCTCTCAGTCTTTTCTCTAAAGGTCTTCTACGCTTCATGTCACATCACCATGTCGGACAGATAAATAGTTGAAAACTTTGGATACCTCATTTTTCAAAGACTCCAGTGCTCAGAGCTTGTGTGGTATCATGAAACCAAACAGTACACAGCCACGCAATTAAATGGAGCCAATTGTGCATATGTGCTCAATTTAACTGCAATAGGTTACTTCAAATCAGAACTCCACACTGAGTGGAGTTACAACTTGCTATCAACATATGTCATTTATTATGATTGATTACTACTTACTGTAAACTATTTTAATACCCACACATGATCAAACTTAATATAGGTTATTCAGGTTCAAATCAAAGCTTCAGTATATACATTATATACACACCACACAAATCTCTACTGGAAAGCCATTCCATAAATCATGGATTAAGGAAAAAGAGAACCACATATGATATGTATCATTTACAACCTGCTTAAAAAAATCATTTTGATATATTTCTGCTGATAATCTGTAAGAATAATTTTATTGTGCTGTCATCTTCTCAAGTATTTTAATATCTAGATTTCCTTATTTTCTTTCATTTTCTTTAACCAGGAGTGCTAATCTTTCCTTTTCTAAACTTACAAATTGCCTGTTTAAACAAGAGCCCCCGGCCCCTCCCCCACCCAGTCAACCAGCAGTTTGCAACTCCACCTTCAGGTCCAAATGGACCTACCCTGAGAAAGAACTGGGACTTCAGACTTTACTCTAACCTTTCAATTCTGCAGTGACATTGCAGCAGAAGACTAAAGGCAAATATAAATATTGTTACTTTTCCATTTTCAGTGCTCATA
Source organism: Rissa tridactyla (assembly GCF_028500815.1). Lineage (NCBI taxonomy): Eukaryota > Metazoa > Chordata > Aves > Charadriiformes > Laridae > Rissa > Rissa tridactyla. The sequence continues at coordinate 24,416,002 of NC_071466.1, forward strand.
TTTTATAGAAATAAATGATAACAAGACACCACGTAAATCCTTAACAACTTTGTAACAAGTTCTGAGAAAAAGAGCGAGCAACACAAGCAAGATAACTTCGGGGAAGCCTATCTAGATCAGAAAATACATAAATAACGTGAAGAACAATGATCACCTGTAGTAGGCCAGTAAGAATAACTTTAGAGAAAAAAAATAAATCAACTGCAGCACAAGGATGTCTTTCCTTCATGTAGGAAAGATGGACACCTGTACATCAACACAACAGATACATAAGCTACAGTTCTGAATTGTTTTTACGATCATTACACAAGCCAGGACCTCCTGGAAAACACCCTCTTGAAGTTTAGAGATCCTTCCAATCCTGACCAGGAGTAATGCAGTAGAGACTATCATAATGAGACAGAATGCTTCCCATAGGGTTTAGCCAGGATGACAGTTGCTTCTGAAATTTCCCGCATTTCTTAAGACCCCTGGGCTCCAGAGAGACTCATTCTAACTAAAAATACAGACACAGTGCATCCTGTGTCACCCTGGTGACAATCTGTCATCCTCCAGGCATTCCCCAGCTGTCAGTTTTGAACAGCATTGGTTAAAGGCTTTAGTGCACTGAAACACGTTATGGAGTAAGATCTTATATTCAGGTGCACTGAGTTTTTATGTTCTTTGCTAAAGAGATTGGTTTTAGGTAAACACTTAATAGGGCAGGAAGACAGGCAGGCAGCTCTGAGACCTAACGTGTCACCAGCGTACAGCAATTTGGAAGTAGGGAACTGCCCCGATCTTCCCCCAAACAATAAATTTCCCTCCCACCTTCAGCATGCTTTCCTTCCTAACGTGGCTACTGCATTTCTGGACAGAGCACGAGCAATGCCGCAAGCAGCATCCTGCAGCTGTTTGTTGTAGCCTCAGTCATTTTTTATTTTATCTGGAATGCAGATGAGTCTGATTATCATATAGAGGAGTATTCTTCTAAATTTGGAATTTAAGCTTATAGCTTTGGGGTCAGATCAGAGCTGGAAAAGAACTCTCCACACATTACTGGTGGCCACTTATGTCCCACATTCCAAGCTATTGACCTGAGAAAGTAGAAGAGTGATATCAGAAGTTAGTAAGCTTAGTAATTTCTGATAAATTCCTGTCAAAACAACCTGAACACTCAGAGCTTTATCATTGCCACCTGTATCCCAGTAAGAAAAAAGACTGACACCTAGCTTGCATTCCAGAAGTAACCATCCATCCAAAAGGAATCCCTTTAAGACCTTCCAAGAATATACTGCTACCCCTGTGTGGATGCTGGGCCACGTAAGCAGCAGCTCATCTCCAGGACATCAGAGCAAATAACATTTTGTTAACACACAGGGACAGGACCAGTAAGCTGAGTACATTCTGGGGTGAAGCAGATACCATTCAGGATTCCTTCAGGGAGCCAGAGCACACACTGGGAGGCCACCACACAGTCCAATTGCCATGACCAGAGTATCACCAGTGTTGTAAGTGGTGAATTTGCCTGGGTAAACGTGCAAGGGCTGAGTCCAAACTGTCGAAATCTCAGCTCCCTAGTCCAAACCGTTTCTTGGTCCCCAGTCATCCATGTTACACAGGGTAGCTCAACAGCTTTTTCTTTTTTTTTTTTCCCCCCTCTCTCTCTTTGAGAAAGAAGTATTTGTTCCCTTTACAGCAAAAGGCAGGTATCACTTCTGCGGACAACTTGCTTCAAGTATTGCTCTTTATAGATAATACAGGAAAAAAACCATGCCAAGTTCAGTTCCCTCCAACACAGACCCAGCAACAGTGGCACCATACACCTCATCTCACCCCTCTGCGTGCAGCACACACCTACCATCAGGCTAAAATCACTATGCTGACAGCAGTGACACAGCCATCAAGTTATTCCAGGTATTTTTATATTAAAAATACCCTGAAAATAACTTGTCAGACTTGCTAGAGGCATAGAATAGATATGAGCACAGAACTACACATTGTGAATACAGCGTGTCTCTCCTCAAGAGCACCTACGAGTGCACATAGGTGCACAAGTCACACTGCACCCTTTGCCTAGAAGTCAGGTATTGCTTTTCACAGCAAAAACTTTTAAGAACACAGATATAATCAAAGTCTAGGAATAAATCATAGGTATGTTTTCAGTTACATTCAGCAGGAAGGGCCAAAGTATGATTAATGGCACCTAACAAATAGCATCAGCAACACAGCTACAGAACTACTACCCATGCAGGTAAAGTTCAAGATTATTTTTTAAAAATTTGTTATTGCTCCCTAGCCATTTTAGTTTCAGGGCATCAGTCAGAGGATAACTTCAACAAAACATGAATTGTTTCAAAGAAACACTAATAGCAGAACCAAAAGCTGTTCCATGCACTAAGTACATGACAGTCACACAGGATGAAGACACTTTAGAAGAGACATAAGAGTTAGTTAGCTATTTGAGATTTATGGTGATGCTCCTCAAATTGGGAAAAGTGAGACAGAAATAAGACCACTCCAACCATACTGCCAGCTTTTCTGCTCTAGCTTGTGAGGGGTAAGAAATGGTTATAACTATAAAGCTGAAACTTTCTTACTATGTCTGGAACTAACTGATGCCTAAAGCCACCACTGACTGCTGTTGCCAGCATGTGCCCAACTGGGAGAAGATGACAAAAGGAAGGAAAGGAAAATATATGGGTTCAGCCCCCAAGCTGGCACCTAACTCTAACACCAACCTGCACAGGAGCCAGAAATGCCACACTGAACCTCTAGATTGAGGGAGCTAAAAGGTGCCAGCTCACTAAGCAGTACCTTTTCAAGCTCCAGTTTTGTTCTCAAGTAAATGTATTCATTACCTGTAAGAGCTCTCAGCAGAACAAAAGTAAGACTTGCTTATAGTGAAAGTGTATTGCATTTAGTTAACAGTTACCTTAGCCCATTACATTTTGTGTAGACAAAAGCCTTGCTCCAGTGTAAAGCCTGGGCTGTTACATTTGCCAATGACATTTCTGAATACCTTCTACAATAGGTACCTGCAGCTCAATCCACTGGACTGTCTCTGGGCAGCAAGAAGGCACCTACACTGATGCTGAAGACAGGTGCTTAAGCTATTTAATTTACATATGAATCAAGACAAAGCCAACCTTTTCTTTTAAAAGGATAGGGAGACTCCACAGTGCTGTATGAAGTGGGCCATGGGAACACTGTGATCTGAATCGGGTTCAGATTTGCTATTTCGTAGCAGCAGATCCACTGCTACTCCCACCCCTACTGACCCATAGGAGAGTTCTGTCTTCTCAGCCACGCTCCATGATAAATCAGCCAAGGAGACGTGAATAATAGAGGCAGAAATCTGGGCAGAAAAGAATGATGTAAACAGCCTTGCTGTAAATTCTGGCTTAAGTTGCATACGCTGTAGATTTTCTTTGGGGCAGCTCCAAAGAAAGTTGAACAGTGATTACAGAAAACGACTGGCGCTGAGGGCGGGTTTTCTTGTGTATACCAACAAGATGGTCTTTCAACGAAACTTTGCGTTCCAATATTAAATCATTGTCATCTCACTCACATGCATATTGCCTAGAGAAAACAAAATGCAGTATCTTTAAGCTGTTGTTGACTTTTTAAAAGTGACAGCAGTTTACCTTAAACTTCATACTATTACATAAAGCAGATATCAATACAAGTGGAGATGTGACCACAAATGACTTGCTGCTGCAAAAGAACTTGTCATTCAAGGAAAAAAGGAAACAGCAAGAAAGTTTAGTATTTTACCCTTTCTTTTCAGCAGCACCAAGTGAAAGCATTTTACATTCATTCATACCACAAAGGCAATTGATTTGGCTGCATCAGATTAATTTTCCTAAGGCTACAGATATTCTTTCAGAAGATTTTATTCGTATCAAAGTCCAGTAGAGAATTAAATTCTTGTTTCAGATTTTGGGAAATAGTCACCACAAATTCAAATACTGAAAATACTAACTGCAATACCCATGTTCTACTCTATTCCTTTTAAATTTTCATTAGCAACTGATTTCTTTTGAAGATGAGGGATACTGGGAATTACAGAGTCTGACACACTGCAAATATATAGCCTCCTGCTGTACATACAATAGGGATTTCAAAATAGTTTGGGAAACAGGCTTAAGCAACAGTAACACAAACACAGAAATAACTCCTCTTTGAGAAATACATCAAAAATACAAAAGGACATGTGCATCCAAGTGAGTCAGTTTAAAGTGCTTGTCAGGAAATAGCTGAAACTCACTGATCATTAATAGAATATGTTAAGCTATTAATTTTCAAATGGAACTGTGCTGGACTTCCAGCTGTTTGAAATACTAAAGAGAAACCTGGAAGACTGATTTCATTTTGGTACTACTACAATTTTTATCCTTTTTTTTCCCCTACTCGTCTTCCCCAAAATAGTCAAACACCCGCGACTGACAACTTTTATGAAGGTACCATTTCTGCTTTCCAGCAGACAGTAAACATTTTTATGAACGGTAAAGCAAGACACCTTCAGGTACAGCATATACAAACATGCACATTCAATTTAGAAGGAAGCCTTACATGGACTGGAAGAGGAAAAAAAAAAAACCTATGAGTGCTACAGAACATGTGCATTTCTAGGTAAATGCCTTAAAACCTCTAATTCTTCTCTGATTTAGTTGCAATTAGTCTCAGATGATGCAGTGGAAGGCACCTGAACAATGCTGATATTGTCCTGCATGATTTTTTGGGTATGGAATTTCCTAGAACAGTTTGGCAGAACAGATAATTAATGATTTTCGACAGCATATTCAAACAAAAACTTGAAATGTAAAAAGATGCTTTTACTTTTGATACTAAATGGTTTTCTGCTGATATAACCAATCATCTAGAATATTTTTTGTCTATTGCTACAAACAAACCCAATGAATCAAACATGAAATCCTGTAAGAAGATACATTACCATTCCCCACACTGATATCAAAGCACAACTGCAGCTAAAACAGCTTTTCTAAAACAAACATGCAGTTTCACACAGTTTCTACAGCATGTAAAAACTTACTTTTTCTTCTGCTACTATTTTGCAAAGCTGAAAGACTGTCATAAGGCAGAGCCATGGAATAAAAAGGAATTCTGTATATTACTGTATAAGCAGTAATTTGAGGAAAAAAGATTCAATGATTGTCCCCAGTATGGTGTTGCAGCTCCCAGTACAGGAGCCAGACACGTAACAGTGCTGGCTTGGAATGAGCCTATGTCTTGTCTTCCAAAAGATGACACTGCTGTAGGACCCAGGCACCCAAAATTTACAACCAGCTCCAGAAGTGCTGACAAGACTTGATGGTATTTTTTAATTTCCCCCTCCCCCCCCAGTGACAACTCAAAAGACTGTTCTCAGTACCAAACTCCACAAGACAAGGCCAGGAGAACTTCATATTTGCAATGGAAGCAGGAGTATTTAAATGCAATACAAAAGCAGGGTTTTTTAGGGTCTTATTCTTCGTACACCATTAAGTAGGCAGTCATCTGCCAAAACTGCTTTTTGGAACAGGATATATGCTCACTGCAGGAGTTTCCTGTGACTGATGCCAGTAGGGGGGGGAAAATAACTGAAGACAGGCAGGTGAAGGTCTGTTTCTCCCCATTTACTAGCATTATATAGTAATTACTTCTGTTCGAACAGAAGAGAGCAGACATTTCCTGCCCACCAGAGTGGCTTCCAGCCATACCTTCAAATGGAGAAATATGATAATTAAAGTTTCATCAATCTTCATTATCTGTAATGTGACAGTAAATGTGGGAGTATTGCTAGATTTTATATTATAGAAGTGTATGCAGCAGCAAGTTTCCTTGCAAATGAGAAATTTAACCAAGCCTCTGGGCACAACCCCAAGTGCCCGAGGAAAACCCCAAGTGGAGTTTATTGTACCCAGCATTTGTATCATTTACTGCTGCTTTGGGGCTGCAATAAAAACCTGTAGACTTCCGTCTTCATAAGAAAGGAATAACAAATACAGTGACGAATCTCAAGTGAATACCAGTGCGGTTAAAGGAGGCGTTGGAAACTTCTCATGAGCATGATTCCCCACTGACACACCAGTAAAAAGTAAGTAGGAAGACCGACTCAGTCAACACAACCAACAAAAACCCACCCAAAAAGCCCCAGTCAATCACCAACTCTCAGGTTACAATACATTCAGCTACGTGAAGAGCGATGGGCAATGGCCAGAGGAATTGTGTTGAGTTTCTGAAGAGCAGAGCTCTCAGGAGACCATCATTTACTGATCCGACAACCTGCTCTACAGGGAATGAAGTTAAACAGGAAAAAATAAAAGCAGCAACTTCTATATCCTTGTAAAAATGAAGCTTTCAGGCAGACACACCTTCATGCTCATGAGCAATTCTCACTGAGCGCAGCCATCCTGACAGTAAGCAGAAGCAAGCCATGAAAGTAAGTGTCATTACTATCCAAATGCCACCCTTCCCCCAGCCAACATGGGTTTTACAAACTCCACAGAGACCCTTCACAGACGACCACACTCCCCATTCTTCACCAAGCCCAAGAATAGAGGGCTTGCCAGGCTTACTTGCAACTTTTTATGTAGTCAAAAGCCAAACGCATAGATTTCCAATCCTGATCCATATTTTAATATGTTCTCGCTTTTCTCTCATGCCTTCCCTAGGATGCTTTCTCAGCAATATCAGGCAGGTTGAAGAGAATGGTAATTCTCATGTCTCACATCCCTTGAAGTACTATCCTGTTTTTAGGTAACATACTCCTCCTTCTTCCCCTAGATTTACTGCTCCCACCTTCTTTATTTCAACTCAGCATAAATTAGGAACTGCTTGAAAAATAGTAGTAACTACTTCCAGAGAAGCAAGTCTGCCAGGACTTTCACTGCTATCATTTTATCACTCCTCCGTTGCAGCAGTACCTTGTATTTTAGCAAAAGCCAGCTCCTCCTTGCTGCCCAGATGGCCTAATGCACATTCTTAAAGACTCCCCACCGGCCCCCCATATACCACAAATCACACACCATAAAATCCAGTAATTGTACATACATTCTGTTAAAATTATGGTCTCCAATGTATTCTCAGTTTTTGAGAGATCATAGCTTCTTTGTGCACATGAACAACACGTGACAGACATAGGGAAAGGGGTTTTTGTTCAGACGTGCCTTTGGGATCAACTACCACTTCTCAACTTCCTTCTCTCTTCCCCAGCTCTGTGTTTGGGATGTCTTTGAGTAACAGATACCCAGACAGCCCAAAAGGGAAAAATTGGTTGATTATAAGTCTCCAAGCAGTTAAGCTATGAGATTACCAGGGATACCATGAACACCAATTCATACCCTTCACCTGCTCTACCTCCACAATTTTTTGTTTTTCTGGAGATACACAGGGAAAAGCTCCCACCTTAGCTTTACTAAAATAACATGTAACACTTCAGCCTGACAAGTCTACACTGCTATCAGAAGAGCTGGTGCTACCTCTCATCCAAGAGCTCCTGTGTGCATCAGGAACGTGATCTGGCTGAACTCTAACCTTGAAGAGCTCATCCTGCAGCTGTGTAAACACCAGTGCCTTGGCGAGGAAGGGGAAAAGAACACGCTCCTAGGGAGAAATGAAGATCAGACTGCCCTTTTTAATGGCAATGTGCATTTATGTCAGATTAAAGCACTGCCCAGTTGTGGATTCAAGCGATAGCGAAAGCACAGCCTGGTGATGGGTACAGCAACACACATGGCACAGTTGGAGGGACCTGCACTCCCTAAGGGAAGTGGCACCTCGAAGGCGAGCACTGCACAAAGCTCCCAGTGCAGAAAGCTGCTGGACCCACCACCGCAGGATGGCGTGGTGCCACCGAGGCAGACTGCAGCAGACAAACAAGGATTAATGATGCCATTGTGGAAGTCACATCTTGAAATTTTCTGGATTTCATGCATTTACATATTCAATCACACACAACACTCAAACAAAAGAAAAACAGAGGAAAGTAAAGCAACTCAACAGTCTATTGCTATCTTGTCCATAAAGCAGGATGTATTAATAGGCATAAACATATTTTCGAGTAGTACAAAACCACGTCTTTTCTAATACTAATGAATGCCAGCTGACACAAAGCACAGGCTGACTGTCATATTGCTTAGCTGCTCCAGACACCTGTCACTCCTTGGCAACAAAAGGGAGAAAAGGTCAAGGCACTGTTAGTAAACCCGAAGGGGAGACTCATTTTTCCACCAAAATTGGACTTGACAGAAACCATCATCACAAATAATGTTGAGAGGTTCAGGTGTTACTGGTTGCTGATGGCTTACACTTATGCAGATGGCTCAGTAGCAGCAGATTTTAGTCAGTTAACATTAATAAAATCAACCTGCACTGTCATTTATTAATAAAGATAGCATTATTTGTTTTTTGGATGAGAGCATACAGTATTAGATTTCATTTCTTACACACTTTCACCGAATCCCTGCAGAATTCAGATACTGCTAAGGCTAATATATTCCATCTTCTCGCTTTCCAAATCCTTAATTGCTTTTGCATGAATGCAGAGAATTCCAGCAAGAAGAAAGTAAGTAAAATAACTTTGTCACGTTTAAAAGCTGGCAGACCAAGTTTTGACCTCCTTCACTCTTCTGACAGCATGAATTCATCAGTAGTTATCCATGTCTTTGTCTTCATGGGACAGAACCAGACTGGTAACACACACTGTGCCTTTTGGGGTGTAGTTCTGGGGTTTCAGCTTAAAACCCATGATTACTGACTATATTGATGTTTATATTCAACATGCAAGTATACACACAAACATGCGTTAAGAGTATGGCAGTCTCAGACTTAAGTATTCCCGATTTTCCTCTCCCTTATCTGACAGAGTCCCAGTAATAGCGACCTGTCAATCCTACTTCAGAAATACCAAAAAATTGGTTCCAGTTGCCCATACATTCAAATTGCAATGGTTCAAGCAAAGAATCCAGTTCAAAGTAGTAGGGAAAAGGAGAACTAATGGGAAACATTATGGAATAGCAATAGAATATCTGGGGGGAAAAGCCGCAATCAACTCATTTTTTACATCTTTCCAGAAAAATAGACCCTGTAACTCAGAAATAATACTATCAAATAGGTAGCATGATTTGCTATTTCTAGTGCATTTTAATATGTTCTAAACAACATTGTTGAAAAGAACAAGGAGACATAAAAAGCTACTACGTGCTCTCTAGAGCATCTAAATAACCAAAAGCTTATAAATAGTCATAGCTATCTGCATTGTGCTCAGCATCTCGATATTGAGTGAAAAAAATAACCTGTTTTGGACAGGTTACTCAAAGCTGTTACACTTACTGCGTGCTGTCACACAGTCCAACACATCCCAATGCCGGCTGAATTGAGTGATGCAGGATTCCCTCACAGGAAGGGAGTCCCTCAAGGGCACCGAGTGTTAACAACTCCTTTTCTCCCGTCCCCAGCCACCAAGCTCGAGCTCCTCACAGGCCAGATATCCCTTGGGACAAACACAGTCAAACCACTGAAGGGGTTTTACAGCAGAAGAGGCTGTAAAAGCACATTTGAAAGCAATGCCTATGCTGCTCCAGATGTGCACTGAGGACTGGATGGATCATGGAGGATATAGTTTGTTTTTCTGTCTCTGACCCTGCTGTGCCAAAAAAAATTTGGTTCAAAACCTTGAATTCGAGCAAACAAGAACTCCAAGCCTATATTCTAGATTCTTTCTTTCACAAACATTTTTATTCTAAGTACATTTTATTCTAAATCCTGTACATGCACTTAAACTAGGTTACAGATGCCTTATATGAATCCCAAAATAAAACAATCTCTAGTGGTTAATTAGTGAAATTGGATAGAGGTATTTTTATCATTAGTGCTCATCCAAGTGAAATGGCAAAATTACTTTCTAGCAGCATTTAAAAATGGAATCTGTATTCAGTTAAATTTGTTCTCTGCCCTAGCTTCTTTGGGTTATGATCCTAAAAAACAAGAAACCTCAAAATAATCAGGACCAGTTCAGTTCATGATTGTCATGGTTTGAGCCTGAACCACAACAATGATGCAGATACTGGAAAGAAAGAAATTTTATATTAAAAAAAACTGTTGAGACCACATTTTTGAGTTCAAAAGGTTTTTGTAGTTGTCTGTGAAGCAGCATTAAGACAGTAAGCGTTATGAACTCATCAACTGCATGCATCTGTACTACAGGACACACTAGAAAATGTGGCAGTTAGAAACTTATACACTCCAGTGGTGCCTCCAAACGTGCCAGAGAAATGCCCATGCGAACAACTAGAACGGAGAAGCTGACAGCGAGACTGCTCTTGGACAGGAGCTCAGGTAAGGATATCTTTTCTGCTCGACTTCCCAGGAACTAAGAGACAAAGTACTAGTAAAATGGCTCAAGATAATAAAATTGAACACTGAAACAAAATGTTTTGGTGTTGTCACCAAGTTATTCACGCTCAAGAAACAACAGTCCGAATAGCCTGACCTTACTACTGGGCAAGCAGCTGGCAGCCAGACAGACTTCTGTTCGGTTCATACAAGTGAAATAGAGCCCACACAGACCAGCACACTTTTTGTCCACGAGCACACAACAACAAACAGTATCTTAGCACATGACTTAGAACAAATAAACTCATTTTATTCCAAAGAATTGCCAAGAAAGTAGAAAATGTCTTCAATTACTATTCAGTGACTTCTGTGGGACTGCTTGCAGGCAAGCCACCACACATTTCCAGAAGTGGTCTTCAAGTTAAATTTCAGAACACTTTAGGTTTAAACAATAAGTTAAAGGATTTTATGAAATTGCACAAAAGCACAACTTATTAATAGATACTACACCTTTCAAACTATTTGTCCCTATTTAAAAAATGCTTTGCCAAGAGCCATGCAAAAGAAATGCAAACGCCTCCTTGCACCTAGGCTAAGCAGTGTTTTTAAATACCAGGATAATATCTGAGTTCAACCACAGCAGATGCAGCTAATCAAGTAAAAGTAATTCTGCTTTTCTCTCCCCTGGAAGATTAAAGTCTTCTAAGCTTCATTAAGTTACAGAACATGCTTGCTTATAAGGCTGTTTTAACATGAGTGCCTCAAAGCTTCGTAAACCAGAGAAATAAACTCACTGCTCAATTTGCCAGGCAGTCATTGGGGCCAGGGTCTATCAGCAAGTCCTCTTTGGCAAAACGTAGCCTCGTTTTAAGCATTTGTATTACTATTCTCAAAAGTAAATTGCTATAAAACGCATTTTGAACATAGCAATGGGGTACAGGTGAGAGAGAAGAAACCCTCACACCTTCAACGTGCATCCCTCTGGCTTCTGTCTAGTGAAAAGCAAACCAGACAAAAACCTCTTCAGACATGCGATGGGCACAGGACCTTACTCTGCTATCAGTTATTCTCATACAAATCAGGAATGTCTCTATTAAAGGAAGTCTGTTTATAGGGATATAGGCTAGATACAAAGAAAATCGGTACAGACCCAAGTGATATATTTGTGAAGAGCTGTATTACCATATACAGATCAATGTATATATGGTGTTGGATTTTAAAAAAGCACTCTCAAAACTACCCCCTTTGGTGCAGTAGAGCATTGCTAAATTCAGCATGAATGTGCTAAGCACAAGTTATTCCCCAACAATGTCTATTTGCACTCTTTAAACATTAATACAATTTTGAAATTTGGCCTTCCCTGTACCCACAAGTAATGCCATATGCACTGAATTGGCCTAGGTGGGTGGGAAAGTAGGATCCGTTCCCCCTATTTTTATTAAAACAACAGGTTATCCAATATTACCAAGTCAGAGCAGTCAGTATTCAAAGCCATAAGAAAGAGCATAAGAGTTATATTTCAGATGAAAACTTTTAGCTTTTTGGAAAGAAAGTGGGGTTGAAATCAAGAACGATAAACCCTTGAATTTCAAAGCTGGTTTTGTTTGATAGAAATAGAACATCCCAGGTTTGTGTTTTCCTAACTTTCATAATACAGGGTTAGCTTCCCTCTTAAAAGCTTCCTCACATTAGGTTATCTCCCTTCTAAACATCAACTTGCATTTTCACTGGTGACATAGCTAAACTGAAAAAACATTTACTGATGACAGAATTCTGGCTTTGAAGAACACATTGCTCAGGAGATGGCTAATGTTTCACATTTAATGGCCTCAAATTTAGAAAGCAGCATTATTATCACTTTGTTAATGTGAAATTAAGATTTTTTTTCACACCAAATTACACATACATTTTACAGAGAAAGAAAATGACTATGTCTGCCATACAGCCCTTATGTATATAAATATACACAAAAAACGGATCCAGGCACTCTGAACATACTATCTGCCCAATAAAATATCACAGTAGGTCTCTTCTTGAGACCTATTGCAGCTATTGCAGCACATATTGAACCTGGTAGGTGTTTCACCTAGAGATTCTGAGACCATGCTAAGGAATCTAATTTATCATTTGTAATATTTGGAATGTTGAAAAATTACAAGCTGTGTTACTTGTAGAGTGTAATCAAGGCAGTGTTCATAAAAAAGTCAGAACAATGCTGGTACTCATTCCATCACTTTTGAAATGGTTGGAAAAAATTCAAAACCAGACATTTAATAGTTGAGTCAGCTTAGTTTTCAGGGAAGATGGGCTGCTCTCTAATGATTCACTGTATAGTGCACAGCACTAAAAGAAAGGAAAATTAGCATGGATTTATCTTTGTGACTGATTCCTTGGAAACTCTAGGGATTAACATACTCAATTAGGAATCAAAAAAACATGAAGTCAATCATGGATTAAAGTTGGTGAGGCCAGCCTATATGCAATTCTGAATTTCTTCAGACAACAGGGGGGTTGAAATATGGAATAAATTGTCAGTGGTAGCAATATAAACTAGGCACTGTAAATCAGCTGAGAAAGAGGATATATTTTTAAGAACAAAAAGCAAAGCACTATCTGGATGATTTTGGATTAGGTTGGCCAACTGTATTTTATGATATTCCAAGAAGTTTTGGCAGGCTATTTGCAGGATCTGTTTTCTGTAATGATTGCTACTAAAGAATGTTTTCTTGAACTGGAGCCTACAATTAGCTTTTTTGGTGGATGGGAAGGGGATAACATTCTGTGCTGCCCTAGGTCTTCTACTTCTGCATGTTAAACCTGTGTATGAGGCTGATAAGAAACAGTGCAAGATAAAAATAAGCAGACATGTAAGACCTGTTTTTCCAAAAATTATCAAGAGACAGTGCTGAGTCTCACATGCTTTGCTCCTCACACTGCGTCCATTACTGCGCTTTCTAGGTCTGCAAATTCCGTGCTATTCGTAAATATTCTGCACTTTTTGAACTGATTGGCGTTACTCAAGCTAGGGGGCTTGGATTCCTTTCTTTTTACGTGTTTCAAAAACAAATGAACAGCAAGAACAAAAACCCAACCAATCAAAAAAAAAAAGATTCCTTCACTTTCTGGACAGGATTCAGTTACCTCAACATAGACCTCTTAGTATTAATAATGCTGCTGCTGCTTCAGACAAGTGGAGGTCTTTGGCAGGTCCTGTGGCAAATCTGCCAGTCCCATACTGCTCTCGACCCCAGAGCATCCATAAAGGCCATCTACATGGAACACTACATTGGTTTCTCTCAGGCACCTAAATTTACACCTCATACTAGTCTTAAGGACACTGAATCCCACCTTTTGCCTATCTGAAAGCACCTGTCCACAGAGAATAAGTTGTTTATTGTGGAGATGCATGCATTTCTGAGGATTGAAAAAGCCAGATTTCCAAGTAACATTAAATGGAAATCACACACGCATTCCTACTTCACTTCGTCATGATAAAGCATTGTTATAAGCTTACCACACCAAGTATATACACACAGAAGTAATGACTACTAAATGCCTACTGTCATTTGAAGCATTTGAACAGGCAACCGAATAATTTGAATACACAAGCATGACAAGACAGCTTGCTGCCTGTATTATTGTTATCCCTGTTTGAGAATTTTGCAACCAGATGTTCTTATTCTTAATTTAACGCTGGGGGAAAATACTGCTCTTATCTTTTAACAACGTTGCTTTTTATGACAACAGTTACTGCACTTCACTCCGCAACTCACTGCAAAAATCCCCACGCTAAAGGTTTTCTATTGCCTGGCTGTACCCTAAGAGTTGCAAAGTCAATTGGAAACAGAAGGCACAGGGACGTAGGTAAAAGTCAGATTACATAAATCAAGGATAAGCACACAGAAGCATTACAGCTATATAATTTTTAGTATCATACAGATACACTCAATTCTGCATGTCATTTGGATAAGAGGGCTAAAATTCCCATGTCTGCTTTCCACATTTTTAAAAAAACCTCTTGTGTTTGACAGGAAAGCATGAAAACTCGAAAACCAAATGAACGGTCTCATGCAGCAACATTTCATGTGTGCTTGCACAGCTTGTGCTATCGCCTAGTCTGAAGTGGTGACCACAAAGTGTGTGGAGCACTTCACAGCTCTCATTGCCAGACCCTGCTGGACTCAAAATCACCACTTACTTAAAAGCATGTTTATCTAGGCATTGTGTTTACTCAGAGCTTTTAAGACTTGAAATTTCAGCTCTAAAGGAGAAACTACGATCCTGGTGTTTTGTTCTTTAGTACGCTTATCTTGTTTGTTTAGCACTGCTCAACCTCCACAAAGAAACAGCTTTCCAATTTGGGCTTACAACTTATCTCTGGATTCTTAAGGCAGAAGAAAAAATAATGCAGTGTCAGGGTATGTACACTACATGCTCTTCCCCTGCAACTTGCCATTCGTTTCTCTGTTACGGCCCTGCCTACCAGACCTTGACACAGGGACCATCTATTTTCCCCCTCCCCAGCTCATTCTGCAATATATAATACAAGAGTCCTTCACATTAAGTACATTTCAGATAAACAACATGCTCCAATGAAGTACTGAGCACATTTTTCCTGCACACTGTGTTGGCCTGAAAGGTATCTTCCATGCTTCTGTTTCCACAGAATCATTCCCAAATGCCTTGAACTCTTACCTGATTTTTCTAATATCGCCTTTGATCTTGCTGTGTTTCTACTTCTCCAAGCATGACATGAAAGCAACATTCCCGTATTCTTTTACGTTTCAAATCAGCTATATTTCAAAGCTCTGATGTCAACACGACAACTTTATATCATCTCCAGTGAAATATATCTGCTCAACAGATGTGAAACAGATCTTTTGTTTCACTGCTCAGTTTAAAGCCAGCTACATAAATAATCGAATGAAATGGTGTTTTGCAATGATGCCCACTTATCTGTCTGTCAAATCTTTAAAAGCCAAAAGCCTGTCACCGACCTTCTGCTTCAGGATGGTCCTGAACGATTGGCTTTCCTCAGTAACAGCTTCAGTGCACACTACTACTGCAGCCAGACATGGCAAATACAGGAACAGACACCAAAGAGGGGCCTTTATACTCACATTCCGTCCCTGCAGGCATCTTGGTAATGTTCTATGTACATTCCCTTGCCACTGTTAGGACAGACCCAGCAAGGCCAGTCGGAGTGGGGAAGCAGCAGCAATTTGTCTATCAAGGAGCTCTGTGGATGCAAAGGCTTGATTCTGCACCCCTCTGCCGCTAAGTGAGGCCGTAAGCAAGGGAACCCCAACTTTACACCCTGAAGCACCTTGGTAGCAGTGATATGCAAGGACTCAAGAATCAGGCTAAGAATCACACCAAAAGGACTTGAATTTTTAGGACCCACTTCTCTTTCTGCTTTTGATTTAGTATTTCATTGAGTTTCGTATTTTCAAAAATGGGGGGGTGGGGGAAATCAAGAGAGTGGCAGGAGGACAACCGTGAAGAAATGCAAAAGGAAGAGAGATCAGGTCAGAGAAAGGAGAGCAACACTGAGTTTCTGGCTCTCAAGCCAATCAAAAGTCTTTTTAGACTTCACTGAGCTTTATGACTTTAATGACTTAAAATTCACCTCAAAAAAATATCAGGAAGACCTAATCAAGGGTAGAGGAAAGATATACTCTTATCTCCATTTCCCCTGCAATCTTCAAGACTTGCCTTCTGCTATATTAGCTCTCTAGCTGCATGAAATCGTCCCATATGGGAGCACACTTTAGTCATCATCAGAGCAGCTGAAGACATAGTTGCTGGGGCCCCTGTCTCTCCACAAAGAATCAGCCATTGCAGGAAGGTAAGCACCAGCCTTAACCAAGCAGCACCTCTTAGCAGTCAAGCCCACGATGCCAGTCACCTGAGCACACTTTCCATCAGATGCCAAATTCTGTATTTTAATTACCACTTTTCCCAGAAGCCGAAGGAAAGCTGATGAAATTTATTGTTTCAGAGATGCTACAGTTTGAATCCTCCTGGTATAAGAGTGACTGGTATCAAGATGAACTTCTAAGTGTATTAGGGGTTTTAATATACCAATGTTGGGATGCTGGGAAAGGAGACAGCAATATGTTCTCCTCAAGCATTTATCATAGTTTAATTAGCTTGAGTTTAATCTTAATGTATGGCTCTGCAAGTTGTGTCCAGATGTTCTGTGTGCTCAGCCTGAGTACCATCTCTTATTTCTCTCTGATAGTTGGAAAGTATCAGGGAATAAAAGTTTTGATGAGCCCCAGAGCTTCACTGCTGCAAAACTCATTTACATAAGGCTTACTTTAGTTATTCCTCAGGTGTTAAAGCTTCACTGAAATAAAACAGGTACAGTAACAAAAGTAAAACTGACAGTAATATTGACCGATGTGCTTTTTGATTCAACTCTATAAATATTTACTCAGTACAATCCTTTAGAAGATTAACTTAGAAAGTAATTCAAGTTCAAGTCCCTGTTTCATTATGATGTTAAAAGAATATTCCCCATACACCACACATCCAAGCAGGAAGTACAGGTAAATATTAAACTTGTCCAGAGCATTGGGAAACAATCGGGAACATACCATATGCACAAGCAACAGTGCAGGAGTGCTGGGCACTCTACTGTTCTCTCAAGTTGAAAGATTTATTCCCTCATGGAGTTTCTCTTTCATGAGCATCACTTCATACCAAAAATTGATCACTGCTCCCGAGCCTCACAGTAGAAATACAAAACAACTCAGCTTTCTTTGTGTACAGTTAAGAAGGGAACTAGAGACCTCCTCTCTCTCTTCCCTGCATCCCCAGGATACTAAAATCGGCGTCTCTTTTGTTTCCGTGCAATTTGGCTAGTTTTATACAGTTTTGGAGGGGAAGTTCCTTAAGGCCAGCAGAGGAAAGCAAGCTTACCAGGGGAACCAAAACCAAACTGAGCTCTTCCCACTGCTGCACATCTACATGATTTCTTCTATCACTTCATCTCCCTTAAACCTTAAGCTTGCTCCCAACTTCTATGCAACGTGAGCACAGAGGGGTAACCAAGGTATGGGCCTGAAGCTTGTTAACGCTTTTTTCAGTGCTCAGTTGTCAGACAGAACCAGCTCCCACCCTTACTCGTGGACATCACGACACACAAAAGCTCACTTGCCTCAGTACAGTATGCAGAAAGAACCAAACACAGACTAACACAGTGAAGAGAACATCTGACCTCACTTTCTCGGAGCAGACTTGCATTTTATGTATCATATAGTGATATCTCTGGCTAATAAAATTCCTCCTTATGGTAAGATGATTAACCTGCCTCAGGGCTGGACATCCCAGAGGCCTTCACCTTCACCCAGAGGCCCCTTTCACAGCTGCTCACATGGGAAGGCATAATTTAGGCATATAACATTTGATGCAGAACTTTCATTTACTATAGTCTGACAAGTAAATTATCAAAGACACTGCTACAATGGGCGAGAAGCAGGACTTTCAAAATCGATTTTCAGATGGAGAAGAGAATCCTAGAAGGCAATCATGAAGCTATTAAGCATTTTCTGAACAATTCAGGGAAAGCCCCAGTAATTCCCATGCTCACTAAGAAACCCACTAGAAAAGTTATTTTTTAGATTTGTATTTCTTTCGCGCAGTAATTAATATTATTGTCATCTCCAACAACACTTAAAGCCCCTTACTAAAAGCATGAGTTACAATCAGCCCAAGTTAAATTAAGGACTATTACAGAAAGTCAAACATGAACCAAATCTTAATTATCTCAGTGCACTAAATTAGTCTCAAAGCTGTGAAGGTGGCTTCTATAAGCCACAAGAACACACCTGTGAAATCTCAGGAACATGGATTTAAGTTTTGCAGAGAATCTGGCTAAAGAGTTGGAACACAGTCAAGAGTTGGATGCTTAAAATTTAGAAAAAAAAAGGCAACTCCTCGTATTATTTCACAAGTCTAGCTTACTGTATATCACTGCTCTCACCCAGTACAGCAAAACGCTGCCATTACTTTGATGGCATAGTATAACTCTCTTGCAGTAAAACAGACTACCTGTGCTGAAATTGTAACAGCCAACAGCTAATTCAGAAATAGTTAGCACAGGAAAAACGGAGCAAGGTAGTGGAGAATATTTGTTCTCGAAGAGCCTAACATCATGCATAAAAGATGATCAGACCCTGAGGGAGCCAGGTATACACACACACGGACCATGATATGATTCACTGAATAGTAAAACATTACTTACCCACTACCTCCTGTAATCAATATAGCTAGCTACCTAATTATAAGTGTTCTAATTTTCTTATCTGTTAACCTCATTCATGCCTGCTTAATTTTAGAAAGAAATTGAAAATCTAATATATAGACATGGACATATATAAATAAAACTGATGAACAATGTGGAAATTGTTGTACTAAGTGACCACTTGATACTCAAGTGACCAATCCACTGAGTTCAAGTTCCTCATGTGTTTCTAAATAGGCAACAGCACACAATAAACTTCCTTTCCTGAACCTTCTTAAATTCAAGACTATATATTAAAGCGTGAGAACTACACTCTTACCTAAGCAGGCTGAAATGCAATATATTAATGTTCATAACAGTATTTAGCCCATTTTAAAATCCAGTTTCATTACTTGACATCTTCAGGCAATCTATTTTTCAAAACACCGTTAGTTACATTTTAAGTATTATTAAATCAAATAGCCTGATTAGTTTTATAATTTCACTGGCATTGTAGAGCACAATTATGCCCTCTCTTTCCTAAAAACAAGGCAAACTAATTTTGCTTCCAGTTAAGCTAAAGTCTTTATAATTTGGAAGCAACAGCTATAGTTTTTGCCTAGTTTATTATTTTCATATACAGTTCTTCCTGATTCTATGACATGAACTTTTGATTTAATTTTAGCCCCAAATTCAAGTTTCATAAATATAAGCTCCAATTGAAATGTTTCCATGAATGCAAAGAAGCTTTTAATATGAACATTTGTACCAAAGGAATGAAGTTCGTCCCTGACATCTCGTATCCAAGGCTTCACTGTACCAAAACCTTCAATTTTCCTTTTGCAAACGTTAAAAGACTCAAGTGAACTAACTTAATCTGAGAAAGGAATCAGGATTTTAAGTTGTTAAACATCAAAAAAAGTGTCAGTCCTTTTAGCTCAATCCATCTGGATGAGTTTTTCTTTTTATACAAAATTATTTGAGTAGTAAGCACTGGTAAGCCCATTCAATTAGTTACTCTTACCTCAATAATATACAAAACCACATTCTTGTAGAAGCAATATAGTATGCACTTGGTAACTCGATTGTAACTCCAAGCTCCATGGACCAACAACAGCTTCTCCAAGTAGGAAAACTGAAGGAGAGAAAACAAGTTTTTACACATATGAAGAAATATTTTAAAAAATTGGTTAAACTCCTGCCATCAGAAAAAAACCCCTCAGATCAGCTATGAAAGCTGTTCTTCAAGTGCAATATTTAAATAGCTTAGTAGAACACACATCCAAAAACCAACACTTCAAATATTTACAGAAAAGCCTTTTTTGTAGCAAAACCTCTGAAAGTCTTCAAGTGGCATTCACTAGCTTTAAACAGCAAGAAGTCTTCAATTAGTATTACTATCCTGATAGCAAAATCAAGCAAGGTTAACATAATATAGCCTTGTGGATTGAATATAAATGTGAACTCTTCATTTCATGGTCAAAGAAGATTCCCATGTTTAAGGGCTTACATGGTTCAGAATCTCCTTTCTCTGTGTTAAACGAACAGTCTGGTAATTAGAAGTGTCTCAAGCTGAAATAAAACACACAAGGGACGAATACAAGTGGAAAAATAGATGCATGGAGTCTTTTATAGAGAATGAATACTTACATTAACATTTTCAGCCCACAAAATGTATGCGATCATGTGTTATACAAAGCACCTAAAATATTATATAAAAAAAGAAAGAGAATTTGCCAAAAAGGGCAAGTAAATGGATCTTGTAAAAACTGATACCTTTTAATGCGAGTTTGAACCACAGGTACAGCTCAAATTCAGCTTCTCAATTCAGCAGTTTTGAAAATCGACTTTTATAGAAGCAGTCTCACAATGCAGCCTAGGAAATGCATAATTTTCTAGTCTTGACTTTGTCAGTGAACCTTTTTTATGGCCTACAGCATGCCTCTTTTGTCCGGTTACAGACAGGTCAAACTGGTGATGAGATTCATCACATGTATACCTGAAGAGTTCTGGGACACTCAGGCGGGATCATTGTTTGCTTTGCTTCCTTTTCCACGAAGTGACTTTATAGGAAAAGCTTGACTTCCTAAATTTAGATTCTAGATAATGTATTTTAACCAAAACCTATTTGAAATTGAAAGCTACAGTAATGAATTAGGACTCTCATGAGACAGCTCTGCTCCCATGATTTCCAGCACTGAAATCACTGAACCACAAATCCTGTAAGACCAGCCTCTCTCCCAGGCACCAGCAACTCAGATTTGTTAGGATATGCCAGCAAGAAAGAAGGAGAGAAAATAAAAGTGAACCAGACTTCACGGTTCAGTCTACCCAACTTGAGAGGGGACTGAAAGTGGAGCACTCACAAGGGAGTAGCTGACCTACTAGACACCTAATGCCTCAGTTAGTATGTGGCACAGCTACAACTTTCCTCACCAAAATTCACTGACAAAACACGTAAGCAGTGATGGGAAACTTGCCACTATGTCCTGACAAGTCACCCCAAACACCTCTTGTAGAGAATAGACAGAGATGCACTCTAAAAACTTTGAGTCTAATGAGTGACCAACTCAGATGTAGTCTTCTCTAGAGCTCAAAGCAAGGAAAAATTCTACCCCTAACTGCACTCTTGTTTGTACTCTCATGAAAATGAGTGCACTGCATAGCACAGCAAGGATGACATCAGTAACCTCAATAATGCAGTTCTGAGCCTGTTCACACTGGTGAAGAGTCCCATTAAGTCATGGCAAGGAATTAAATTTGTTTTGATGATAGTCACCAAAATTATGCAAATGCACAGCTACTGGCATATTTGAGATACTGTAGGGATAGGGTTCTACTAAGACACGGTCCTTGTTTGGACACTACTGTATTTATGGAGTTTTAAATCAGAAGGGAACCTTA